>NC_132908.1:25487492-25803079 GCF_047675955.1 Chlorocebus sabaeus
AAAAAAAACAAAAAAAAACTTGCCGTGGTGGCATACGCCTGTGTCCCAGCTACTTAGGAGGCTGAGGCAGGAAGATCACTTGAGCCCAGTAGGTTGAGGCTGCAGTGAGCCATGATCATGCCCACTGCACTCCGGCCTGGGCAGCAGAGCAAGACCCTGTCTCAAAAAATAAATAAATAAATAAATAAATAAAATAAAACAGGAAAAAAAAAACGTCCAGGGGGAGTTGACGGGGGCCTGGTTTGGAAAGGGGGAATGATAGGAATGAACAGATTCCAGATCTATTTGGAAGCCCAAGTTCAATTGAAATGGCTGAGATCCATGAATAGTCAGCAGTTTATGGGAACTAATAACTGCTAAGTATTTACTGTATGCAGGGTGCTGTTCTGAGCGTTTTACATGTAGTGCCTTAACCCTGACAATAGACTTAAATGGAGTTAGGACTAATAGGACTCCCAAATGGGTAATAAGTAGCTAAGTGAGACCTGCTGACCCAGAGCCTCCCCTCTCAGCCACCACGCAGCATTGTCCCCAGGCTGTTATCTAATTATGAAGCCCGAAGCTCACGGAAGAACACATGGCTAAGCATTTCTAAACCAAGCAAATGCGTGTTAACAGTGTGCAGGTTATAAATAACCATTTCTGTCTGCCAGCTGCTGTTTGGATTTGGAAAGGAAAAGAGGATCTTAGCATGACTTGTTTATCCCAGGTAATTTGGTAGTAAACTGGGCCCCAGAAGTCAAGTTACACAGAAAATGCAAAGGAAAAGTGACAGGGGTTTTGTGTCAGGCTTTCCATGAAGGAAGGTAACTTAAAGGCCCACATCAGCCTGGAGGCACATGTGGGGAATGAAGGGAAGGGGTGTTGCAGAGCCGGTGTCTACCTGGCTGGCTTTCTCTCTCTCTCTCTCTCTCTCTTTTTTTTTTTTTTTTTGGTGGAGTTTCACTCTTCTTGCCCAAGTTGGAGTAGTGGCATGATCTCGGCTCACTGCAACCTCAGTCTACTGGGTTCAAGTGATTCTCCTGCCTCAGTCTCGCTAGTAGCTGGGATTAAAGGCATGTGCCACCACACCTGGCTAATTTTTTTGTATTTTCAGTAGAGACAGGGTTTCACTGTGTTAGCCAGGATGGTCTTGAACTTCTGACCTCAGGTGATCCACCCGCTTCGCCTCCCAAAGTGCTGGGATTACAGGAGTGAGCCACCACGCCCGGCCCTACTTGGCTTTCAAATAGTCCTGCTCTTTGTCTAATAGATTTATGTTGTTTTAGTGGGATGTCCTTAAAGAAGTCCCCTCAGAACGGGTCCACGGGCATCAAGATAAAGAAATAATAGGAGTCCGGGCGTGGTGGCTCATGCCTGTAATCCCGGCACTTTGGGAGGCTGAGGCGGGTGGATCACTTGATGTCAGGAGTTTGAGACCAGCTTGGCCAACACAGTGAAATGCAAAAATTAGCTGGGTGTGATGGCATGCCCCCGTAATCCCATCTACTTGGGAGGCTGAGGTGGGAGAATCACTTGAACCTGGGAGGCGGAGCTTGCAATGAGCCAAGATTGCGCCACTGCACGCCAGCCTGGGTGACAGAGTGAGACTCTGTCTCAAAAAAAAAAAAAAAAAAAAGAAAAGAAATAATGGGAAAGTCAGACGCACTGCTTCACGCCTGTAATCCCAACACTTTGGAGGGCAAAGGTGGGAGATTGCTTTGAATCCAGGAGTTTGAGCCCAGCGTGGGCAACATAGTAAGACCCCCATCTCTATAAAAATAATTTTTAGCCAAGTGTGGTGGTACATGCCTATAGGGCCAGCTATTCTGGAGGCTGGAGTGGGAGAATGGCTTGAGCCCAGGAGTTTGAGACTGTAGTGAGCTGTGATCACACCACTGTACTCTAGCTGGGCAATAGAGTGAAACATCTCAAAAGGAAAAAAAAGGAAGAATGGTAAAGTGGCAGATTTTTCCATTTGTCTGCCTAGTTATTATGTACCTAGTTGGAAACTAGAGGCCTGATTTCTTTAGCCTGTACAGAGCCTTAAAATTTTTTAAATTATTCATCACCGTTTAAAAATTAGAAGACTAGATTTATTTACCACTTCTCTGGAAAATCTAATCCAACAAAACCAGGCCCACCTTTCTGTATGGAAACCAGCAGCTGTTCTTTTTTTTTTTTTTTACTTTTAAGAGATGGGATCTTGCTTTGCTGCCCAAGAGCTGCTCCTACCTTAACCTCCCAAAGTGATAGGATTACAGGCATGAGCAACCATGCCCCTCCTAGACAGCTGTTCTTAGCCTGCCTTGTTCCCATCCTGCTACCTTCCTCTGTTTGCCTCACTCCGACACACACGTCTATCTTTGTGAACGCTATAGGTAGAAGCAAGAATCAAGGTTCAGGAAGCCGGCTGGGCGTGGTGGCTCACTCCTGTAATCCCAGCACTTTGGGAGGCCATGGCGGGCAGGTCACCTGAGGTCAGGAATTCAAGACCAGCCTGGCCAACATGGCAAAACCCTCTACTAATACAAAAATAAGCTGGGCATGGTGGTGGGCGCCTGTAATCCCAGCTACTTGGGAGACTGAGGCAGGAGAATCGCTTGAACCCGGGAGGCGGAGGTTGCAGTGAGCCAAGATTGCGCCACTGCACTCTAGCCCCAGGCGACAGAGTGAGACTCTGTCTAAAAAAAAAAAAACAGGAAGTTGAAATGGGGGTAGGGGAGTGGGGGTAGTAATGACAGGGGGTGCTCTCCTTCCTGGACTGGAAGAACGGTGTGCAGGCAGCAGGGTGGGGCAAACATGCTGAGCACTGGGTCAGCCGTTGGACTAATGGGTTGCTAACCCTGCCTTGCTTCCTTGCTGTGTGACGGTGGGCAGTTTGCTTTGCTTCTGTGACCTATGTGGCTTTGTCATTGCAAATGGTAGGAAATCTCAAGAGCTATCACCCGGGGAAGAAGCTGACAATGGCAGGTGCTCAGAAAGCACTGGAAAAACTGACTCCCAGTGAAATCAGATCGTCAGACAACCCATCTTTATCTTTTTTTAATCTTTTTATCTTTTTTAATGCACCTTCCTTTATCTTTTTGTTTGTTTGTTTGTTTTTTCCCTTCTCATCTTCTCTAGCCATTTCATAAAAACTTCACCCTCAAATAAATGAGCAGGTCACCAATAACCTATTGGCTTCACTAAGGAACTGTTGTTTCAATTTCCAGAAACCATATTTTGTCATCATTTCATTCTTATCTCTCACACATTACTGATTGATCTCTTAAAAGAAGGCTGTTTGTCCTCCAAAAATACTGTGCTCTCTTTCCAGCAAGCTTTGGGGTCCTGAGGTTCACAGAGGCTCCTCCATCTCCCTCTGACAGACCGCCTACCCCATCTTAGGTCTTGGATGGGAGACTCTATAGCATTTCTCATTATGTTATGCTTTTTACACATTTAAATCAGCCTTTGGACATTGCATATTTTTAGTTTGTTTTAGCTTTTTGAATAGGAAATAAATCCAAATAGATAATTCAGAAATAAAAATAAGACCAGGCACGTGGCTGACGCCTATAATCTCAGCACTTTGGGAGACTGAGACAAGAGGATCAATTGAGCCCAGGAGGCTGAGACCAGCCTGGGCAACATAGCAAGACTCCACCTCTACAAAAAAGTTAAAAAGCTGGATGTGGTGGCATATCCTTTTGGGGTTTTTTTCCGTTTTGTTTTTGTTTTTGTTTTTGTTGTTGTTTGAGAAGGAGTCTCCCTCTGTTGCCTAGGCTGGAGTGCAGTGGCGCTATCTTGACTCACTGCAACCTCCGGCTCCCAGGTTCAAGCGATTTTCCCACCCCAGCCTCCCGAGTAGCTGGCATTACAGGCATCTGCCACCACGCCTGGGTAATTTTTGTATTTTTAGTAGAGACATGGTTTCACCATGTTGGTTGGCCAGGCTGTTCTTGAACTCTTGACCTCGGGTAATCCACCCACCTCAGCCTCCCACAGTGCTGGGATTACAGGCGTGAGCCACTGCACCCAGTGGTGGCACACTCTTGTATCCCAGCTACTCAGGAGGCTAAGGTGGGAGGATCGTTTGTGCCCAGGAGTTCCAGGCTGCAGTGAGCTATGTTCACACCACTGCATTCCAGGAGGGGCAACAGAGCAAGACTCAATCTCTAAAAGATAATAGTAATAGGAAAAGAAAAATAAAAACAATATAAAAAATATACATTAAGAAGTCCCTCACATGGCTCTCTGGGTAGTTCTTTATACAAATAGAACCAATATGAGTATATATTTTGATCTTCCCTTTTTCTTAGAGAAAAAGTTACATACAACATATACTTTCTTGTCTTGATTTTTTTCACCTAAAATATGACCATCTTTTAAGGATTTATGAAGAGTAGAATATAAGAAGCTTGCTCATTCTTTCGGCTTTATAATGTTCAATTACGTTGTGTAGATTCATCATACTTACTCAGTGACTTATTATTTCTAATATTTGCTATTGCAAATCATGATACAGCAAATACCTTGCGCATACGTTTGTTTCCTATTTGTGGACACATTTCTTCACGGCTGATTCCTAGTAGTGATACTGCTGGCGTAAAGGAAAAATGCATTTGTGCTTTTGAGGGATTATAGGCGTGAGCCACTGGGCCTTGCCCCAGGAATAAGAAATAAGTTTTTTGAGACCAAGTCTAGCTCTGTTGCCAGGCTGGAGTATAGTGGTACAATCTCGGTTCTCTGCAACCTCCACTTCCTGGGTTCAAGTGATTCTCCTGCCTCAGCCTCCTGAGTAGCTGAGACTACAGGCACATGCTATCACACCCAGCTAATTTTTGTATTTTTAGTAGAGACGAAGTTTCACCATGTTGGCCAGGATGGTCTTGATCTCTTGACCTCGTGATCTGCCCACCTGGGACTCCCAAAGTGCTGGGATTATAGGTGTGAACCACCACGCCTGGCCAGAAATAAATTCTTAATCCAAAACTCTTTTGTGTTGGGGAGGCCCTTACACTGGATTTCTTTACCTGCAGATTTCTATTGAGTTCCTTTTATTCTCCAAAACCTGACCTTCCGTTCCAAGGCTGAGCATTTTACCTGACTCGATGGGCGTGAGGGTCTAATGTCAAGCCTGCCTCTGCACATTTGGTATTTTCTGCCCCTTGCCATCTTCTAGATCTTTTCAGTAAGCCATCTGGCTAGAAGAGAGCTCCACCTTCACTAGGGAATTCTTTCCTTCCAGTCTCTTTATTAATTGCTGTGGGAGTCCAAAGCACGTTAAACAGCTGCATCCCAGAAGAGTTCCTTACTTGGAACTTCTCCTCAGCATATGCTTGTACTGCCTTTGTTCTTGTACCAGCCTTTACTGACCTGGCCGAGGGATAGTTAGAGTCTAGTGCTTAGGAGTGCAGGCTCAGGAGCCAAATTGCCCAGATTGAAATTAAATCTCTGCCACTCACTAGCTATGTGGTATTGGACAAGTTTCCTAATCTCTTTGGGTCTCAGTGCCCTCATCTGCCAAGTGGGATAATATAGTCCCTATTTCATAGGGTGGTTGTGAGGAGTAAATGATTTGATGTATGTGCTTAGCCCCGAGCCCACAGTGCCTGGCACGTAGTAAACCCTGACTACAGGTGAGCTCCCACAGTAATGGAGATGATGATAATGATGGCAGTGGTGATGATGGTTGACAGTGACAGTGAGGGTAAAGTCAGTGGTGATTACAGTGACAGTGATGATGATGACCTGACCGTGACAATGATGTTGATGGTAATGATGATGACGGTGATGATGGTGATTAAGAGCGCACTGAGCCCTGCCACTTAACAAGCTACATTTTTGTGACCTTGAGCAAGCAGTGCAATCACTTACCCTGTTTGTTTCTCATTTCTTCATTGTTTTGTACCAATGGGAATGGTACTATTCATCTAAAGCAAGAGTCAGTTAAACAACAGCAGCCTGTGCGCCAGATCTGGCCTGTCACCTGTTTTTTTGTTTGTTTGTTTGTTTGTTTGTTTGTTTGTTTGTTTTAGACAGAATCTTGCTCTATCACCCAGGCTGGAGTGCAGAGGTGCCATCTCAGCTCATTGCAACCTCTGCCTCCCAGGTTCAAGCGATTCTCTTACCTCAGCCTCCCGAATAGCTGGGATTATAGGCACCCGCCACCACACCCAGCTAATTTTTTTGTTTTGTGGAGACAGGGTTTCACCACGTTGACCAGGCTGGTCTCAAACTCCTGACCTCAGGCAATCTGCTCGCCTCGGCCTCCCAAAGTGCTGGGATTACAGGCATGAGCCACCATGCCCAGCCCCCGCCTTTTTTTAATTTACAATTTTTATCTTTATTTTAGATTCGGGGGGGGGTGCATGTGCAGGTTTGTTACAGGGTATATTGCATGATGCTGAGGTTTGGGCTTCTATTAACCCCGTATAGTGAACCCATATAGTGAACATAGTATCCAACAGAAGTTTTTTTTAGCCCTTTCTCCCTCCCGTTTTCAAGTCCCCGGTGTCTATTGTTCCCATCTTTATGTTCATATATACCCAATGTTTAGCTCCCACTTGTAAGTGATAATTTTTTTTAAATAAAGTTTTATTGGAACACAGTCATACCCATTGATTTGCATGTTGTCTATGGCTGCTTTTGCTACAGTGGTGGAGTTGAGTAGTTGCACCAGAAACCTTGTGGTCTTATGACCTTATGGCATACATAGTGAAAAATATTTACTATCTGGCTCTTTACAGAGAAAGTTTGCTGACCTCTGGTCTAAAGGAGTGGTTGTGAGGATGCAGGAGATGATGCCTCCGCCTAGAAACTCGCCACATAGTAGGTGTCCAATACAGTGGCCCTGCATCAACCAAGCATTGAACTTTTATGAGCTCAATGCTGGGCTCTTACCTCCACCCCCACCACTCTCCTCCCACCTGAAGAGGATAAATAGAGGGAGTGATTACAATATGAATAGTTTAATTAGGAATATCATGAAATTGTATTTTGCATATATATTTTTATCATGTACTATACATTTCCATATGCATCAAATATGCATGCATATTAGTCTACAGCAGTGGATATAAAAAACTATGTCCTGTAGACTGTACTTTACGGGTTGCTTAAGACCCTTTATCAAGGGCAATTTTGGCACTGATTTTCCCTTTGCCTGATGACTTCAGAAACTTACATCCAAGGAAGATGCGACTCCCCTCTAAATGGTAGCGATGAAGATTATCTTCATCTAGAGCAAAGTGTCAGAATGTGCTAACCATTGAAAATGAATCCTATGTGCAGATAAAACCTTGCTGAAATCATAAGTGGGAGAATAGTATTGTAGTTACAAAATTCAATGCAGTCACTTCTTTTTTTTTTTTTCTTTTCCCCAGACAGACATCTGTTCTGTAAAGTGAAGTACACATGTATCGTTTACATTTGGCCTTATTTATTGCTTCATAGTTGAAGCAGGCAGGTCATCTTGCAAAATGCAGAGGAACACCCCGTTAATTTTGCAAGTGGCATATATTGATAATAATGTCACCTTTTTCCACTTCCTTCTTTGAGTTGTTGTGAGAATAAATGAGATATAGGTAGGACGATGCTCAGAGAAGCTAAGTGCGGTAGACAGGCACAGTGTAATCTGGTTACAGCGCTTCCATCCTTGACAGGCAGGAGCTGTCTTCACATCGAGCTAATCTGGAGGAGAGAGAGAGGCTCAGTGATGCGAGGACTGGACCAACCAATCTTCTAGGGAGCTTGGATAATAAATGCTCTTAATTGAGTGAATTCTCTTCATTAGAAAATAAGCAAATTATTTTCCGATTTAATGAGTTAAAAAGCTTCTAATTAACTCCAGTAGAAAGATTTGCTTTTATGTTTTATTTTATTTTATTCTTTTTGTTTTGTTTGTTTTTATAGAGACGAGGTCTTGCTATGTTACCCAGGCTGGTCTTGAACTCCTGGCCTCCAGTGATCCTCTTCCCTTGGCCTCCCAAAGTGCTGGGATTACAGGCATAAGCCATGACATCTGTCCTGCTTTCACATTTTAGTAGTTAAGCTCTGTGTTCTTTGCATTAATATAACTGGACGACTAAATGCAGGTCTCATGCTTGCTGCTTGCAGAGTTCAATTAATAAGAGTGAGGTCTTGTAATAAGAAAGTGAATTTATTAACCAAAACTAGTAAAGGGGAAGTGGTCCGATTCCTATCCAAAGTAACTACTTCCATTTTGCGGGGGAAGAAAACTCCAGTTTTCCCTTACAGGAGTGAGCCAGGCACAGTGGCTCACTCCTGTAATCCCAGCACTTTGGGAGACCAAGACAGGCGGTTCACCTGAGGTCAGGAGTTTGAGACCAACCTGGCCAACATGGTGAAACCCCATCTCTACTAAAAAAATATAAAAATTAGCCAGTGGGCACCTGTAATCCCAGCTACTTGGGAGGCTGAGGCAGGAGAATTGCTTGAACCTGGGAGGCAGAGTTTGCAGTAAGTAGAGATCATGCCACTACACTCCAGCCTGGGCAACAGAGTGAGGCTCCGTCTCAAAATAAATAAATACATAAACAAACAGGGAAAACTTGATAAGGAATGCATGCAGGAATTGGGCTGAGTACTGTCTGTGTGTCTTGTTCTGGTGGCCATCTTGGGTCCCAGACTGGACATTGGGCTGGTGTCATCTCAACAATGGCTGGGTTGTTAACTCACCACTGTGAAGTCATCTCTGGAATTTTGCAGCTGGGTGTCCAGGCTTGATCCAAGATTAGCCCCTGGAACTTCTAAGAAGGCACATAGGCAAATATTAGTACTGTGTGATCCACGCCCTCCTATAAATTCTCCAGTGGCCTCATTTCGAAATCCTTTTACACATTGGCCCTAGAGTCTGGCCGTGTCCAGTGGTTCATCCTAGGCCTTGGCTCTTCCCTTTATTCACACTTGCTTGGCAAAAGCATCATCCCTTGAACTTTATCACCAGATGTGGCCTCTCCCCTACCCCTCACTCACATGTAGACTGACTAGAAGTGACCATGTCCAAAGATATGTGTCTTCTCTGAGACTCAGTCCCCATTGCCTTCCTCTTGCTAAGCTGTCACTAAGCATTTTTTGCTCCTGTCTTCTGAGTGCTCTTACCTAAGGGGACACTGGTTGTGGCATTTTCACAAATAGCCACTGGAGAGTGAAGTTGGGCAGTTTAGGAGATACATTGACAATAATGCAGTGACTCTTGTTTTATATTTTCAAACCAAAGCAATCTATTAGTTTTGCATCAAGGCATTCTTTTATAATGGACACTTGCATAAAAGTTGTGAAAACTGCATTGGAAACAGCATATTTAAACATTATGATGTCAGTCTGTTGAATTTATGCAGACCTTCAAATGTTAGTCTTCTGGCTCTCCCAGAAAAGCAACAGTTCTCTCTGAAATTGCCCATTATGTGAAATGCAGGTGATTACCACTCATTCACATCTGTACTGTCACCTGTGTGGTGGATTTGGGGGTTTGGTGCAGCACGTTGGTATGCTGTCATCAAAGGTTATGTGTGTGTGCACAGAGGAAGGCATTTTTGTGGAAGGCATTTTATGTAATTCCAAACAATTTAATAAAAATGTAATTCAAAGGGGGAACTACAGTCCCTAGGCCCTTTCAGAGTACAGATAATGTTCCAGATTAAAGGCTGAAGCTTTGTTCATTATAGTCAAATAACGTAAGTGTGTGAATTACCATTTTCCTTGCCGTTGGTCTATTTCAAAAGTGTGCCATTTTCCCATTATAATAATAGGCTGCATTTTCTTAAAATCATTTGATTATGATTGGTCCCGTCTATTCAGTTTGCAAATAAAAAGCTTTTGTGGTGATAAACTAGCTGTTCTAAAACAGCCTTAATCTTGGTTCTGCTTTTGAACTGCGACAGGTCAGACTCTGCGAAAGGCTGAGAGAAGCCGGTCCTGCTCACGAGAGAAAAAGGAGGTAAATGTGTCCCTGGCGAGGGCTGATGGGAGGCAACTCTACTTGAAAGGACCTGAGGGAGCAGGGTGGCGAATAAGTGTCCCTAAATCTACTGTTTTCTCTCGGGGTCCCAAGCTTGAATCCTGGAGCAAATGACAGCGAGCAACTAGGCTTACCAACCCAGTATCACTTGTAATAATCATCACTTGTAATAATCATGTCTGAGTGTATCGGTTAGCTTCATCTGTGTAACAAATCATCCCAGATTTTAGTGGCTTAAAACAGCAACCAGATATTTAGTTCTGGATTTGGTGGGTTAGCAATTGGGGCTTATCTGGGCAGTTCTGCTGTTAGACCAGGCTCTGCATGGGGCTCACTCATGCTTCTGCAGTTCATGGCTGTGTTGACTAGGGGGTACTTGAGTGTCAGGGTGCCTCAGTTCTCCTCCAAATACTTCTCGTGTGCCAGCAGTCTAGGCAGGTTTTTTCACATCGTGCTTCAAGGGCTCAAGAGTGCAGCAGTGGCAACTGCAGGACTTCTTGAGTCCTAGGCTTACAAGTTACACAGTGTTGCTTCTACCACTTTCTATTCTATTCTATTTTATTTTATTTTTTTAAGACAGGTCACGCTCTGTTGCCCAGGCTGGAGTGCAATGGTGCGATCTCAGCTCACTGCAACCTCTGCCTCCCGGGTTCAAGCGATTCTCCTGCCTCAGCTTCCCAAGTAGCTGGAATTACAGGCGCCCGCCACCACACCTGGCTACTTTTTGTATTTTTAGTAGAGACAGGGTTTCACCATGCTGGCCAGGCTGGTCTTGAACTCCCGGCCTCAGGTGATCCTCCTGCCTCCATCTCCCAAAGTGCTGGGATTACAGGTGTGAGCCACCACACCCAGCCCCACTTTCTATTCTTGAAAGCAGGCCACAAGGTCCCAGATTCAAGGAGTGGGGAAATAGACCTCACCTTTTGATGGGAAGAGCTACAGAATATTGTGGTCATTCTTGAAACCCACCACCCTCCCCCATCTCCCCACCCCCCTGCCTCTGAACCCACCTGCTCTGTGCCAGGCACCAGGGGGGACCTGGACTAGAGGTTGAGTGAAACACAGTCCTTGATCTCGGGATATGCACTGTCTAGTTGGAAGAGAGCTACAGCACGATCATTACAATACAGTGTGAGAAGTGCCATCATAGAAGGACAGAGAAAGTGAGATTTTAATACAGAAACCAGTCACCTGACTCTTCCAGCAATATCAAGAAAGCCTTTGCAGAAAAGGTGATGTGCAGGCTGCTTCTTGAAGGATGACTAGGAGTTTTCCAGGCCAAGGAATCAGTACAGTCAAAGTCAGAGAGACCTCAATAAGGAAGGTTGCAAGACCATGGCGCCTAAAGCGAGTGGGAAGTGGTAGCAAGGAGCCATAGGTTACTCCAGGGCCCTTTGATCAAGTCCCAGGCTTATGAGAATATAAAATTGAGTCTTATTTAGTGGAGATGGGGCAGGAGTGCCAGGGAGAGAAATTGTGTGGCGCATCAGAAACACTGACCAATCCAGAAATTCATCCACACATATCTACTGACACTTTTGATTGTAAAGTGTCATCATTCCTATGATGAAAGGGCATTTGTCCGGCTCAGCTGGGTCCCGGGCCTCAAAAATGGCAAGAAGACGTGGTCCTTCTCCTTCCATCTCTGGGCTGTCCTGGCCAGCTCTGAGGAGGAAGCTGGGGCTAGACTGCACTCAGCATCGTGTGAATTACATGACCTTCACCTTCTCCTGTTGTTTCCTTCATCAGCTGTAACCAGAATAGCCAGTTTGCGTTTTTTTTTTTTTTCTTTCAATCAGCCCACCTGGGATGAGGGCTGGATGAAGCCTTAGGAACTTCGATGCTGCTGAAAAGATCTAAGTGTCGCCCAAGTGGGCAGTCTAGGGGCAAAGCCAGGGTGGATTTTCCCACTCCTTCTGGTAAGGAATCTTTCTCTGGAGGCAGAAGCAAGTGCCTGTCTTCCCACAACATCCTTCCAGAGACCCTGAGCTAGAGGAGCAGGGATGGAAGTGAGCCCAGACCTGCGGGCCTCCCTCAGTTAACTGACCGGGAGTGAAGACCAGCCCGCAAGCCGGGGAGGAAACCTTGAACCTGCCCCTGGCCTTTGGTCACAGAATAGCAGCATCCCATTTATCCACATTAAGAAATTAACTGGGGAACCATAGAGCGGGGCAGGGGAAACTAGTTGAGGCTCTGTCTCTCTCTAGCAATGCGACTCCCCTAATTGCTGCTTTCCCAGCCATTCCCATTGTGCCCATCACAGGAGAGCATTTCAGATCATTTCTCTTCTGGGAGGTGCTTATAGTGAGAAATGGAGAGTGAGGCTGTTTATCACAATACCCAGGCTTAACCTGGAAAGATATTTCACTCGCTTTCAGGCCTTCTGAAAAAAGGAGAGTGCTAGCTCTCTTAACAGAGATTTTGTTCGGTTACAAAACCAAAACAAAAAACCAACCCCAAACAATTATTTTAAAAAACAAACAAATAAGTAAAGGCTGGGCACAGGGGCTCCCGCCTATAATCCCAGCACTTTAGAAGGCCAAAGTGGGTGGATTACTTAAGCCCGGGAGTTCAAGACCAGCCTGGGCAACATGGTAAAACCCCAACTCTACTAAAAAATAATTATTGAAAAAAAAAAAAAAAAGAACAGCAAGCTGCTAGGACTCTCGTCTGATAGATTATAACATGCCTTTTCCACCCACCTCTTCTTTCTGCATCCCGCACCCTCTCTCCTGACTCCCCAGCCCTCTGTGCCTCACCCAGGATGCCAGGTATAGATCAAACTATGTCACCATGAAAGGCACGGAGACCAGCTGTCTCTTTCCCGGAGCTGGTTAGAACAAATGTTGTATTTCTCAAGGTGGTGAGGTAGTGCGGCCAGCACACTCCCTGGAGGATGAACACGTGGTGGTGAGGTGGTGTGGCCAGCGCACTCCTTGGAGGGTGAAAACGTGGTTTCCATCCTGGGCTGGGATCGGGTACTTCTTTGAGGGATCTTAAGCCACCATGATAAAGGGAGGATATGGCTGCTATCAATGAACTCACCAGACCAAATTCAGCCCAAAGGTGTGTTGCATCTAGCTCGTACCCTGTTATAATTTTTAAAAAGTAGATGTCCACATTTAAAAGTTGTGGATTTTTAAAAAAATGTTTAAATCCACATTTAAAATGGTTAAATCCACATTTCAACATTGCCAACCACAGTACTTAGCAACATCTGGATATTTGAAAGCTCCCAGGTGGCCGGGTGTGGTGGCTCACACCTGTAATCCCAGCACTTTGGGAGGCTGAAGCCAGAAGATTGCTTGAGCCCCAGGACTTCGAGACCAGCCTGAGCAACATAAGCAAGACTCCTTCTCTACAAAAAAATTTTTAAAAATTAAACAGGTGTGAGGCCGGGCGTGGTGGCTCACACCTGTAATCCCAACACTTTGGGATGCTGTGGTGGGCAGATCACCTGAGGTCAGGAGTTCGAGACCAGCCTGGCCAACATGGTAAAACCCCATCTCTAGTGAAAATACAAAAATTAGCTGGGCATGGTGGCGGGTGCCTGTAATGCCAGCTGCTTGGGAGGCTGAGGCAGGAGAATCACTTGAACTCAGACAGCGGAGGTTGCAGTGAGCCGAGACCGGGCCACTGTACTTCAGCCTGGGCGCCAGAGTGAGACTTGTCTCAAAATAAATAAAATAAAATAAAATAATAAAAATCAGGTGTGGTATCTTGTGCCTGTAATCTCAGCTGCCCTGGAGGCTGAGGCGGGAGTATCACTTGAGCCCAGGAGTTCAAGGCTGCAATAAGCTATGATAACACCACTGCATTCCAACCTGAACAACAAAACCCTGTCTCAAAAAATTTTTTTTTAATTAATAAAAGTTCCCAGGTGATTCTAACGTGCAGCAGTTTGCAAACCACTGGCATAAAGCACTCAGCACAGGGCCTGGTGCAGTTCATGCATTCATATGTTTATTCATTCATTCGTACTTACATAACTAACCCAATGTCCAGGCCTCTTTCCAAACCAGTCAGGTTAAAATATCTGGGTGTGCAACCTGAGCATCAGAATGTTTTAATCCCCCAAGTGGTTCCAATGTGTAGCCATGGATAAGAACCAGCTCTTTCCATGGATTAAGTAGACTCTGGCATACAAAAATTAGCCAGGCATAGTGGTACATGCCTGTAGTACCAGCAACTCGGGAGGCCGAGGCAGGAGAATCTCTTGAACCCAGGAGGTAGAGGCTACAGTGAGCCAAGATCACACCACTGCACCCCAGCCTGGGCGACAGAGTGAGACTCTATCTCAAAAAAAGAAATAAAATAAATAGCTCTGGCTCTCGACCCAGGTGCTTCTCTGTACCCTGTGCCTGGCCTCCCTGGCCCCGAAGGCACCTCAGTTCTCCACCACTGTCACAGATACCAAGAGGCAAAACCAAAGTTGAGAATGATAAACATTACAGATGAGTCCCAAATAAAGCTCCAGGGAGCGCCAGAGGAGGGAAAGACTTCCTGGAGAGGTGGCCTGAACTGAGGTATTGGAAAGGTTACAGTCATTTCTTTTTTTTTAAGGCATAGTCTTACTGTGTCACCCAGGTTGGAGTACAGTGACACGATCTCAGTTCACTGCAACCTCTACCTCCCAGGTTCAAGCGATCCTCCTGCCTCAGCTTCCCGAGTAGGTGGGATTACAGGTGTGTCCCACCATGCCTGACTAATTTGGGTATTTCTAGTAGAGATAGGGTTTCATCATGTTAGCCAGTCTGGCCTCAAACTCCTGCCCTCAAGGGATCCGCCCGCCTTGGCCTTCCAAAGTGCTGGGATTACAGACTTGAGTCACTGTGCCCGGCCAGGTTACAGTCATTTCTGAAAAATGTAGCTTTGATGGTTGGCTTGAAGGCAGTAGATAAGTTCAGTTCAACTGGTAAAAATATTCTCAGCCTCGTTTCTAACAAGTATTCATGGTTCCTGCCTGTGGAGATTATGTAGTGTTTATGGCCCTTGGACATGAATTATTAATGATTTTGAAATTGTGGTCATTGTAGTTTACTCAAAAATCATTAGGAAGTAAATTTATCATGCAGCGTTAGAAAAAAGGAGATCACAGAGGAGGAAGAAATATGTATTCATCATCCAGTTCATCCCTACAGCATCCACACTGGTGCCTAGGGCACTGTGGGGCTCATGAGCGTGGTGCTGGGGACATGTCCCCTTACTGCTCAGAGCCACTGAGGCCCCTGGTGGCTCTGTGAATTAATACCTCCAGTTTGCTGTGAGGGCTGCAGTTCAGGTCCTGGGGCCAAGCAGCTCTGCCTCAAATCCCAGCTGTTGACCTTGGACAAGTTTCTTGAGCCCTCTCACCTTGTTTGATAATGCCCACTTTGGAGAGAGTTAATACAGTCATGTATTAACGTAACTAGCACAGTACTGGGCACACAGTAAGTGTTCCATAGATGTTAGTTGTTACATAACTTGAAGTGTCTAGGATTTAACAGAGAGATTCCCAAGGAGAAGGCAGCACAATTAATTACACTTCCTACAGAAGGGACCTCCCTCACTCCAGCCGCCTTCCTGCTTCTTGGCTGTGTGTCCCCAGGCACCTGGGCCTCAGGCAGGCTAGCCCCAGGGCCCTCATTCTTAACCACTCTGAGAGCCTCCCATGATAACTGACGGCCATTTTTGCAGTTGATTGGAGATTCCAAAAAATGCTCTTGACAGCACACTCATCTGCTGAACTGACTTTGCAAGGATTGCAAAAGTCATTGAACTCACCCAACTAGAAAATGTTAAGCCTTCCTTTTGCATGCATGCACATGCACACACACACACACCTTCCTGCTATTAACAGAGACTTCTGGTGCAAGGCTAGAGGCTTCCTTCATTTTTCCCAAGCAAAAGAGGAGACTGGGGTCTGAGGGGAATACAACATTAAAACATTAAAACACAGCAAGTCCAGGATCCAGGGTGCCTCCAGGGACAAGGTTATCTGGACAGCCCTCTCTGTCTCTTCAGTGTGCAACCACAAACACACCTCTGCTCCTGTCTGGGTCTTCTGGGTCTCTTGACCTTGTTGCTATTTTTTTTGCTTTTTGTTTGAGACAGGTCTCGCTCTGCTGCCCAGATTGGAGTGCAGTGGTGCTGTATCAGCTCACTGCAACCTCTGCCTCCCAAGTTCAAGTGATCCCCCCACCTCAGCCTCTTGAGTAGTGGAGACCACAGGTGTGCACCACCAGACCCAGCTAATTTTTGTAGAAATGGGGTTTTGTCATGTTGCCCTGATCTTGAACTCCTGGGCTCAAGCAGTCCTCCCTTCTCAGCCTCCCAGAGTTCTGGGATTATAGGCCTGAGCCACCTAGCCTGGTCCTTGTTGCTGTCTTGATCCTCCTATTAGCTGTTCCTCCTCTATAAGCCCAGGCCACAGGTCAGTGAGAGAGGCTGGCCTGGCTAATCAATACTCAAGAGTATTCAGGAAATACAATATTCCTGACACCAGCCTTCAGTTGCCCTCCCAAGAGGCAACAACTATAATCAATGTCTTATGTGTCCTTCCAGAAATATTCTACAGGTATGCAGCTATGCAGAACATGTGCTTTGTCTCCTTTACCCACCCAGCCATCCCCCTCATGCAATACATATTGTTTTCTTCTTGATTTTTTTTTTTTTTTTTTTTTTGAGACGGAATCTCACTCTGTCGCCCAGGCTGGAGTGCAGTGGCCGGATCTCAGCTCACTGCAAGCTCTGCCTCCTGGGTTCACGCCATTCTCCTGCCTCAGCCTCCCGAGTAGCTGGGACTACAGGCGTCCGCCACCTCGCCCGGCTAGTTTTTTTGTATTTTTTTTAGTAGAGACAGGGTTTCACCGTGTTAGCCAGGATGGTCTCGATCTCCTGATCTTGTGATCCGCCCGTCTCGGCCTCCCAAAGTGCTGGGATTACAGGCTTGAGCCACCGCGCCCGGCCTCTTCTTGATTTTTTTTTTTTTTTTTTTTCATTTAACAACATGTCTTAGAGAGCATTCCTCAGCAGGTCATATGGACAGACCTCACTCTTTTCGTGGCTGCCTAGTACTCCATTGTGGATTTACAGGAATGTAATTCTTTACTTGAAATATTTAAGGCCAAATATATTTCACTTTTTTATATTTAAAAAGTTATACCATCCTAGGAGGACCTGGGGAAGCATTCTATAATCAAATACATTAATACAGGCACAGAGCTCATTGCAGTGGCTCCTGCTTGTTATTCCACCTGCTACTTGGGAGGCTGAGATGGGCAGCTCACTTGACCCCAGAAGTTTGAGTCCAGATTGGACAATATAGTGAGGCCCTATCTCTAAAACATATATATATAGTGTGTGTACAGCAAAATATGAATATGTATACTAAGTGGGTAAATAAAGGCTATAAATTTTATGTCATTTCAGATCAGGTTTTGGTCCTAAATAATTGCATAAATGTATTACTAATTCCTGATTAATGAATATCTACTCTATTAATAGTCTTTTGCTACTATAGGAATACTTTAAAGAATGTTCTGGAGCAGACATCCCTGTGTACATAGGAATAGCCAAAGGTTAAATGCTTTAAAGTAGAACTAATGGATCAGAGGGTGTGTGCTCTATTTAAATTGATGTTTCCAATTCATCTTTTAACAGTGCATGAAAGGGATAGAGCTTTTTTTTTTTTTCCCCCCCAGGTTATCTCATAGCAAGCTGGCCAGATTCAAGTGTGGCTATCCTTGACTGAGGTGCCCACAATGGAGCCATTCAGTGGCCACCCCTATAGTTCCCTAGTTCATTCGTCTTGTGGGGGTGAGAGGAGGGGCATTTACTTGAGAAGGACTTGGGGACATATCTAGCACCTTGATTTCTTTTGTTTTCCAATAGGTTTTTGGGGAACAGGTGGTATTTGGTTAAATGAGTAAGTTCTTTAGTGGTGACGTGTGAGATTTTGGTGCACCCATCACCCACGCAGTATACACTGAACCCAATTTGTAGTCTTTTATCCCTCACCTCCTTCCCACCCTTTCCCTCTGAGTCCCCAAAGTCCATTGTGTCATTCTTATGCCTTTGCATCCTCATAGCTTAGCTCCCACTTGTAAATGAAAACACACAATGTTTGGTTTTCCATTCCTGAGTTACTTCATTTAGAATAGTAGTCTCCAGTTCTATCCATGTTGCGTGAATGCCATTAATTCATTCCTTTTTATGGCTGAGTAGTATTCCATCGTATATACATACCAGAGTTTCTTTATCTACTCATTGATTGGTGGGCATTTTGGTGGGTTCCATGTCACAATTGCGAATTGCAGCACCTCGATTTCTGCAAGCCATCTCTTGCAGCCCTGAGCTCATAAGATTTGTCTTGGCTGATTGCAGGCACCAGTGAGACAGGTGACTTTTCTGTAAGTTTCAGACTCCACTAGCGCACAAACTGCAGATACTCCCTTCCCTTTTCTCTGTTCAGTTCTCCATGTTCTTCTAACTTCAGTTTTGTGGGGATTCAGGAGTTGCCCCGTCCATACTTACAGATCTCAATTGCTTTGTTTAAAAAAAAAGTTTTTTTAAAGGAAACAAACAAAAAAGAAAAGGCAAGTTGGTGGTGTTGCATTACAAAAAGCCTGATATGACAGCTCACATTCCAACTCTGCACTTTTACTGGAATGAAACCTTTTAGTTCATATTTCTGGGCAGAGAAGAACAAAATCTATTTTAGCTTCAACTGCCAAATGCGTTCCCAGTTGCGAAATTATTGTTGTCAGTCTTTCTACTTCCTGAGGTCTTGGTCTCTCTGCAGCTTTGAGAACTCGAAGAGAGGGGCCCCCGTAACATTGACAACTTCTGATTTAGGCAGGGCAAATAAGACACAGGGCAGGATTAGAAGCAGTGCAGCAGAGGAATTGAGCCTGCGAACCCTGGAACCAAACAGCCTGGATTCCTAGGCTAGCTCTACCACTCAGGCAAGTGACTTACCTTTTCGTGATTCGACTTCCCTCTCTGTAAGATGGGGATGATATAAAACCTGCATTTCACAGGACCGTGGCAAGGATTCAGTGAGTTCATACGTGTCAAGTGCTTAGGACAGAACCTGGCACATACTCGGAGCTCAATAAATGTCAACAATTATAATTTAGGACTGGCAGGACAAAATAGCGTATTTGCAAAACGAATCCCTTGAAAGTCACAGGTGGAGAAGTCTTGCTGAGAAAAAGCAGGACACAGATTGGGCCCCTTTGATATGATGGAAGAATGGTGCATAATCCCTCCCTGTTGGAATTCCTTTGTATGTGAGTCCCCAGCTTGCCCCGGTACCTCTGCAGTCAGGCTGGGCGCTGCAGGAGATGTGTACACAAACACCCAAGTTTAACAACAACAGGGCCAAGACTCCAGCCCCGAAAAGCAAAGAGAATCAATTTCTGCTAAAATGCCAGGAAGGAGATTGATATGTCTAAAACCTTCCTGGTATCAGCTTAGCTTCCAACACAAGATTAAACTCTAGGAAAAACCCATCAGAGAGCTGCAATTTGTGACCAGACAGAGATAATGTTGACAGCTTCCCTTTCCCAAGTCTGTTTTGGATAAACAATATGCCCTTCAACAGAGCGCCATCAAAGTTTTCTCTATCCTCAGATCTTAGGCATGAAATAGCCTTTAAAATAGCTCCCTTTACTTCCTCCCTCCACCCCCAGAAATCACTATATGGAATATGGAATATGATTAGAAGAGAGAATGGTGCTAAGAGGAGGTTCCTGCAAATTACTCAGGAAAGGTATGTCTGCAGGATAAAAACACCCCGTGAAAGGGCCGGGCGCGGTGGCTCAAGCCTGTAATCCCAGCACTTTGGAAGGCCGAGATGGGTGGATCATGAGGTCAGGAGATCGAGACCATCCTGGCTAACATGGTGAAACCCCGTCTCTACTAAAAAATACAAAAAACTAGCCGGATGAGGTGGCGGGCGCCTGTAGTCCCAGTTACTCGGGAGGCTGAGGCAGGAAAATGGCCTGAACCCAGGAGGCGGAGCTTGCAGTGAGCTGAGATCCAGCCGCTGCACTCCAGCCTGGGCGACAGAGCGAGACTCCGTCTCAAAAACAAAACAAAACAAAAAAAAAACACCCCATGAAAACCGTCACTTTCTCTGGGGACACTTTTGGAGGAGCAAGACACAGGTCATGAAAGTGCCAGGCCATGTGGGCTCTGGTCCTGGCTGCCGCCACTGACCATGGACACACTTGCTTTCCCCACTCTGAGCCCCTGTTTCCTTTGTGGTCCCCTAAGTCTGACAAGAGCCAATGCTTCTGTGACTTCAGCTTTATTAGCGTCCACAGGCCATGTCTGTCAGCTTCGGTTTAAGTGATAGAAGCCTTCCTTAAACCAGCTTCTGCAAAAAAAGAGAATTTGTTGCCTCACCTAGCTGAAAAGTTCAGGGGTAGACATCAGGCATGGATGGATCTAGGTGCTCTGACTTAGTCCCTCTCGACTCTGCCTTCTTTGGTGGCAGGTCTGTTCTCCACCAGGTGGCAAGATGGCCACCAGCAGCCTTAGGCTTACAGTATAGAGGCCAGATGGCATGGTGGGGGAAGCTCAGGTGCTAGATTTAAAAGGTTCGGGGATGAATCCTGGCTCCTCACTCACCCAAGCAGCTCAGCCACCTCAGAGCTTCAGTTTCTTTCTATATAGAATGGGGATAGTGGGAGCACCTGTCTCACTAGGTGGTTGGGGTGCCTAGAACAGTGCCCTACAGGTCGCAAATGCCTGAATAGTGAGCGGCGCTTCCTCCTCCTCCTGCGTTTCCTCCTCCCTTTCCCCTTCTCCTTCCTGTCATTATCAGAATTCTCTCAGCAACTTCAGCAAAGAGTTAACACTCTCCAAGTCTAACTGTTCAACCACGGCCCCAGATCGAGACTCGCTGGCCCATCGAGGGTTGTGCACTTGTCCTGGAGACAAAGGTTGGGTGGGGTCAACCCTACGTTAAGCACATGGTTAGGAAGGGATATTTTCCCAAAGGAAAATCAGGATAGTGGTGCCAGAAAAAGGGGGAAAGGCAAAAAACAGCAACTCTCCCCTTCATGGCCACAGTGTGGTGGGGATAGTAACTGACAGCACAGTTGTTAAAAATTATGTTCACAGCCAGGCGTGTGGCTCACGCCTGTAATCCCAGCACTTTGGAGGCCCAGGTAGGTGGATCACCTGAGGTCAGGAATTTGAGACCAGCCTGGCCAACATGGCAAAACCCTGTCTCTACTGAAATACAAAAAGTAGCCGGGCCTGGTGGTGGGCTCCTGTAATCCCAGCTACTCAGGAGACTGAGGCAGGAGAATTGCATGAACCCATGAGGTGGAGGTTGCAGTGAGCCAAGATTGTGCCACCACACTCCAGCTTGGGTGACAAGAGCGAAACTCCACCTCAAAAAAAAAAAAAAAGTGATATTGACATCTGTTGTCTTGTTGACTCTTCACAATGCCCAATAAGGCAAGCAATATTATCCTCAACTTACATGAGAAAAAGTCTAGGCTCGGAGCGATGAGACAGCCTGCCCTGGGTAACACAGCATGTACAGGGCTCACCTGACAGCCTGTGTTCTGTGTACCCTGGCAAAGTGGCAAGAGCACACTGCTCCCCCTCCTCCCCGCAGACCCCTGCTACTGGTTCACAGCCAGACAGGAGGACCCTGTACTCCTGTGACCACAGGGCTGGGCAGAGGCAACGACTGCCTGGTAAATGTGAGCCTCAGTTTCCTCATCTGGCAAAGGGAGCTGGTCTGATACTCAATGCCCCCAACTCAATGCAATTAACTACAGCCAGATTCCAGTTAGAAGCCACTAGACACAAATCAAAACTACAGTGAGATATCATCTTATCCCAGTTAAAATGGCTTTTATTCAAGACAGGCAAAAACAAATACTGGCGAGGATGCAGAGAAAAGGGAATCCTTGTGCACATTTGTGGGGAATGTAAATTAGTACAATCACTATGGAGAACAGTTTGGAGATTCCTCAAAAAACTGAAAATAGAGCTACTATACGATCCAGCAGTTCCACTCCCAAGTGTATACCCAGAAGAAAGGAAATGGGTATATCGAAGGGATTTTTCCACTCCCATGTTTCTTGCAGCACTGTTCACAATAGCCAAGACTCGGAAGCAAACTCAGTGTCCAACAGACACACGTGTGAAGAGAATGTGGTACACACACACAATGGAGTCCTATGCAGCCATAAAAAAGAATGAGATCCTGTCATTTGCAACAACACTGGAGGTTATTATGTTTAGTGAAATAAGCCAGGCACTAAAAGACAAACTTCACATGTTCTCATTTATGGGAGCTAAAAATTAAACTCATGGACGTAGAGAATAGGAGGATGGGTCCCAGAAGCTACGGAGGGTGGCAGGAGAAGTAAGGATGGTTAATGGGCACAAAAAAATTAGAAAGAATGTGCAGGTGCAGTGGCTCACACCTGTAATCCCAGCACTTTGTGAGGCCAAGGCAGGCCTATCACTTGAAGTCAGGAGTTCAAGATCAGCCCAGGCAACGTGGTGAAACCCCATCTCTACTAAAAATACAAAATTAACCGGGCGTGGTGGCACATGCTTGTGAACCCAGCAACTCGGGAAGCTGAGGCAGGAGAATTGCTTGAACCCTGGGGAGGGGGCGGAGGTTGCCGTGAGCCAAGATCATGCCACTGCACTCCAGCCTGGGTAATAGAGTGAGACTCTGTCTCAAAAAAAAACAAAAAACCCAAAAACTAGAAAGGATGAATAAGACCTAGTATTTGCTAGCACAACATGATGACTATACGCAAAAACAATGTAATTGTACATTTAAAAATTATTAGAAGAGGCCAGGTGCAGTGGCTCACGCCTGCAATCCCAGCACTTTGGGAGGCTGAGGTGGGCAGATCACTTGAGGCCGGGAATCCGAGACTGGCCTGGCCAACATGGTGAAACGCCATCTCTACTAAAAATACAAAAATTAGCCGGGTGTGGTGGCGCGTGCCTGTAGTCCCAGCTACTGGGGAGGCTGAAGCAAGACAATCACTTAAACCCAGAAAACAGAGGTTGCAGTGAGCTGAGATCATGCCAATGCACTCCAGCCTGAGCGATAAGAGGGAGACTCTGTCTCAAAAACATAATAACTAAAAGAATATACTTGGGTTGTTTATAAACACAAAGGATAAGTGTGCTTAAGGGGATGGATACCCCTTTTACCCTGATGTGCTTATTATGCATTGCATGCCTGTATCAAAACAGCTCATGTAACTCATAAATATATATACCCATTATGTGCCCACAACAATTAAAAATAAAAATAAATTTAAAAATTTTTAAAAAGAAGCTACTGAAGGTCAGATGTAGTGGCTCATGCTTGTAATCCTAGCATTTTGGGAGGCTTAGGCAGGAGGATCACTTGAGCCCAGGAATTCGAGGCCAGCCTGGGCAACATAGTGAGACCCCGCCTCAAAAAAACAAAAATTACAATTAAAAAGAATTACCAATAAAAAAGGAAGACACTGAACTGTGCCTTCCTCCCCACCACCACTATATAATTCAAAACAGAAACTGAAATAAGATCGGGTACAGTGGCTTACCCCTGTAATCCCAGCACTTTGGGAGGCCAAGGCAGGAGGATCACTTGAGCCCAGGAGTTCGAGACCAGCCTGGCCAACATGGCAAAACCCCATATCTACTAAAAATACAAAAATGAGCCAGGCATGGTGTCGTGTGCCTGTAGTCCCAGCTACTTAGGAGGCTGAGGTCACCTGAGCCTGGGAGATTGAGGCTGCAATGAGCCAAGATTGCGCCACTGCACTCCAGCCTGGGTGACAAAGTGAGACCCTGTCTCAAAACAACAAACAAACAAACAAAAACGGAAATTGAAATAAGTATAAGGAAATTCAATAAAGTTCTGGACTTTTCCAGCTTTTTTTTTTTTTTTTTTTTAATATAAAAACCTAAACTCTCTAAAAAATACATTATTTGGTCCAGTCGTCTTTATTGAAGTCCTGGGAGATGGCTTGGCACTGAGAGGTGGAACGATCCCAGGCAGGCAGGGCAGGAGGCTGGGACAGACAGCCTAGGGTCACATCCTGGCTCTACCACTGGCTGTATGGTTTTCAGCAATTACCTAACCTTTCTGCATGTCAGTTTCCTCAGCTGCAGAATGGAGCTGAAAATAGAGTACCTCCTCCTGGGTTGTTGAGAGAATTAAAAGACTAATACATGTAAAGCACTTAGAACCATTATCTGTAAGGGCTGTTTAAGTGTTTCCTGTTTATCATTCATTGAGTCCCTCTGTCGGATCCTGTCCACACCATGTTCCATCAGCTGGAGTAGTTGGGGTTGGTGTAGGGAGGCAGGGTTAGTGTGGTTGACATCTGCAGATACCCAGCCCGGTGGGCCCTGCATTCGACATTTAATTTATTTCTGATTCCACAATTAATGCATGCTGATTGTCAAGAAATTAGAAAATGCAGAAAGGTACACAAATGATTCGTCATCCTACCACCTAGATAATCACTGTTACAGATGCTCCTCAACATACAATGTCCCAATAAACCCATCCTAAATTGAAAATACTGTAAATCAAAAGAAAATGCATTTAATATACTTAACCTGCTGAACATCATAGCTTAGCCTAGCCTACCTTAAATGTGCTCAGTGTACTTATATTAGCCTACGGTTGGGCAAAATCATCGAACACAAGGCATATTTTATCATGAAGTGTTGAATATCTCATGTCGTTTATTGAGTACTGTACTCAAAGTGAAAAACAGAATGGTTGTATGGGGACTTGAAATACGGTTTCCACTGAATGTATATTGCTTTCATACCACAATAAAGTCGAAAAATCCTAAGATGAGCCATTGGGATCATCTGTATTTATTTTTATATTTCTTTCTAGCTTTTTTTTTTCTTTTTCCTTTTCCCTTTCCCTTTTCTTTTCTTTTTTTTTTTTTTTTGAGGCAGGTTCTCACTTTCTCACTTTGTCACCCAGGCTGGTGTGCAGTGGCATGAACGTGGCTCAAGTGATCCTCTCACTTCAGCCTCCCGGGTGGCTGGGGACTATGGGCATATGCCACCATCTCCAGCTAATTTTTGTATTTTTTGTAGAGACAGGGTCTCATCACATTGCCCAGGCTGGTCTTGAACTCCTGAACTCAAGTGATCCTCCTGCCTCTGCCTCCCAAAATGCTGGAATTACAGCCGTGAGCCACTGTGCCTCTAGCATTTTTTTTCCATGCAACTACATATATTTCAGAAACAGGACCGTACTAAAGGACAATGAAAAATGCCTACTTTGCATTATTCTTTTTAAAATGTATTTATTGAGGTATAACTTATGTGCAATAAAATAAGCTTAAGTGTATAGTTTTATGAATTTTTATATATAAATATATAAAATCAGTTATTCACATCAAATGTAGAATAATCTATATTTAAGAGGTTTTCACATGTCCCCTCCCAGTTAATACCTCTCCAAGGATAACCACTATTTTGACTCCTTTTTTTTTTTTTTTGGAGAAGGGCCTTGCTCTGTCACCCAGGCTAGAGTGCAGTGGTGCAGTCACAGCTCACTGTAGCCTCAAAGTCCTGGGCTCAAGCAATCCTCCTGCCTCAGCCTCCCAACTAACTGAGCCACCATGCCTGGCTCCATCCACGTGTTTTAATGCATCAGTAGTTTATTCTTTATCATAGTATAAGACCTTCAGTTCTTCTCGGAAAAATTAAATTGCAAAATAATTTGAGTACGTTGTTGTTAAAAAAATTTTCAAGTTTGCACGTTAAATAAAAATAGTCCGTCAAATTTACCCTCAATCTCGTTCCCCTTCCCAGAAATAACTGCTGTTATACATTGGATGTTCGTCTTTCTGGAGCTTTTTCTATTTATGCAACTCTTTTTTTTTTTTTTTTTAAACCAGGGTCTCACTCTGTTGCCCAGGCTGCAGTGCAGTGCAGTGGTGTGATCTCAGCTCACTGCAACCTCGGCCTTCCAGACTCAAGGGATTCTTGTGCCTCAGCCTCCTGAGTAGCTGGGATTATAGGTGTGCCCCACCACTCCCAGCTAATTTTTGTATTTTTTTTTTTTTTTTTTTAAGTAGAGACAGGGTTTCACCATGTTGGCCAGGATGGTTTCAAACTTCTCGCCTCAAGTGATCTGCCTGCCTTGGCCTCCCAGAGTGCTGGGATTACAGGCATGAGCCACTGCGCCCAGCCTATGCAACTCTATTATTTATTTCAATTAGGAGTAGCTTTGGCCACAAATAGCAAAATACCCAACTAATAACGGTCTAAACCAGGGGTCAGCAAACTTTTTTCTGTAAAGGATCAGATAATAAAGATTTCGGTCTTTGTGGGCCACACAGTCTCTTGTCACAACTACTATGCCATTGAGCACAAAAGCAGCCACAGTCAATATGTAAATGAGCATGGCTGTGTTCCAGTATAACTTTATTTGCAAAAGTAGGTGGCTGGCCAGATTTGGCCTGTGATTAATTTGCTTACCCTTGGCCTAAATAATAGGGATTTGTTTGGCTCATGTGGTGGAAAATCTGGAAATAGCTTCATGAGAAAATCTGAATTTACACTTCTACCAAAAACATCCAAGAAAGCCTGTCTTTCTAATTGTATGGAATAGCAATTAACAGCTTTTTATATTTTTGCCAGTCCTTTTTGTCTTTATTCCTGTGTTTTGGAAAAATGCCTCTGTTTAATCTTCCAGATCACTAATTTTCACTCTATCTGTATCTGTTCTGTCCTTCAGCATGCTTTGATTTCTTTTATTTTTTATTTATTTTTATTTATTTATTTATTTATTTATTTATTTATTTATTTATTTATTTATTTATTTTGAGACAGAGTCTCGATCTGTGGCCCAGGCTGGAGTGTGGTGGCATGATCTCCACTCACTGCAACCTTTGCCTCCCTCCTGCCTCAGCCTCCCAAGTAGCTGGGATTACAGACACCCACCACCATGCCTGGCTAATTTTGTATTTTTAGTAGAGACATGGTTTTGTTGGCCAGGCTGGTCACAAATGATTTATTTTGATGATTAAATCTTTTATTTGTGATTTTTTTTTTATGTTTCCCAAGTTACTATCAATGTAATTTTAAAATTCTTTTTCTGTAGTAGGCTGTTCTTGTTTGATATATGCAATGTCCTTCCTCTTTTATTCTTCTGATAATATTAAATATATTTTAAGTGTCTCTGCTTGCATTATTATCTGTTTGATTGTTATTTCTTCTATTTATTAAGTAAGTCCCTGTCTTTCATGGATGTTGGTTTTCCTGAAATGTTTTGTGATTTGTGGATATGTGCTCTTCTGTGTAGTATGATTTCCTGTTTCATATTTTCTTTTTCTTTCTTTTTTTCTTTGTTTGTTTATAGAGAAGGTGTCTCACGTGTTGCCCAGGTTGGTCTGAACTCCTGGCCTCAAGCATTCTTCCTGCCTCGGCCTCCCAAGTACTAGGATTACAGGCATGAGCCACTGATTTCCCATTTCCTTCTCTGTAGATGCTATAGATTGCTGCCAATACTTACGGGCAGAGGGTCAGAACTTGCTGCAAGAAGTATGATGTAATGCTTGGTCTTGTGAGCACAGGGTCTCTTTTTTCTTTCTGGCTATGTCCTGCCTTTCTGTCCCGAAGACCCATAGTCACAACTCCTGAAGGCTGGTGGGATTGACAAGCTGCCTCCTGGTATCCCCACGGGAGCTCTCTGTCAATCTATTTGACCCTTGGCCTGGGGCTTTCTCCTGTCCCTGGAGAAGGTGCTGCCTCTAGGTTTGGAGCAGCCCAGGCCCACCTTCACCTTTTGCAGCTGTCCTTCCTAGCTTCTGTTTTGGCCTGTATTTTTGTTCATTAATTCAATTCTGTCTGCCATTCATTTCTCAGGGATTTCTCAACATCTTTAATTAAAAGATTAAAAATCTTTTTTTTAGTGGCACCCCTTTTTATTTTCCACTTTGGCCTCCCAAAGTGCTGGGAAATAAGCATATGCTGCCATAGACTTTAAATGGTGTCATTTCTGTGGACTCGGGTAGGAGAGATTGATATATGGACTTGCTGTTGGTTTTCCAAACTTGATTCATTCTCAAGGAGACTTCCTGTTTTCACCTGCCTGGTCACCTTCATCTGGAAAAGTTCATCTTTCTCTAAAAATATACTAAGAACCAAATGAGATGTTCCAATTTTGAACTGATCAGTATAGAATATAGGAATGGAGTTGCACTTTTTTTTTTTTTTTTTCTGAGACAGAGTCTCACTCTGTTGTCCAGGCTGGAGTGCAATGGTGCGGTCTTGGCTCACTGCAGCCTCCGCCTCCCAGGTTCAAGCAATTCTCCTGCCTCAGCCTCCCGAGTACCTGGGATTACAGGCGCACACCACCATGCCCAGCTAATTTTTGTATTTTTAGTAGAAATGGGGTTTCACCATGTTGGCCAGGCTAGTCTCAAACTCCTGACCTCAGGTGATCGGCCTGCCTCAGCCTCCCAAAGCTGGGATTACAGGCGTGAGCCACCGTGCTGGCCAGAGTTACACTTTCTAATGAAAACTGGGTTCAAATACCATATCTGCTCTCTGCTACCTTGGTCAAGTCACTTCACCTCTTAAGCCTCAGCATTCTCACCTGTCAAATGGGGGGAATGATAATAATACCTACCTCCTAGGGTTAATGAGAGTGTCAATGGAAATAGCAAATGTCAGGCATTCAGCATGGGGCCTGGCACATCTACGTTGCTAAAATATGTTAGTGCCCTTCATCTGTCTTAGTCTGAGCAAGTATTTCTCACACACTCATTTTGTGCCATGGTAGTGGTGGTTTTGACAGCCATACCATAATGTTAGCTCATACTGAGGACATCAGCTAAAAGCCCTGTCTTTTGCCTCCTGAACTTTTCTCAAGCCACCCTTCCCTCGCAGTGCCTCCCCTTGTACAGAACCTTTACCTTGGCCATGATGCATTTTATCAAGCTACTCTTGCTCCATCTCTAATCTGAAGAAATTGATCTGAACCCAGATTCCGTCATCCAGTTTATTCTGTGTGCCTCCCATCTGAATGTCATCTGCCAACATAATAAACAGCTTCCGACAGCCAGATCCAGCCATTGATAAAATTATGGCCTGGGAGAGGACCAAGGACAGAACCCCACGACATGCCACCCTTCCAGGGAAGAGTAATTTAGATGACTGGGCACGATGATTAATTTGTCTAGTGCCTGTAATAGTATGTCCTTGTGGCTTGATTATAATATTAGCAACCATGTATTCCATGTTATTTACTATGGGCCAGGTACTGAGGTAAGGGCTTTGCATATATTACTTTTGTGTATGTGTTTGTATGTGCTTTTGTTGCCCAGGCTGGAGTGCAATGGCCTGATCTTGGCTCACTGCAACCTCTGCCTCCTGGGTTCTAGCAATTCTCCTGCCTCAGCCTCCCAAGTAGCTGGGATTACAAGCATGCATGGTAAAGCCCTGTCTCTAGAAAAGTACAAAAAAAATTAGCTGCATGTGGTGGTACGCACCTGTAGTCCCAGCTACTCAGGAAGCTGAGTTGGGAAGATCACTTGAGCCCAGGATGTCGAGACTGCAGAGAACTGAGATCATGCCACTGCACTCCATCCAGGGCAATAGAGTGAGACCCTGTCTCAAACTCACACACACACACACACACACACGCACAACCAGATGTGGACACAGGAGCATATACAGGAGTGTGGGGGACCAGCATGTTGTTCATTGTGATAGAGGCACCATCACGCCCGGCTAATTTTGTATTTTTAGTAGGGATGGGTTTCACCATGTTGGCCAGGCTGGTCTCAAACTCCTGACCTCAGGTGATCCACCCACTTTGGCCTCCCAAAGTGTTGGGATTACAGGTGTTAGGCACCGCACCCGGCCTATTATTTTTATTTCTTACAGCAGCTCTACAAGGTAAGTATTTATATTACTTAGGACTTGGTTGAAAAAATAAACTTAGTCTAGTTGAGCAGAAGGGGAACTTCATTACTTTCTCACAGGCTCTGACGCAGTGGAGCTTCACAGAATCATCTGGATGTGAAGAACAGATGGAGCTCTCCAGGGTCCTGGGAAGTCCTCTTTCTATAGCTCTTATCTGTCTACGTCTCTGCTTCTGTGTCCTTCTCACTTGGTACAAATTGACTCTCTTTCTCAGTTCACCCGGCAGAAAATAGTTCCCACCAATGACTCCTAAGTTCACTTACCCACTTAAAGAGAGTAGCCAGATCTGCCCGAAACCTCCCCCCTCCTTTTTTTTTTTTTTTTTTCTGAGATGGAGTTTTGTTGTTGCCCAGGCTGGAGTGCAATGGCACGATCTCGGCTCACCGCAACCTCCACCTCCCGGGTTCAAGCAATTCTTCTGCCTCAGCCTCCCAAGTAACTGGGATTATAGGCATGCACCACCATGCCCAACTAATTTTATATTTATATTTTTAATTTATATTTTTAGTAGAGACGGAGTTTCTCCATGTTGATCAGGCTGGTCTCAAACTTCTGACCTCAGGCGATCTGCCCACCTTGGCCTCCCAAAGTGCTGGGATTACAGGTGTGAGCCACCTTGTCTGTCCTAAACCTTTTTTTAAGACAAGGTCTCCCTCTGTTGTCCAGGCTGGAGTGCAGTGGCATGATCATAGCTCACTGCAGCCTCGACCTCCCAGGCCAAGCGATTCTCCTACCTCAGCCTTCCATGTACCTGGGACCACAGGTGCACCACCACACCCAGCTAACTTATTTTATTTTATTTTATTTTTTGTAGAGATGGAGTCTCAAACTCCTGAGCTCAATTGATCCTTCTACCTTGGCCTCCCAAAGGGCTAGGATTACTTCAGGTGTGAACCACGGCACCTGGCCCACCCTAAACCTTTTCATCCAAACCTCTCAGGATTATTGGCCCTACTTGGGTCAGGCACCTGCTCCTGGTTCAGGTACCTATGGTTAGCAGTGGGGTCACACTGTCCCGATATGGCGTCCAGGAATCTAAGTGCTGCGACCTCGTGGCTGATGGGGCAGTGACATCCAGAATCCAGCTGCACATTTTACAAATAAAAGTGAGGCCCTAAGTCACACAGCTAAAAAGAAACCAGGGCTTGTTCAAGACCAGCCTGGGCAACATGGCAAGACCTCATCTGTACAAAAAAAAATTAAAAATTAACCGGGCGTGGTGGAGTGTGCCTGTAGTCTCAGCTACTTGGGAGGCTGAAGTGGAAGGATCACTTGAGCCCAGGAAGCCAAGGCTGCAGTGAGGTATGTTCATGCCATTGCACTCCAGTGTGGATGACAAGAGTGAGACCCTATCTCAAAAACAACAACAACAACAACCAGGGCTTGTTCCAGGTCTGTCTGATGCTGAAGCTCATGTTGTTAATGCTCTGCTCCTTACGCTGGGCCACACTGTCCCAGGATGGCTTTGGTTGTGGTGTCTGTGACTCACGTCTGGCCAGTGACTCAGGCCAGGGAGCCCAGGGACCCACCTTGTGTCATCTACCATGGTCCAGTCCCCGTTAAGGGCTCTGAGATTCCTGGTCAGTTTACTTATTATTTTTTTTAGTGACTTGAAAGTCACCTCGGCCCTGGCTGAAGTCTCAGATCTCACAATTTCATGGTGGAACCTGACACTAAAGGTGACAAGCAGAGACACTGGAGTTCAATAAAGCTAGGTGTTTTTTAGTTTATTTTGTTTTTGTAGAGACAGGGTCTTACTGTCTTGCCCAGGCTGGTCTTGAACGCCTGGCCTCAAGCCGTCCTCCCACCTTGGCCTCCCAAAGTGCTGGGATTACAGGTGCGAGACTGTGCCTGTCCATGGCTAGGTTTAAATTCTAGCTTTGTGACTTCTCATTGGATGACTCTCTATGCCTCTGTTTCCTTAATGGTAAAATAGAGATCATAATCATAATAGCCAGTTTATCAGTTGCTATGATGGGTCAATGAGATAAAACATGCAAACTACTCCACACAAATCCATTACTCAGCACAGAGCAATCAGTTCTCTGAATGGTAGCAGTTTATGAACTCTGAAACAATGGGGAAAGAACGGGAGTCCAGAGGAGGAAGTCTTTACTCAGCTAACAGGACACGCAGTGGGAAGGGGACTGGCCAGGGTTTCAGGAGGAATTGGCATTGAGGCCTGAATAGATGATGGCAGGATTGGGGTAAGGCCCAGCAGATAAGAGCAGATGTGGGCCAGGCATGGTGGCTGACACCTGTAATCCTAGCACTTTGGGAGGCCTAAGCAGGCAGATTGCATGAGACCAGGAGTTCGAGATCAGCCTGGGCAAAAAGGTAAAGCCCTGTCTCTACAAAAGTACATAAAAAGTTAGCTGGATGTGGTGGCACGCACCTGTAGTCACAACTACTCGGGAGGCTAAGGTGGGAGGATCACTTAAGCCTGGGAGGTCGAGGCTGCAGTGAGCTGAGATGACACCTGCACTCCATCCAGGGCAATAGAGTGAGACTCTGTCTGAAACATACACACACACACAACCAGATGTGGACACAGGAGCATATACAGGAGTGTGGGGGACCAGCAAGTTGTTCATTGTGATAGAGGCAAAGAAAAGAATAGGTATTGGGAGCAAATGAGCATCACCAAGGCTGGTCGTGTAGACTGGGGCCCTATAGAGAAAACTTTGTGTACTCATTCTTTCATTTATTTGGCAAATGTTTATCAAGCACCTGCCATGTCCCAAACATTGTCCTAGGCCCTGGAGATTCAGCAGTGAACAAAATAGACACAAATCCATGCCCCTGTAGAGTTTATGTGCCAGTGGCTGCAGGCAGACACTAAGCAAATAAATAAGCAAAATATAAAGGGGTATCAGAGAAGAAATAAACAGGGAAGGGGGCTGGGGAGGACTGGGGAGGGATGTGACATTAAATAGGGACCTCAGAAGGGCCTCACTGAGAATGTGAGCAGCGACTACAGGAAGTGAGAGGAAGCCACGCAGATCTCTGGAAAAGGAGCATTTCTGCAGAGGGAACAGCAAGGGCAAAGTCGTGGGGACGGGGCATCCGTGTGGCTGATGGAGGAGGAACGAGATGGTGGGAGAGAAGGACAGAGGGGTCAAGGCCAGGTCGTGTAGGGCCTTGTGTCATTTGTAGGGCCTGGCCTTTTACTCTGGGCACGGTGGGAGCCAGGGGAGCATTTTGAGCAGAGGAGGACCGGGACCTGGCAGGCTTTAACAGGATGCACCTCCTGGTCATGTGGGGAGAATGACCATAGGCGAAGGCGAAAGGAGGAAGACCAGGTGGTGGCTGCTGCAGAATCTCCGTGAGAGATGACGTGGCTTGATTTGGGGCAGCAGCTGTGGGGGTGCTGAGAAACAGCCTGATCCTGGGTATTGTAAAGACAGAGGCAGCTGGACTTGTTGTTGGATTAGATATGGGTGGGAGAGAGAAAAAAGACAAGACCTTTAAGTCTTGGTCTGAGCAGTGAGAATGATGGATGCTTCATCTCCTGAGATGGGAGAGAGGGTGAGAGCAGGCTTTAGGGGGAACATCAGGAATTCAGCTTAAAACCTAGGAAGACCTCTGAAGGCAGCTGGAGATGGGAATCTTGGGCTCAGGGAGAAAAGCTGTGTTAAGCTGACTCTGTCTGGAGTGTGGAACCATTGACAACTTTTTTCTTTTTTGTACACAGTGGTAGAATGGGCTGAGGTCATTAGTTATGCAAGTAATGCATGAAAACAGCTTTCTTTAAAAATGGTAGCTCACACTGTTTTGCATCAAGCTGTTTTCATGCATTACTTGCCTGAGCCCAGGAGTTCAACACCAGCCTGGGCAACATAGCAAGACCCCATCTCCACAAAAAATAAAAATAGGCCTGTCACGGTGGCTCACACCTGTAATCCCAGCACTTTGGGAGGCCGAGGCAGGTGGATCACTTGATGTCGGGAGTTCAAGACCAGCCTGGGCAACATGGTGAAAACCTGTCTCTACTAAAAATATAAAAATTGGCTGGGAGTGGTGGCCTGTGCCTGCAATCCCAGCTACTGGGGAGGCTGAGGCAGGAGAACCACTTGAACCCAGGAGACAGAGGTTGCAGTGAGCTGAGATCGCACCACTGCGCTCCAGCCTGAGCAGCAGAGTGAGAACGTCTCAAAAAAATAAATAAATAAAAATAATTAGCTGGTCATGATGGTGCGTGCTGTGGTCCCAGCTACTCAGGAGGCTGAGGCAGGAGGATTGCTGGAGCCTAATAATTCAAGGCTGCAGTGAGCCATGATCACACTGGTGTACTCTAGCCTGGGCAACAGAGTGAGAGCCTGTCTCTAATAAATAATATAAACATTGTCACCTTCTAGATAAGGCTAAAATCCATTTTGCTAATCCCACCCCTCCCTAAGGCCAGTCTTCCCATCCTGGAGTAGCTGTTGCTATGAGCTTGGCATGCATCCTGCCAGGCCTTTCTCTGTGCAATTGTATACCTGAGTGTATCCATAAAATGTATGTGGTATTTTTAAATTTTTTTTTTTTTTAAACCAGAAATGGTGTCACACTGAATGTACTGTTTTGCAACATGCTTTTGTAGCTTGTAACTTGCCTATTGTCCCTGGGCTATGTGTCTTGGAGATCTATGCTTGATGTTATCTGCTCTTTTATTTTTTAACCTGTTGCATCGGATTCCCTGGTATTCAGCTGTTCTCCAGCCGGAGGACATTAGAGTTGCTTTCAACTAGCATTTTGTCCATTCTTCTCAGGCACCTGTGTGGCTTTCTCTAGGCTGAATTGCAGAAGGGAAATGGCCGGGTCTGAGTAGATGAAGGGTCTGTGGGATTTGGTGTCTTGTCTCAGTGGATACTGCCATGTTGCTTCCCAAAGTGCCTCTGTCTATTTCTCTGCCCAGCCGTCAGGTTTTGAATGAAGAAAGCCATAGAGATCTGGGTTTTAGAGGAAAGCACAGGGAAGGGGCTATGGGTTGGAAGGTAGGACCAGGAAGCCAAGAAATCATGGACTTTGTGAGCTGCAGTTCCACTCTTAAGAACATGCATTTGGGCCGGGCATGGTGGCTCAGGCTCATAATCCCAGCACTTTGGGAAGCTAAGGTGGGTGGATCGTCTGAGCTCAGGAGTTCAAGACCAGCCTGGGCAACATGGTGAAACCCCGTCTCTACAAAAAATACAAAAATTAGCTGGGCATGGTGGCGTATGCCTGTTGCCCTGGCTACTCAGGAGGCTGAGGCGGGAAACTCACTTGAGCTTGGGAGGTGGAGGTTGCCGTAAACTGAGATTGCACCACCATTGCACTGCAGCCTGGGTGACAGAGCGAGACTCCATCTCAAAAATAAATAAGTAAATAATAACGTGCATTTGGAGAGAACATGAGCTACTTTAGGGGCTGACCAGACTCTCCCAATCCCCTCCTTCCCTCCTGAAAACAGAGCAGCACAAATGAAAAACCATCTCTCTCCCGTCTGCACACCTGGCTTCTTCCCAGGCAGCTGGTTGCCATTCCTAAGCCAGCTTCACAGCCCAGAGTTGCGGCCGCACCCCATGTGGCTGCTCAGCCACTGAAGGAAGACCCAGGAGTTGAGGGCCTTATGTCACACGCCACCACGGTGACCATATTTCAGAATTAAAATTGGGGCCTGTGACCTGAGGAGTTCATTGGACTTTGGGGATTTGGGCCTGGCCTGTTTGAATTCAGGACCACTGTAGGAAATCCTGGCCATCAGGATCATCCATTCGGTTCACAGTACATTTATCAGTGACTTTTGATGTCAAGGCTCAGCCTGCCCTGGGAGCTGATGGTCAAGGAGGAACGATGTGCTGTCTCAGGGTTCCCAGGACGCAGACTCTGAGCAGGAGATACACATGCAGGGGTTTATTGGGAGGGCTCTTGGATGACACCTGTGAGGGGCAAGAGCGGCAGGCTTGGGCAGAAGGAGGAGTTGTGCAGTGCAGGTCTTGGGGAGCCCACAGATCCTGGGTGGAAACAGGTGGTCCTTCAGAGATGTCCCAGTTGAGACAAGGAACTGGGGTCTTTGCACCTTTGGCATCAACCAACATCAGAGATCCGGCATAACCTGGGGAAGGATGAATTTCTTCCTGGGAAGGGATATAGCTGTAAGCCACTAGCCATCTGCACTCCCAGCAGCTGGGGTATGTGAAGGATCTGGGCCCCGCAGCACAACACCTGCTGGCCATGCAAAGCCCACAGCCACTGCCTTTGATAATGCTCCAGCAAGGGGTGTGTGAAATGCTTCAGGAACACAGCTGAGGGAGGGGAGAAGCCATCCTGGGATAGAGGCCAGCAGGGAGGAAGTAGACCTTAACTGTGCCTCAAAGTCCTAAACTCCAAACCTGCACACTAGAAACGGCTCCTCTGGATGCCTCGAAGACTCCTCAAGGCAAGGCAATGACCTTGCAAGGGCAGTCAACACAAGGGCAATGAGCTTGAGAAGCAGCCAGAAGGGCTGAGTGGCTATTGAGATGGGGGTGGGGAAGGTGGGAATGACGTCAGCAGGGTGGTGAGAGCAGATTATATTCATGCGCCAGGCCACACTCAGACCTGCTCTCCCTCCAACCTTTGCTCCATGAATGGTGCCCCGTCCCTCCAATGATGCAGGCCCTCCAATGATGCAGGCCTGGAATCATCCTTGATAGACGCTCTCCCTTGTCTCTTCTTTCCAGCCTCTTATCAAGTCCTGTGCCTTCACCTCGGAAGCCTCTCCTCCCTGACCCTCCATGTGGCTGACACCTCTCATCTGAGCACCCGCAGGAGCCTCTCACCTGCAGCCTGGCACCCATTCTTTGCCAGCCAACCCCTTTCTTACTCCAACTTCTGCTGTCCGCTCCAGGAGCACCATGTGGTCTGGGTCTCGGGGCAGAACTCCTGCTGTGGGCACGTGGTGTTTGTGGTCCGTCCGGCTCAGTCCCGTGTCTCTGTCTCACGCACCTTCCTTGTCCCTTCTGCTCTGTGCTCACGTGCATCTGCTGCCTTAGCACGCCTCTACTTTGCTTTGAGCACTCTCCCCTCCCCTCCACAATTAACCCGTTCATCCTTCAGGTTTTGGTTCTGTTGTCCCCTGCAGCGAAGCTTCACCTGTCCCCCTTTTAAAGCCACTCATGGCCCCCGCTTCCCCCACCTTCCGAGTGCTGATGTCATATATTTGGTAGGTCATTTGATTACAATCTGTCTTCCTCACTAGACCACCAGCTCCATGAGGCTGGGGACATGCCCTGGCATGGATTAGGAGGAGTTTAGTAAATCTGGAAGAAGGTAGGAAAGAAGTGGGGTGAGGAAGGAGGAGGGAAAGGAACGCAGTTCCACATGGTCAGGGAGGGGACTGTGGTCAGAGGGAGTGAGCATTTACTGTCAGCTTTAAATTCTTAGATGAACATTATCTCACATGGCAAAAATCTTGACTGCAATATGTGAGAGTAAATCCAGTTTGAGGCCCATGAACCCCACTGCACTGCCCTACACTTGACAGTGATATTTCAGCACCTGCCGTTAGCACAGATAGGCTTTGCTCTTAAGCATGCCTCGGATGTCAGAAGCCAAGACTCTCTTGCCATCCCCTGGGATCAGCCAACAGGCTCTGATCACTCTCCACCCTAGCCCAAGACAGGCTCCTGGAGTCCCCTGGCATCTGCTTTTACACACACTGTTCTCTTCTGGCCCCTGTTCCACCCTCCCTCCCCCATTTTCCTGGCGAGCTCTTTTACAATTCTGTGTCTTGTTTTCTCCTCTGCAAAGCCCCCCAGCCCCACCAGTAATCCCAGGCCCCCTCCACTCTACCCACTGCCCTTGTGGCACAGGTGCCTCCTCTTTTTTTTTGTTTTTTTCCAGACGGAGTTTCACTCTTGTTGCCCAGGCAGGAGTGCAGTGGGGCGATCTCGGCTTCCCACAACCTCCGCCTCCGGGATTCAAGCGATTCTCCTGCCTCAGCCTCCCGAGTAGCTGTGATTACAGGCACATACAACCACGCCCAGCTAATTTTTTGTATTTTTTTTTTTAGTAGAGACAGGGTTTCACCGTGTTGGCTAGGCTGGTCTTGAACTCTTGACCTCAGGTGATCCACCCGCCTCAGCCTCCCAAAGTGCTGGGATTATAGGAGTGAGCCACCGCACCCAGCCTCAGGTGCCTCCTCTTGATAGCACCTGCCGCACTGCCCTGGATGAATTGTTCCGTTTCTACCTCTCTACTCCAAGTTCCTTGAGGCCAGGGATTTTTGTCTTCCTCCCTTTCCTTCTGTTCCTCCTCATTCTCTCCTTTCTGCAAATCCTTTATAAGCTCCTTGTACATGCCAGGAACTGGGAGATAAGCAGTGAGCAAGCTGGCATTGTCCCTGCTCTTGTGGGTCTGGCGTCCTGATGAAGGAGGCCATGTATAAATGAACAGAGATGCTTTCAGAGAGTGAGAAGTGCTACTGGGTGAGGAGGCAGACAGGGACAGAGGTTGCTGGGAGAGGACCCTGGAAGAGGGGATGCTACTAAACAAGCTTACCCCTGAGTGAGGAGGGAAACATTGCAGGCAGGGGAAACAGCAAGGGCAATGACTTGACTTATTTACTTATTATAGAGACGGGGCGGGGGAAGGGGAGAGGGTGCTCTCGCGATATTTCCCAGTGTGACCTCGAACTCCTGGGCTCAAGTGATCCTCCCGCTTTGGCTTCCCAAAGTGCTGGGATTACAGGCATGAGCCACTGCGCCCGGCCGGCAATGACCTTGAGAAACAGCCAGAAGGACCGCGTGGCTATTAGGATGAAGGTGGAAATGAGGTCAAGGAGGGTGGTGACACCAGATTACACTTGTCTGTCTATCTCTGGCCCTTGCCTGATGCCCAACCCATAGGAGAAGCACAAGGAATATGTGTAGGAGCAATAGGAAGGGAGTGCCCTCCTTTCTTCAGGGGGCCGGCGGCAGCCCTGGGGTGTGGGGGAATGAGCATCTGCTCAGACAGCCCTGCCTGCTGGGCTGGTGGTGATAGATGCCCTGTGTTGGGAGGTTCATTTCGTTAGAAGGAAAAGTTCTTGGATGGAAATCAGGTGGATGGAGGCAGAGATTGGCAGAGGATGGCTGCCTCTCTCCTCCCATCAGGACCAGTGGCCAGTCCCGCAGGACTGAGAGGCTCTGACAGGTAAAAGTGGCCCTAAATCAGTTCCACTAACAGCACCAGCCTGGGAGGGTGAAAGCAGCTTGCCTGTCTTCTCAATAATTAGAGGCTGTTTATGCTGCCCCAGGCCTGAGCGCCCTCCTGGGCTGTCCTCAGGCATGGAGGGTAGGGGCAGCCTCAGCCCTTCTACCTGCAGGCCGTGTGTAAACCTTCTGAGCCTCCCTCAGTCCTTCTCAACCCAGGACTCGCTTAAAATCCAGTTGAGAGGATGTCAGGTCTGCCCCAAGCCCTCCAGTAGCTTCCCGGCCGCCTCAGCATCAGGCCAGAGTCTGCAAGGCCTGGCAGCCTCAAGGTCTGTCCCACCCCATCTCCTCCCACTCTCCTGCCTTGTTCACTCTGTTCTGGCCACACTGGCCACTGAGTTCTTCCCCAAATGTGCTGAGCCTCCTGGCCTCTGCACTCATTGTTCCTGCCATCTAGAAGCCCCTTTTATCCCAATACCCTTGTAACTGCCCAACGGATTCATTCTGCCTGCTGCCCAGATATAGGCAATTTATCAAAACAGGGGACTTTAAACAGAAACAGAGTTTAATACATGTAGAGCCAGCTAGACAGCAGACCAGAGTTTTATGATTACTCACATCAGCCTTCCTAAAAAGGTGGAGGCTAGAGTTTTTTTGTTTGTTTGTTTTTTTGAAATGGCTTCTCTCCCTGTCGCCCAGGTTGAAGTGCAGTGGCGCGATTTCAGCTCACTGCAACCTCCTCCTCCTGGGTTCAAGTGATTCTCCTGCCTCAGCCTCCCGAGTAGCTGTGATTACAGGCGCTCACCACCATACCCGGCTACTTTTTGTATTTTTAGTAGAAACAGGGTTTCGCCATGTTGGCCAGGCTGGTCTCAAACTCCTGATCCCAAGTGATGTGCCCACCTTGGCTTCCCAAAGTGCTGGGATTACAGGCATGAGCCACTGTACCCAGCCCCCACTCACCCCGCCCCCCTGTCCTTTTTTTTTAAAGAGACGGCATGTGTGAGGAGGGGCTCACTTTGTTGCCCAGGCTGGTATTGAACTCCTGGGCCCAAAATGATCCTCTCACCTCTGCCTCCGAAAGTGCTGGGATTACAGGCGTGAGCCACCGCACCCAGCTGAGGCCAGGGCTTTTCAAGGATAGTTTGGTGAGCAGGGAGCTAGGGTCTGGGTGCCCTCGATTGGTTGGAGGGTGCAATCATAGGGGTGTGGCTTGGGCCATCTGCTTGTCAGAAATGCAAAAGCCTGAAAAGACATCTCAGAAGGCCAGTCAGGATCCACAATCATGATCTGCTGGAGTCCTCGGGGAAGTTGCAAATCCAGTGGCCTCTGGAATGATGGCTGGCGATCGATCGTTGAACTATGCCTACATTTCAGCAGAATTCAGGTCCCTTTCATCGTCCTCACCTGGTGGCCTTTCATTAGTTTTACAAAGGCGATTTAGTTTTGGGAAGGGCTATTATTATTTAAACGATAAACTAAATTTTCCCAAAGTTAGCTTGGCACACGCCCAGGAATGACCAAGGGCAGTTTGGAGGTGAAAGGCAAGATAGAATTGGTTATGTTCAGAATTTTTTCTCTAGTATAATTTTTGCAAAGGTGATTTTACCCTCAGGGTGCACCTCCCAAGAGAGGCCTTCTTGGAGCCCTGAACCCCACCACCTCCAACTGCAGTGAAGGGAAGAGGGAGCCCCGCCCCTTGCTCCTACACTCTTCTGCTGCTTCCTACTTTCTTCTTTTTTAGAGATGGCATCTCACTATGATGTTGCCCAGGTTGGTCTCCAACTTTTGGGCTCAAGTGATCTTCCCACCTTGGCCTCCCAAAGTTCTGAGATTACAGTGTTTCTCACTTCCTTTTTTTTCTTTTTTTTTTTTTTGAGATAGAGTGTTCCTCTGTTGCTTAGGCTGGAGTGCTATGGCACGTTTTCGGCTCACTGCAACCTCCGCCTCCCAGGTTCAAGCAATTCTCCTGCCTCAGACTCCTGAGTAGCTGGGATTATAGGCATGTGCCACCATGCCTGGCTAATTTTTGTATTTTTAGTAAAGACAGGGTTTCACGGCACTAGCCAGGCTTGTCTCAAACTCCTGACCTCAGGCGATCTGCCTGCCTTGACCTCCCAAATTTTTGGGAATATAGACATGAGCCACTGTGCCTGGCTGCCCTTCCCGCTTTCTATTCTCCATAGCACTTATCGTCAGGTAACATACAATATACTTTAATTTTAAAAACTGATGGATTGAAACAGGGTCTCACTCTGTCACCCAGGCTGGAGTAGAATGGTGCAGTCATAGCTCATTACAGCCTCAATCTCCTGGGCTCAAGTGATCCTCTCGCCTCAGCCTCCCAAGTAGCTGGGACTACAGGCACATGCCATCATGCCTGGCTACTTTTTAAAATTTTTAGTAGAGATAGAGTCTTACTGTGTTACCCAGGCTGGTTTGAATTGCTGGACTCAAGCGATCCTCCCAACTCAGCCTCCGAAGTAGCTTGGACTGCAGGCACACACCACCACACGCAGCTACTTTAAAAAAATTTTTAGGCCGGGCGTGGTGGCTCAAGCCTGTAATCCCAGCACTTTGGGAGGCCAAGACGGGCGGATCACGAGGTCAGGAGATCAAGACTATCCTGGCTAACACAGTGAAACCCCGTCTCTACTAAAAAATACAAAAAACTAGCTGGGCGTGGTGGCGGCGCCTGTAGTCCCAGCTACTCGGGAGGCTGAGGCAGGAGAATGGCGTAAACCCGGGAGGCGGAGCTTGCAGTGAGCCGAGATCTGGCCACTGCACTCCAGCCTGGGCGACAGAGCGAGACTCCGCCTCAAAAAATAAATAAATAAATAAATAAATAAAATTTTTAGTACAGACAGAGCCTCACTGTGTTGCGCAGGCTGGTCTTGAGCTCCTAAGCGCAAGTGATCCTCCTGCCTCAGCCTCCCAAAGTGCTGGGATTACACGTGTGAGCCACCGCACTTGGCTGTTTTACTTTTTTGTAAATCATCTGATTCCTTTTGCTAGAATGTGAACTCTGTGGTAGTAGAGACTTTGCTGGGCTCACTGTTGTATCTCCAGAGGCTAGTTCAGGGCCCAGCCAGAGGAAGTGTTCAGCCAATGTTGAAGAAATGCATCATTGTGTGAAATAAAGTCAACGCCACCTACCTCCCAGGGTTGTATGAATGTGGAAGTTCTGGCTCTGTGTTTTCCACTGTGCATTTTGCCTACCTCTGTCACCTTGTAGGTGGCAAGTAAACATTTTCTCTTTTAGTAGGTCTGTATTTATGTCTACAGTTACCTTCTGACAAGCAATAATTATTTTCCATTTATGGCATTAATATAAACTTTCCTTTTTAAAGTAAACTCATTCAACTTTTTTGTTTCTTTGTTGGTTGGTTTGTTTCTGAGATGGAGTCTCATTCTGTCACCCAGGCTGGAGTGCAGTGGCATGACCTCAGCTCACTGCAACCTCTGCCTCCTGGGTTCAAGCAATTCTCCTGCCTCAGCCTCCTGAGTAGCTGGAATTATAGGCATGCGCCACCATGCCTGGCTATTTTTTTGTATTTTTGTTTTAAATAGAGATAGGGTTTCACTGTGTTGGCCAGGCTGGTCTCGAACTCCTGACCTCAAGTGATCCACCCGCCTTGGCCTCCCAAAGTGCTGGGATTACAGGCATGAGCCACCACACCCAACCTCAAGATTTTTTAAGTCTTCTATATTTGTGAATCTGAAAGATAATAACACCTTGCAATTTTAGAAGAAAACTTTTCTGAGAATAAAAAGAAATGCTCGTTGTTTTCCGCTGGACATGGATTGAAAATGATATTTTAGATAGCTATGTAAGAAAAACATTTTTATAAAAATACACCATAACTGTGTCCTGGGGTCGTAGATTCTGGATCTGCCTTGATAGTCTATAAAACCTGAGACTAAGTATAAAATCTCAAGGTACGTATTGGTAGCGATAAAGAATGGTACATAGCAGGTAGGGTAGTAATAAATGTAACTCTAAGGTATTGGAAAAATAGCCCAAACGCTCCCTTAGATTATCCATAGGATGTAATATTTTGATAGGACACCTACTCCAGGGCGTGAGAAACTGCAATGTTTTGTGCTGTTTCATTCCACCTCTAGGGGGCAGTATCAACCGTTGCTTAGGTCTTTGTTGCTTGGCTTCTGCTGGCATGATGGAAGCATTGACTGCAGAGTATTTATTGCTCTTTTTTTGAGGATGGGAATATAACTGATATGTTAGCAAATGCAGTCAAAAGCAGGCTCAGGCCAGTGCGGTGGCTCACGCCTGTAATCCCAACACTTTGGGAGGCCAAGGAAGGTGGATCGCTTGAGTTCAGGAGTTCAAGACTAGCCTGGTCAACATGACAAAACCCTGTCTCTACTAAAAATACAAAAATTAGCTGGGCGTGGTGGTGGACGCCTGTAGTCCCAGCTACTGGGGAGGCTGAGGCAGGAGAATTGCTTGAACCTGGGAGGTGGAGGTTGCAGTGAACTGAAATCAAGCCACTGCACTTCAGCCTGGGCAACAGAGTGAGACTTTGTCTCAAAAAAAAAAAGAAAAAAAAGAAAAAGAAAAAAACAGCAGGCTCAGATGCTTTCTCATTTAACTCATATGCACTGAGGATGGGCTACACAGCGCTGGGACATGCAGACTCCCCCAGTGAGTGGGTCTGAGCACTTGGGGTGGGTTTTGAAAGAAGGCTATGAGTTTTGTACTATAAGATACATTTGAATCATCTCTTCTTGTGGGCTTGGGGCCACTGGAGCATGCATCAAGGTATCATTTAGTCCTCTATGAAATGCTTCTCTGAGCCCTTAGACATGGCAGGGACTTTGGATTCAGACACCGTCTAGTATTTGTTCTACCACTGTACCTCCCAGTACCTACCTGGGTATAAATCTCTCTCTCTCTCTCTCTCTCTCACACACACACACACACACACACACACACACACACTTCAAACTGACCCAAGGAAAGAAAGGAATGTATTCACTCAAGTGACTAAAAGGTTAGTGCTGGCTTCGGGCATGGCTGGATATGGTGGATTAACCACCATTAAAGGATCTGTTTGCTATCTGGCCTCTCACTGTCCTCCATTCTGCTGTCTCTACGTTGGTGTCATCACTCTTGGACAGATTTTTGTAACTTTTTTTATTTTTGTAGAAGTGGGATCTCACTATGTTGCCCAGGCTGGCCTCAAACTCCTGGGCTCAAGTGATCCTCCCACCTCAGCCTCCCAAAGTGCTGGGATTATAGGCATGAGCCACCATGCCTGGCATCTTGGGCAGATTTTTCCATGGAACATTTAAGGATGCTCCTAATGGTGAACCTAAGAAGTTGGTAAAATGACTCCTTCCTTTGTGTGTGAAGAAATGACATCTTCCTTCCTTCCTTAGTAGCCCTGGCTCATATCAACTAATAATTGTAAAGGAGGAGAGATAAGGACTTTTCCAGGAGGGTCCTTGGGAGGCATAGCTTGGGAAGCACACCTAGCCCTGAACCACTATGTGGCCGGGGAGATGGAATGCACTGGCCAGGCCTGTGGCACGTGCTTTCCCTTGCAGCATTGGGAGTGTCATTTCCACCCACGCCACGTGGACTGAGAGTGGACGAAAGGCGGTTTCCTAGAGGAAAATCAAGGTGTTATACCCAGAACAGGAATGGATGCTGGCCCCACATAAACAAGGGTCGTCTGCTATCTCCACTTTGAGGCTCTGAGACCTTCAGGCAATTTGCTTCAGCTTTCAAGGCCTCCGTTTCCTCCTCTGTAAAATGGGCATAATGATCTTAGAGCACAGGATTGCTGCATGCGTTAAATAAGCACCCACAGACAGCATTGATAAACGGCAGTAAAGGATGCCTGAAAAGCTGGACCCCAGTAACTTCAAGCATCAGCTTGTCACCCATAACTCATCCCTTAGTTAGGATGTGGAGCCTACAGGGAGGCAGCAGGGGATCAAGTGACTTGGAGGTGTGGAAGAGCTCTGTGACCCCAGACAGTTAGTGTCTTCCTTTTTTTTTAATTTTTATTATTTTTTGAGAAGAAATCTCACTCTGCCAGCCAGGCTGGAGTGCAGTGGCACGATCTTGGCTCACCACAACCTCGGTCTCCTGGGTTCAAGCCATTCTCCTGCCTCAGCCTCCCGAATAGCTGGGATTATAGTCCTGCGTGGCGCTAACCACCATGCCCAGCTAATTTTTACATTTTCAGTGGAGAGAGGGTTTCACCACGCTGGCCAGACTGGCCTTGAACTCCTGGCCTCAAGTGGTCCACTCGCCTCCCAAAGTACTGGGATTATAGGCGTGAGCCACTGCGCCCGGCCACAAACAGTGGCTTCATGGTCTCAGTGTTATCCCATCTAAGTGATGGTTCTTTGGTGGGATCTGCAGTCAGCAAGGTTGGGTATCTGACATCCTCAAGCCCTAGAAACCAACACTGCACTCTCAGCTGCTCCTGAATGCAGCTCAGGCTTCTGTATTCACTAAATCAGCCCCGTTGAGGAGAATTCCAGTATGCTGGCCTCAGAGGAATACGTGATCCTTGAAATATGGACTCTGTCTTTAAGTATAACTGATTCTTGGCATTTCATTCCAGTTCCAGTTTTTTTTCCCCTAGAGAAAATGAATAACATGGCTGTTGGTAAAATTCCCTTTTTTTTTTTTTTTTTTTTCCTGAGACAGCGTGTTGCTCTGTCACCCAAGCTGGAGTGCTGTGGTGTAGTCATAGCTCACTGCAGCTTCAACCTCCTGGACTCAAGCCATCCTCCCACCTCAGCCTCCCAAGTAGCTGGGACTACAGGTACACGCCACCATGCCTGGTTAATCTTTTTTTTTTGTATTTTTATAGAGATGGGGTCCTGCTGTGTTGCCCAGGCTGATCTCAAACCACAGTCCTAACTTCTCCCTTACCTCTACAGTGCCTAACTCTTGGTAGGATTTTTTTTTTTTTCCTTAGAGAAAGGGTCTCGCTCTGTTGCCCAGGCTGGAGTGTGGTGGCACGGCCATAGCTCGCTGTAGCCTCGAGCTCCTGGCTCAAACTATCCTCCCACCTCAGCCTCCCAAGTAGCTGGGACTACAGCCTCACACTACCACACCCAGCTAATTTTTAAAAAACATTTTTGTAGAGACAGCCCTTGACAAAATTCTGTGCCTTCTCCAGGGCCAGCACTGGGGATAAAGATAAGGATACCAATAAGGACATTGAGACTCTGCTTTTGTGTCACATCCAAACTCCTTGGACCCTCTGCTGGAGGTCACTTGTGCCTTCTCAGCACCCAGCACTCTAGCCAATTCTTGATTCCCCCTTACCCCCCTGCAACCTCCACATCCTAACCAAGGGATCATTTATGGGTGACAAGCCAATGCTTCGGGTGACTGGGGTGCAGCTTTTCAGGCATCCTCTGGCCCGTGCGTGAACATTTCATGTTTCTTCACACCCCCAAACCTCTGTTCATGCTGGTCCTGCTGCTTGGAAGGCCCTTCCCTTTTCTTGTTGCCCAGGTAATGTTTCAACTTTCAGATCCCCGCTTAAATGTGTCCTCGTGGATTCATTCACTCAACAGTTTCATTGAAATGCACAATGAACAAAATAGACAAAGCTCTCCGCCTTCCTAGAATTCTCATTCTAGTGCAAGGACACCCCAATACATAAAAGGTATAATAAGTAAGATAAATTAGACGTGTGTTAGTGCTGGGAGGGTTGCAGGAGGTGGGGCGTGCAGTGTGTGCACAGTTTGCAAGTTTCACTATGATGGTCAGGGGAGACGTCACTGAGAAGGGAGGATCTGTGTTAAGTCTTTTTTTTTTTTTGAGATAGCGTCTTGCTCTGTCACCCAGGCCGGAGTACAGTGGCGTGATCTCGGCTCACTGCAACCTCCACCTCCCAGGTTCAAGTGATTCTCCTGCCTCAGCCTCCTACGTAGCTGGGATTACAAGCATGCACCACCATGCCCAGCTAATTTTTGTATTTTTAGTAGAGATGAGGTTTCACCATGTTGGCCAGTGGGTTAAGTCTTGAAGGAGGTGAGGAATGTGGGCATTTTCCCGAGAGAAGAGCATTCCACATGGAAGGAATGGGGCCTGAGGAATGGGGGGTGTTGAGGACACTGGAGTGAGAAGGAGGAGTGCAGTGGTGAGAGGTGGCTCAGAGATGGGGGTTGAGGCCTAGAGTGCAGGGCCTCATGGCCACTGGGATGGCCTTGCCCTTGACTCTGAGTGGGACAGGAACCCCCTTGGGGTCCTAGCAGAAGAGTGACATGATTCCACTCACCTCTCATCAGGCCCCCTGGGTGACAGCAGGGAGAACAGAAGGCAGGGAGGAGGCAGGCGCAGGAGTCCAGTCTGGGCCCAGACCAGCGTGGGAGGGGAGAGCAGGGAGAAGGGGTCGGATTTTGGATACGCAGTAGTTTTCCCGTGGAGCTGATGGGTTAGATGTGTGTGGGATGGGACACAGAGTGGGGCTTTGAAGATGACTCCAAGGATTGGAGAGACCTTCCTGGGGATCTAATTCAGACACTTGGCATTGCATTTTGTGTATTTTATTAGAATTCTCTCCTTTGGGAGGGGCCCAGGTGCCTTTGATAGTCTGATGAAAGTTATGGGTTCTTCCAAGAACACCCTTGTGCATGCAATTAAATGGGTGTTCTCAGGACCCCCGCAGGGATCCCTAGACAGTGTGTGGTTGCTTGACTGGCTGCAGTTGCAGCCCACTTTTGTACAATGTCAGGGGGCACGATTCACACTGCACACGTGATTGGGGGCTGTTCAGTCCAGCAGCCCTAACCAACAACCAGCAGTTGATTACAGTTGTGAAAGGAAAATAAATCTTGAGGCCGCCAAATCACTAAACTAAAGGGAAAAGTTAACCTGGGAACTGCTTAGAGCAAACCTGCCTCCCATTCTCCTCAAAGTCACCCCTCTGCTCACTGAGATGAATGCATATCTGATTGCCTCCTTTGGAGAGGCTAATCAGAAACTCAAAAGAATGCAACCATTTATCTCTTATCTACCTGTGACCCAGAAGTCCTCTCTCTGCTTCCAGTTGTCCCACCTTTGCTTCAAGTTGTCCTGCCTTTTTCGGACCGAACCAATGTTCATCTTACATATGTTGATTGACATCTCATGTCTCCCTAAAATGTACGAAACCAAACTGTGCTCTGGCCACCTTGGGCAACTGTCGTCAGGACCTCCTGAGACTGCGTCATGGGTGCACATCCTCAACCTTGGCAAAATAAACTTTCTCAATGAACTGAGACCTATCTCAGCTATTGGGGGTTCACAGAGTCTACACAGGCAAGTTGGTGTCTGAATCTACACTGGGTCAGAGCTTTTGTTAAGCCCTGATCGCATATGCCAAGGGGTCAGCCACACAGTAAGCCCTTGATAAATGTTTGCTGAAAAACTGAAGAGGAACTTGGCGTTTTTTCAGGGTTCTCACACCTTTGCTGGGTGCCTTAAGTATTCATACATCCCTTTTGTAGGCAAGGAAGTAAAGCCTCAGCACAGCGAGGGTTAACTGACTTAGGCACGAAAAGGGGTAGAATCTTGCCTGGCGCATAGTAAGTGCTAAGTCAACCTTAGCAATTGTCGTCATAGAGCTGGACAGCGGTGAAGCCAGGATTGGAGCCCAGGCCTCCAGGCACTCAGGTGAAACTCCATCTCCTTCCCTGTTCCATGGGTCTGCCCTCCAGGAATTTATAATCTGATTGGGGAGCCAAGATGAGCGAGAAAGAAAATAATCCCAAATTACTTCCACTTTAATCCTAGTTTATCCACATAGCAGCCCTGTGAGGTAGACCTTATCAGTATCCCCCGTTTGCAGACAAGGAAACTGAGGCTCAGATGAGATAAACAACAGAGTTCAGGGCTCACACCCAGGTCTCCAAATCCCCTGATAATTAGTGAGTAGTATATATAGTTAAATGCTAACACCCTAACACTTAATTATATCAGATTTCACACTGTATTGAATATAATTTAATACTAATTTCGGGCTTTCAGAAGGAACTGAAGTGAGTGGGGTGGGGAGAATGGCAAGGGAAGCCTTCTTGGGGACTTTGGGAACTGAGCTGGCCCTTGGAGAGTCTGGGAGTGGAGGCTGGAGGGTGCTAGGGTGGGTTTCTGGAAAAGGAAATAGAATGATTAAGACATCAAGTTAGGAGTGAGAATGGGGCGGGGTGGGACTCGGATGGTTCTGTTTTGGAAATAGAGTTCCATAAATGCACTTATAACTAATGTTCATTGAGAATTTTGTAAGTGCCAGGTACTGTGCTAAATCCTTTCCACTGTTATTGCATCCAATTCACTTAACCCTGTGAGGGAAAGAAAAGTTCCACCAGACAACAGGTACAGGCATCACTCCATCTTATAGGTAAAGAAACGAAGTGGCAACCTTGTGTCATGGAACAGACTGGACTCCAGAGCCCTGGTACCTCCCAGCTCGAGTTCAGAGACCATCTGACTGGAGGTGGGGGTGTTGTGAATGGTGGGAAATAAAGTTGGCTAGTTTAGGGCCTTGCTACCCAAAGTATGGGCCATGGGCATTACCTGGGAACTCATTAGAAATGCAGACTTGGGGCCAGGTGTGGTGGCTCACGCCTGTAATCCCAGTACTTTGGGAGGCCGAGGTGGGTGGATCATCTGAGGTCAGGAGTTTGAGACCAGCCTGGCCAACATGGTGAAACCCTGTCTCTACTAAAAATACAAAAATTATCCAGGCATGGTGGTGCGTGCCTGTAATCCCAGCTAGTTGGGAGGCCAAGACAGAAGAATCGCTTGAACCCAGGAGGCGGAGGTTTCCGTGAGCCAAGATCACACCACTGAACTCCAGCCTGGGCAACAGAACAAGATTCCTTCTCAAAAAGAAAAAAAAAAGGAAATGCAGACTTGGGTACTTCCCAGTCCTACTGAATCTGCATTTCAAAGCAGGCATGGTGCTACATGCCTGTAGTCCCAGCTACTCAGGAGGCTGAAGTGGGAGGATCGCTTGAGGCCAGGAGTTTGAGACTAGCCTGGGCAGCATAGTGAGACCCTGTCTCCAAAAAAAAAAAAAAAAAAAAAAGAATCTGGGGCATAGTGGCACACAGGCACACGCCTGTAATCTAAGAACTTTGGGAGGCTGAGGCAAGTGGATCACTGGAGGTCAGGAGTCCGAGACCAGCCTGGGCAACATGACAAAACCATGTCTCTACAAAAAATACAAAAGAAAAAAACATTAGCCAGCCATGTGTTATCACCTGCCTGTAGTCCCAGCTACTCAGGAGGCTTGAGCCCAGGAAGTTGAGGCTGCGGTGAGCTGAAATTGCTCTGCACTCCAGCCTGGGAGACAGAGTGAGACCCTGTTTCAAAAAGAAAAAAAAAAAAAAAATCTGCATTTCACCACGATCCCTAGGTGATTTGTAGGCACATCAGCATTTAAGAAGTGGAGATGGATGGATGTTCCAGTTCCTCGAATCTTTCTGATGACATCTCCCTCCTGGCAAAGGAGGATCGATGCATTCCCTGGAGAGTTTGAGGTGAAAGCCCAGGGCAGCCAGCAAAAGCTGAGATTTCTTTGAAGTCCCATATTTCATCTAAAAATGTCATCCACTGTTTCATTCCATACCCATAATATATCCACGGTCATTTTAATGTTTCAAAATGGTTATGTAAATTGCCATGGAGCAGCATCTGTGTTCTGGGAAGATGCATGGGAGGGTTTCCTTGTATCTTAAATGGGGTAATAATCACTACTTCAAGGGCTTCTGTGAAGATCAAAGGAGAATCGTGTATATGGAAATGCTGGATAAACTGTTTGCGCGATTTATGTGTTATTATTCTGGAAGAAGGCGAGAATCCTCCCCAGACCCAGTCTCATAAAAAGCCAGCTCTCCCGAGGGCTGAGGCCTCCTGTGCTTTTCTTGCACTCAGGATGAGGCAGGACTCAGGCCCAGGGGAGGACAGAGTAGTGTCTGTAGGCACCTCCGGAAGCCAGGAAAGCTAGTTTGTTTTTTGTTGTTTCTCGGGTGTTTTAGAGAGACAGGGTCTCACTCTGTTGCACCAGCTGCAGTGCAGTGACACAGTCATAGCTCACTGTAACCTTGAACTCCTGGACTCAAGCACCCCTCCCACCTCAGCCTTCCACATAGCTAGGACTACAGGCATGCACCACCACACCAGCTATTTTTTTTTTTTCCAAGACAGAGTCTTGCTCTGTTGCCCAGGCTGGAGTACAGTGGTGCTATCTCAGCTCACTGCAACCTCAGACCCCAGGTTCAAGCGATTCTCCTGCCTCAGCCTCCGAAGTAGCTGGGATTACAAGTGCCCGCCACCTCGCCCGGCTAATTTTTTGTATTTTTAGTTGAGATGGGGTTTTACCATGTTGGCCAGGCCGGTCTTGCACTCCTGACCTCAGGTGATCCACCCACCTCAGCCTCCCAAAGTGCTGGGATTACAAATGTCAGCCACCATGCCTGGCCATACCCTGCTATTTTTTATTTTTTATTTTTAAGAGACAGGGTCCTGCTATGTTGCCCAGACTGGTCTCAAACTCCTGGCCTAAAGCAGTCTTCCCGCATCAGCCACCCAGAGCACTGGGATTACACGTGTGGGCATGCCCAGCCTTGTTTTTTGTTTTTGTTTTTGTTTTTGTTTTTGTTTTTTATTTCTTATAATTTCATTGTATCACCCTTTCTTATTATTGCTTACTTCGTGATTGGCCAACTTAGCCAGAAGGAAAGCCCCAGTGAAACTCAGAGGTTGTAGAGATGTCAGAATAGGAGAGAACGTGAGGATACAGCACCCTGTTCCTGGGTGGGTCTAGAGAGAGGGAAGTCAGGAAGGGAAAGTAGAGGCTCCGGGGCAGGAGGGAAGCAGATGGCAACAACCTGGGGCCCTACAGCGAGCAGGAGGAGAAAGGGCATCAGGGTGTTAGCCCTGGACTAGGCATAACTGGGCTGCACATCCAGCTCTTTTCCTTGAAATTGGAGGGAGAAGTGAAGACGGGAGGGAGAAAAACCCAAGACTGGTGAAATGGAGATGCAGGCAGACACTGACCTTCCACAATTGAGGGCACAGGGCGAAGGCTAGCTAGAGAAGGCACAGGCAGAAAGCTGCATGGGAAGAGCGGCTCATTCAGCACTACAGATGCAGAGGAAGAGAATTTGGCAAGTAGGATGTTTTTTAGAAACGGGGTCTCACTCTGTTGCCCAGGCTGCAGTGCAGTAGTGCAATCATAGCTGACTGTAATCTTGAACTCCTAGACTCAAACCATCCTCTCCTGCCTCAGCCTTCCGAGCAGCCGGGACTACAGGCATGCCACCACACCCAGCTATTTTTTTTTTTTTTTTTTTTTTTAAAGAAATGGAGTGGGAATCTTTTTTATTATTATTGTTTTATTTATTTATTTATTTATTTGTTTGTTTGTTTGTTTGTTTATTTTTTGAGATAGTCTCATTCTGTTGCCCAGGCTGGAATGCAATGGCACGGTCTCAGCTCACTGCAACCTCCACCTCCTGGGTTCAAGTGATTCTCCTGCCTCATCCTCCCAAATAGCTGGGACTACAGATGCACACCACCACACCTGACTAATTTTTTGTATTTTTAGTAGAGAGGGAGTTTCACCATGTTAGCCGGATGGTCTTGATCTCCTGACCTCATGATCCGCCTGCCTCGGGCTCCCAAAGTGCTGGGATTACAGGCGTGGGCCACTGTGCCCAGCCTGGAGTGGGAATCTTAATGATTATCATGAGGATGAGAGCGAGAGGAAAGGAATGCCCGTCATTCTCAACTTGGGACGGCATGATGGGTGATTAGTTTCCCGTTTCCCGTGCCTCAGAGCAATTGGAAAGGATGGAGAGAAGACCTATTACCTTAAGTTAAGGTGGTCCTGGGTCTCTCTTGGGTAGAATTCTAACAAAATAATGGGGCTAAAGCCAGATTTTGAAAAGTTAAGAAGAGAATGACAGAGATTTCTATTTTTCTCTGTCTTTCCTTCCCAGGAGAAGCATTAAGGTTCCCACACAAACTGCATTTCTGATACAAATGCCCTACTTGCCATTTAAAACTTAATCCCCATAACTTGCTATAACTTGGGACCAGTGCCAAGCTGATATCGTACTATTAATCCTCCCCTTGACAACAAAGTTAAAAAACAGCAAATTGGCCAGGTGCGGTGGCTCGCGCCTGTAGTCCCAACACATTGAGAGGCCAAGGCGGGAGGACCACCTGAAGTCAGGGGTTCAAGACCAGACTGGCCAACATGGCAAAATCCTGTCTGTACTAAAAATAGAAAAATTAGCTGGGTGTGGTGGCACATACCTGTGATGTCAGCTACTCAGGAGGCTGAGGCAGGAGAATCTGGGAGGCGGAGGTTGCAGTGAGCCAAGATTGTGCCAGTGCACTTCAGTCTGGGCCACAGAGCAAGGCTCCATTTCAAAGAAAAAAAGGAAAAGAAAAAGAAACAGCAAATTGCAAAGCATTGTTTATTGTATGATCCCATTTTTGTTTTAAAGAGTATATGAAGTCTGGTGCAGTGGCTAATGCTTGTAATCCCAGCATTTTGGGAGGCCAAGGCAGGCAGATTACATGAGACCAGGAGTTAAGAGACCAGCCTGGCCAACATGGTGAAACCCTGTCTCTACTAAAAATACAAAAATTAGCTGGGCATGGTGGCAGGTGACTGTAGTCCCAGCTACTTGGGAGTCTGAGGCAGGAGAATTGCTTGAACCTGGGAGATGGAGGTTTCAGTGAGCTGAGATCATGCCACTGCACTCCAGCCTGGGTGACAGAGTAGGACTCTGTCTCGAAAAAAAAAACCAAGAAAAAAAAAAACCCAGCAAAAAAACAAACAAAAGAAATAGAAGAGTATATGGGGCTGGGGGCAGTGGCTCATGCCTGTAATCCCAGCACTTTGAGAGGCCAAGGCAGGAGGATCACTTGAGCCCAGGAGTTAGAGACCAGCCTGTGCAACATAGTGAGATGCCATCTCTACTAAAAAAAAAAAAAAAAAAAAAGCTTTTTAAAGAGTGTATATGTAGATATGTATCTTTGTATATTATGAACAAAGAAAAGCACCCGGAGGAAGATATACATATCAAATTACAATAGCAGTTTTACTGTTACCTGCATACATCACTTTAAAAATGTGTAGTTTATTATACATTACTCTCCCCCAGCCATAATAAATTATACCAGGGATTATCTCTGATGGTCAGATTATAGTGTGTTACTTAAAATTCTTTTGTCTGCAAATGACAGAAACTCAGTTGAAACTTCTAAGGCAATAACTGAATTGTCCAGATACTTCTTTAGGCATAGGTAAATCCAGGGACTCAAATTATATCATTAAGAATCTGCCTCTGCATCTCTTGGATCTGCTGTCTTTTTTATCAGCTTCACTCTCAGGCAGGTCCAGGCCTGCATCTCACTGGCACAGCATTCAAATGGGAAGAGAGCAGCTCTTTTTCCAAGGGTATCAGCAAAGTCCTGAGGCTGACTCGGGTCTTGGTTCATCCCTAAAGTGGTAAATCACTGTGACTGGGGGAAGCCCTATGTTGATTGGCAAGGCCAAGGTCATGTGAACCAAGAGAAGAACAAAGTCACTTTCAAGGTCATCTAAGGAAGCCAGTGAAGTGCAAGAAGGGGCTGAGCAGTTCCCCAAAGGAAACCCAGGGTCCCATTGGCAGAAGAGGAGACACAGGACCACAGATGTCCACTCCAAGAGGGACTCCAGTCTGGGTCATAGATTTCTGTAACGACTGCATTGTTTATAATTAACATATATTTCTCTTGAAATGACAAGGGGAAAATAAGATTCCCCTCCCCTTTTTGTTCTTTGAGACACTCTGTTGCCCAGGCCGGAGTGCAGTAGTGCAATCATGGCTCACTGCAGCTCCAACTTCCCAGACTCAGGCAGTCCTCCCCCTTCAGCCCCCCAAGTAGCTGGGACCACAGGCATGCACCACCGATACCTGGCTAATTTTTAAATTATTTGTAGAGATAAGGTCTCCCTAGGTTACCCAGGCTAGTCTGGGACTCCTGGGCTCAAGCAATCCTGTCGCCTCAGCCTCCCAAAGTGCTAGTTTTACAGGCATGAGCCACTGTGCCTGACCAAGATCCCCTTTTAAACAACTGATTTGGGTTGCATCTGGTTATGACAATTAAGATAACTAAATAATGAGGGTCGAGAAAACAGTACAGCCCAAATCATGTCAGAGCCCTTGGTCTTAGAGGGCATGGGAGGAATGAAGAGCAGTGAGAGGCGAGAATTGACCTTCTCCTTTTCATAGATAATTAAAGGTGTGTACGCCTAAGACCCATGGGACCATCAGACAATCTCTGGGGCTCTGGGTCGCTGGAGCGATGCGCCGGGGGAGCTGGGCCTTCGTCAAGGTCAGCCTCCGCCTCTCAGCCTCCTGTGCCGGTGTGTGCCGCACCTGCGCTCTCAGTCAGCGATTCCCTGCATTCCGACATCACACTGCTCTGTTTCTTCATTTCAGGGTTACGCTAAGGACATGGTGACAGACTTTGATGAGAAACATGATGAGTATTTAATATTGCTTCAGCAGAGGAACCGGTAAGAGAAGCCGCTCGACGGCAGCCCTTGATATTAGCCAAGTAAAAATCTATTTAGATTTATTAACAGCAGGCAGGCCCTGCCTCACATAGGAATGGGATGCAGAGTCCCCCTCCACTCAGAGGCTTCGAATATTATCTGCAACCCCAGCTCCTATTTCTCCATTCACTGATTTAATTGCATCTTTTGACTGAGCGGTAGCAAACTGTTCGATGTGTAAGTACCGCCTCTTCCCTCCCAGCTCCTGTTCTGGGAGAAGATAAGGTTGTCAAAAAAAGCTCGAATTTGGCAGGGCTTGTGCAAGAACCACCTGAAGAGCCCAGTCTGTGATCACACAGGCTTTGACAATCCCTGAAATCTAAGCCTATAATCAAGTCGTGTTATGCAAAAATGGAGTCATTTTACATTGGTGTTTGAAGTTGGTCGATAAGTCATTTGAAGTTAAAGTAGGACTGATTTTGTCTCTGGAGTGCTGGTTCTTGAAAAAGCTTGCAGTAGGTCCAGTGTGTAGCAATCAAGGTCAAAGCATCATGGTCTGGTTTGAAAGAGGCATCATTCCTCGGTTCCTTCGTAGGGCTGAGGAAGTTCATTTTCAGTTCACCGCAGTTTGTCTTCAGGCCTCAAACCTTGCGATAAGCCGGAGATTTGTGAATTCAGATTCTAGGGATGGCCAGGCAGTGAGTGGAGCCGACTCAGTGGGCCAGTAGGTACCTGGAGCTCCTGTCTCCAAGCTGCTCAGCCCAGGCCAGCTGTCTGTGAGATCACAGTTCCCCCAGGTCCTGATCCTCCCAAGTCTGCCAGAGAAGCTGGAGATCTGGATTTGGTCTGTGAAATCTCCTGACTTTTAAAATGTTGGTAATGAATTCAAATTAAAGCACAAAGCAAACAGAAAAACAATGCAGGCCCACAGAACTGGTGGGAGGAGGGGGAAGAAAGGGGGATGGGTACGAATGTGGGCCTCTGGGTTATGGGAGTGGGCTTAGGGTCTCGCAGACAAGAGAGTCTGGGGTAGGGAGGTGTCATCCTGCATGTGACTTCAGCTCTGGTCTCACTGACTGGACTCGGTGATATCAATAGGGGCTCTGGTGGCATGTTGCATGGGACAAGTTTTTGTAATCTCACGAATTGCAGGAGTTTAGCGTCCCTACCCACCAGCCCCTTTACTACATTTCATTAAGACCCTAAATTCCACCTATGACAGCACCCACCCACTTTCCAGACACCCACCCACTGAGGCAGCACCACCCCTGGTGGAGATCTCCTGAACAGACAGTCTCTCCAGGGCCAGCCAGAAACACCACAACAGCATCCTCTGTGCCCAGCAGCTCTGTGCTCATCCGCCTCCATCCCCACATCAGCCTCAAACTAGAACAGCGAAGGCTTGTGCTGATTAGACCGACGTGAGTTTCCATCATCATTAATGCCACGGAGCAGGATGTTTTTATTCAATCTCTGGCAGACTGGATGGTACCACTGAACACCTGGGTGATCGTTTAATCATCTGCATGTGACTTGTCTGGGGAGAGGCTGTCACAGTTCCTTATGAACAAATTGTTTCTCATTAATTGGGGGATCAATAAGTGTGCAATCAAAGAGGCACTGGCCGATAGTATAAATGAGAGTTTCCAGAGACAAGGTTATAGCACAAAGACAATTAAAAGCTATATCAAAACTGAGTTGCCATAAAATTTGGGGGGATGTGTTGTCACCAAGAGGGAGCTGTCACGATGACAGGAAATTAGAAGGTAGGGCCGGGCACGGTGGCTCACGCCTGTAATCCCAGCACTTTGGGAGGCCGAGGCGGGCGGATCACGAGGTCAGGAGCTCGAGACCACAGTGAAACCCCGTCTCTACTAAAAATACAAAAAATTAGTCGGGCGTGGTGGCGGGCGCCTGTAGTCCCAGCTACTCGGGAGGCTGAGGCAGGAGAATGGTGTGAACCCAGGAGGCGGAGCTTGCAGTGAGCCGAGATCGCGCCACTATACTCCAGCCTGGGCGACAGAGCTAGACTCCGTCTCAAAAAAAAAAAAAAAAAAAAAAAAAAAAAGGAAATTAGAAGGTAGAGCTGGAAAGAAACACCTTCCAGTGGAGACTTGTGAAGAATGGGAATCCCTGTGAGCCATCGTCGGTGAAATCTCAAAGGCACCTTTTGCAGAGTGCCAGCCATATGCCAGGCACCTCACCCCATCATTTTACTGTATCTGCACACTACCCAATGGGACAGAGTTACTGCACCCATTTTACAGGCAAGGAAGTGGAGGCTCCGAGCAGTGAGCGACTTGCCCGAGGTCTCACAGCCAGAAAGTGGTAGAGCCGGGCTGGACTCTACCTTTTGCTTAATGTTGTCATAAATAATCAAGAGGAGAAAAAACCTGCCGGATTGCCAGTGGCCCTAAGTGAAGTGAGGAGGGATTTTGTGGGAAGAGCCGCAATTTACTTGGAAATCTAGTTGTAGGACCTGATAGAAAACTAGCCTCTGAGTTTTACCCTGAACATTGAGGGAGATGAAAACCCAGGCTGCTTATCTGGGTTGTCTGTAACCTGAGAAGGGGGGATGTAATCGTTGGAGTGAGTTCTGAACAGAGATCTGCCTAGAACACAGCTGCCCATAAGAAGCAGGGCAGCATTTTTCTTTTATTCATTCAGCAGGATTTCACTGAGTACCTTCTAAGTGCCTGGTATTGCCATTAATGCAAAGGGAAGCATTGTGATAAGGAAGACACACACTGTATTAGTTAGTGTTTTTTGGCTGTTAGAGACAGAAACCCAAGGTAAATGGACTTAAGCAGCTAGGAAACACTGGTTCATTAAATTAAGAAATCCAACATCAAGCTGGGAACGGTGGCTGCTGCTTGTAATCCCAACTATGCAGGAGGCGAAGGCAGGAGGATCGCTTGAGCCCAGAAGTTCAAGACCCTGTCTCTAAAATATTTTTTTTAAATAGCCAGGTGTGGTGGCACCCACCTATAGTTCTAGCTACTCACTACTTAGGAGGCTGAGGTGGGAGGGTCACTTGTGTCTAGGAGTTCAAGGCTGCAGTGAGCTCTGATCATGCCACTGCACTCCAGTCTGGGTGACAGAGTGAGACACTGTCTCTAAAAAAAAAGAAATTCATCATGATACTCTTGGCCTCAGGCATAGGTAGATCCAAGTGCATAGATGATGTAATCAAAATCAACTATTCTCCATTTTCTATACCCTCGTTTTCCCATATTAGAGCCATTCTCAGGCAGGTACTTCACTTGCAGTGGCCAAGACAGCCAGGAAAAGCCCCTACATACATCCTACCTGGAAGTATTAGGGATCTTTCCTAATGCTTCCAGCGAAAGTGCTGAGGAAGGTTCCCACTGGCCTGGCATGGGCCCAATTCCATCCCAAGCTATGTTAGGCCATTTTCGCGTTACTATAAAGAAACAGCTAAGACTGGGTAATTTATAAAGAAAAAAGATTTCATTGGCTCACGATTCTGCAGGCTGTACAGGAAGCATGGTGCCGCCATCTGCTTGGCTTGTGGGGAGGCCTCAGGGAGCTTGTATTCATGGCAGAAGGCAAAGTGGAAGCAGGCACATCACATGGTGAGAGTAGGAGAGAGAGGGTGGGGGGAGGTGCCACACACTTTTAAATAGCCAGATTTTGGGAGAACTCACTATCACAAGGATAGCGTCAAGGGGATGGTGCTAAACCACTCATGAGAACTCTGCCCCCATGATTCAGTCACCTCCCGCCAGGTCCTACCTCGACACTGGGGATTACAATCCAACATGAGATTTAGAGGGGACCTACATTCTAACTATATACAAGCCAGTCACTCCCTGTGTCCCGTACAGTCTAGTGGCCATTCCTTGGCCACCCCACTAAATTGTGCAGTGGAGTCAGTTTCACCCAGTGGAGTCAGTTTCATGGAGTGAAAGAAGGAATGGTGCTGTACCCACAGATCTGAGATGGGGGAGATTCCAGCCAGGCAGAGAGAGCAGGTGTCCACCACACAGCTCTTATCCTTGAAGAACTCGCCAGGTAGTGGCAGGGTGAGCACAAGGCCACCTATAACTATGACAAAAGAAGCAGAAAGTGATTGTGTGCTTCAGGAGAGGACTAGGGGCAGGGAGTAGGGGGACAGAATCTGGAGATGTGACAGCCCTGCCTCACCCCTGCAGAAACCCTCCCAGCTGCCTGTCCCAGTGGACTCTAAGTGATTCTTGTCACTCAACCTTATGAAAGAGGTAATCACGCCCGACAGGATTCATGAAAGAGCAGGCGGAGTGATCAAAGGTCTGAGTAATGAGGACGGACTGAGAAGATGAAGGCCCTTGTATCTGAAGAGGTGACGGCAGAGAGGGGCTGTAATATACACCCACCTCTGGACTGTAGGGGGTAGACCCAGATTTGCTCTCCAGGTCCAAGAATCCAGCAATACTGTGATCATTTGGTCCTTGAGAAAGGTCATTCAAGGGAAACTTACAGGAAAACTTGCCCACGAAAGTGCCTGCAGCCCCAGGAGAAGATCCAGGCAGAAAGAAGGAAGGAGAGAACCAGCATCTGGTTCTCTCGCCTGGGCCTTTATCTGAGCCAGAGCTTTAACCCAGTCTGTCCTTTTGTCCTCATGGCAGCCCAGGGAGGTGCCAGCATCTTTAGTCTCCTGTTACAGAAGAGGAAACAGACCCCAGGGAGGTTTAGAGACTTGCTCAAGGTCATGCAGGCTGGGGAAATGGCAGAGCCTCAGGCACTGAGCTCCATCCTCCACACTCACCTCCTCCACCTGCACAGATGCTCTTATGTGCAGCTCTGTGGAGCATCCTAGGGGACCTACAGGTTCTGGGGAGGAATGGCAGGCTTTCTGCACCCCTGCCTTCCCTGTCTTCACCCTTAAAGACTGGACTCAAATGCCACCCCCTGCAAGGAGCCCCCAGTTGCGAGCCAGTGCTCCCTCCTGTGACCTCTTCTTGCTCAGAGCCTCTGTGATGTCTGGTGCTAAAGTCAAGGAACAGCAAGAAGAAGCAGGGGAGAGCACAAGTACTGCAGCCCCACGGGCCAGAACTCAAATCCAGGTTGGAGGTTTCCTTGACTCTCTAGCCTTGGACAAGTTCATTTCTAAAATAGGCCAACATAACCTCAATCCCAGGATCACTGAAGGGTGAAGTGAGACAAGGCTCTTGAAGGCCCATAGCAAGCCCCCTACCCAACCCAGAGTTCATCATCATCATCAACATCATTATCATCATCATTCAGTTATTGACTGATTGATTGATTGAGATAGGGGTCTCACTCTGTTGTTGCCTAGGCTGGAGTGCATTGGTGCGATCGTAGCTCACTGCACTCTCCAACCCCTGGGTTCAAGTGATCCTCTTGCCTCAGATTCCCTCGTAACTGGGCCTACAGGTGTGGGCCACCACATCCAGCTAATTTTTATAATGTTTATTATGATTATCATCCTCTCGATATAAAAACCTTCTCCCCAAATTGGCATCCAGGTAATTGTTGAATGGCTGATCCTTGGAGAACCCCCTCAGGCGACCTGAGATGACCGAGATCTAGAGGAACCATGTGGCTCATCTGTAGTGCCATGGCAGCCACACCGCTCAGAGACCACTCAGTCATAAGCCTAGTCACAATTAGGCTGCTGCCCCCTGAGAACACGATAACCTGCCCTTTGTGTTCACTGGGTCCTCCTTGCCATCTTCGTCCCTGCCCCGGTGGCCCACGAGGAGGAGAATCCTCCCCGACCACACCAGCCCCAGCCATGTCAGGTCCCTAGACTCTGCCTCATCACATCCTGTACTCCCCACTCACTGTGCCTTCACTTCCTCATCTGTGAAGGTGATTCCAAAGGCCAACATGGGCATAAAATGGAAATGGTGGGTGTGATGTGTGTCACATGAATGGTAGCTGTGAGCACTAGGGTATTCATCCATGTCCCCTGCCCCCACTTGAGATCCTTGGGCTCACTTGTTCTAGAAATAGACATTGAGGCCGGATGCAGTGGCTTATGCCTGTAATCCCACCTTGGGAGGCCAAGGTGGGTGGATCCACTGAGCCCAGGAGTTCAAGGCCAGCCTGGACAACACAGGAAGACCCTGTCTTAAAAAAAAAAGTACAAAAATTAGCCAGGTGTGGTGGCACGCACCTGTCGTCCCTGCTACTCAGGAGGCTGAGGTGGGAGGATTGCTTGAGCCTGGGAGATCAAGGCTGCAGTGAGCTGTGATCACACAACTGCACTCCAGCCTGGGCAACAGAGCAAGACCCGGAAAAAAAAGAAAAGAAAGAAATAGCCATTGAGAGCTTTCCTCATTCAGTAGGCACCATGGCCCATAGGACAGAGGCTCAGAGTCCAGTGCGGGGGAGGAAGAATAAACAAATACACAGATACATCCATAATATAATGTTAACCAGTGATAGCGTGCCATGGAAAAAGTTGAACCAGCAAGCCAGTAGAGGGTGGCAGGGCAGCAGGAGGGAAGAACTTGATTTTAGATAGGGCAGGGATGGAATCTGATTTATCTGAGTCCCCTGCGCCCAGGACAGCTTTTTATGCAAAGTAGGCTATCAATTTTTTAAAAAACACTTTTCTTTGATGCCACCTGAATATTACTGATGCACTCCACTGCAGTAGGGGAGTTCCTTTAGCAATTCCTTTCACAGTCTGAATAATTATCTCCTAATTTATCAGTTTCATAAATCTACATTTTCATAAATCATTCTGCTTAAGGAGGGGCACCCATGGACTGCCAGCCTCAGATCCTGGGTAACTGGATGCCATGACTATTAATGTGGCATCAGAAGGCAGGGAGAGAAGTTGAGGCAGGCTGTCTGCCTGGGTGATCAGATTCCCCGCCCTGTCCCGCCACAGGCCTCCCGGGACCTAGGCTCCCGTTCGCTCCCCAGAGATTGACGGTGCCTACATTGTCCCTTGGTTGTTTGCTCCTGCAAGCGTAGCTATTGCCATGTTTGGAAATTGTCTCTTAGTTACTTGTGTTTTTCTTCTGTTTTATGTTGTTGCCCAACAATCAGGCATCTCCCAGGCTTCCAAGGCTGGCAAGAGATAAGCAGCCTGTAATAAATGTTCCTGCCACAATTGGTGAAAAGATGAACGTATCAGCTGCTAAAGAAACATTTAAAAAATAAACAAAGAAATCACCCACAATGCCTCCACCTTCCCTCAACAACCTATTTCATTTTACATTTATCACCTTCCACGCTGGGTCCACAAACACACAGTTTTCCAACTGTACCTTTGCTACATATGCCTTCTTTTTCTTTTCATTTCATTTCTTTTCTTTTTTCTTTCTTTTTTTTTTTTTTTTTTTGGAGACAGGGTCTCTGTCTGTCACCCAGGCTGGAGTGCAGTGGCATGATCACGGCTCACTGCAGTCTCAACCTCCCCAGTTCAAGCCATCCTCCTGCCCCAGCCTCCCAAGCAGCTGGAACCACAGGTGCACGCCACCACGCCCAGCTAATTTTAATATTTTTTATAGAGACAGGGTTTCACCATGTTGCCCAGGCTAATCTCAGAACGCCTGAGCTCAAGAGTTCAGTCTGCCTGCCCCAGCCTCCCAAAGTGCTGGGATTACAGGCATGAGCCACTGTGCCCTGGCCTATGTATCATTTTTATTCTGCCTTTTTCATCACCACTCCCCCGCCCCCCACTGAACAGATCACAGTCCCCCTTGTTTCTATAGAGTCTTCGTAATGATAGCATCTGTGTAATAGCAGCTTCCACTTCTCTGGTGTTGGACATTTGGGTTGCTTCCAGGGTTTTGTTATTACTGAACACTGACTATCTTCTTGCCCAGAGTTCATATGCTCAGGAACAATTTGCCGGAATGTGCTTACTGGGCAAAGACCAAACATATGGCATTTTCTATATTTTCATACTACTTCTGAGAAGGTTCTATGAATTACCAGCAGTGTCTAAGTTTGCCAGTTTCAACATCATCTTGCCAGCTTTACAAGTTGTCTTCGTTTCGGTGTAGACTCTGGAGCCAAATTGCCTAAGTTTGCATTCTACCCCTGCCACATACTATAATAGCTATGCAACCTTGGGCGAGTTCTTTAACCTTTCTATGCCTCATACTGCTTATCTACTAAATGGAGGTAATAAAAGTGATTACGGCTCACGCCTGTAATCCCAACACTCTGGGAGACCAAAGTGGGCAGATGGTCAGGAGTTCAAGACCAGCCTGGCCAACATGGTGAAACCCTGTCGCTATTAACAACATAGGCAAAAAAAATTAGCCAGATGTGGTGGCACACGCCTATAGTCCAAGCTACCTCAGCTGGGAGGCTGAGGTAGGAGTATCAGAATTGCTTGAACCCCGGGAGGCGGAGGTTACAGTGAGCCAAGATCGCACCACTGCACTCCAGCCTGGGCGACAGTGCGAGACTCCGTCTCAAAAAAAAAAAAAAAAAAAAAAAAAAGGGATTACCCTGTAGGATTATTGTGAAGCGGAACATCTTCATATAGTTGATCATCATTATTCTCTGACTCTCTGTCTGTAAGTCTGTGTCATCACTAAAACTGATCTGTAACCCCACAGTCGATACTTGTGTATTTTTGCGGTCACTTGCAGACACATGCAGAGAGGCAACATTTTTAGTCCCCCGATACACACGTTCCCAGCTGATATAGAACAAGGCAATTCTCTGCCTCTCGTACTATAAGCAAGTGTCCTTTTTGCAGTGTACATAGTGCCATGTTTTTCACATTTTTGTGCTTTCTGCTGGTGATTTCGTTGCTTAAACTGGCCTCATACATAGTGCAGAAATGCTGTTCAGTGTTCCTAGGCATGAGGCTGTGATGTGCCTTATGAAGAAAATACATATGTTGGGAAGCTTTGTTCAGGCATGAGTGATAGTGCTTTTGGCTGTGAGTTTGGTGTGAATGAATCAACGATGTAATAAGGCATCTTTCAACAGAAACACACATACACAAGGTTCTGTGTTGATTGGTTCATGAAAATGTGAGCAAAGACTCACAGGCACCTAACCCTGTATTTCCTCTAGGAGCAGTAGTTCCAAATTGGCTAATTCAGAATTCACGGTGACTTTCTAGACCACTTGTACTGCGAATAATGAGAATCAACTTTAGGTTTTTAGAACAGAGTTTAGCATACAGTGTGCACCTTTTATGTGATTGCTATTATTTTTTAAAATTTAAATTGTGCTAATTTGATTGGCACTTATTTAATTACTGAAGAAGATGCACACTTGTTGCTAGGTTGGCTGGTTGTCTGTATAAATGTAGTTGATATAGAGGCATCTAAAGCTGTGTATAAAATGCAGGCGAGTCTGGCGTCCAATGGAAGCAGTTCTCTGGGGGCCGAAGAGGACACTGTACCCTGCCTGTGGCAGTGTGACATCAGGATTGGGTAAAGGACCAGGCTAAAGGTGTAAGGATGGTCTTCAGTGAAAGCTAAGTTAGGGACCTGGCCACACTCCTGCCTTTTAGCCAAAAGACATGATAATCCTATTGTTAACCTTGAACCAACGCCTGCATTGATACATTTTTTAGCTGCATTAGAATATGAAATGATGGCCTTTGAAATATCAGGGGTGAGTGTTTCGAGAACACATCTATTCGCTGAAGCAAAACATTAGCCCACCTGGTCTGACGAAAGATGTTTTCTGATTTGTAAATGGATGGTGTGAAATCTCTCACAAAGCCTGAGAGCCTAAAAACCACTTTTTGTTACACATCAAACGAAGTTTCACACAAAATGAAATTGCATAAAATTGGGATATTTTCAGGAAGCCCAGGCTGTATGATAGCAGTGTGTACACACACGCCTCCTCTCTGCCTTGGCCAGCACAGGGCATGAACTGGGTGTGTTCTTTTTTGCTAATGTGTATTTGAACCTCAGAATGAGAGCTGCAGAAACTTCCCTGTAGGGCCCCAAACTGTCTCCCCCTCGTGGCTTCTCTAAGTGGGTAATGGTCCTGTTAGAGGCTGTTTGTAGACAAACAGCTGGGCACACGCTCCCTGGGCTCTGATTAGAGACGCTTCACTGTGGGAACAGCAGTTCTCTCCTGGCTTGGGGGTTCAGCAGCCCAGACTCTCAAATGATGAGGAGGAACAAGCCACTGTTTCTCTTTCAGGATATTAAAGCATTTGAAAAGCAAGGACCCCGTGCAATTGAGGCTGGAGCACTTGGAGCAAGGTTTCTCTGTCTATGTCAACGGTGCCAATTCGGAGCTGAAATCGTCACCGCGGAAAGCCATTCACTCTGACTTCTCCAGAAGTGCCTCCCACACGGAGGGGACACACGGTGAGCACAGGCCCTCCAGGCTGAGTCACAGCTCTGTTAATCAAAATTAATTAGGGGCTGGGTACAGTGGCTCACACCTGTAATCACAGCACTTTGGGAGGCTGAGGCAGGTGGATCACTTGAGGCCAAGAGTTCCAGACCAGCCCGGGCAACATGGTGAAATCCTGTCTCTACTAAAAACATGAAAATTAGCCATGCATGATGGCATGGCATGTACCGGTAGTCCCAGCTGCCGAGGAGGCTGAGGCACAAGAATCACTTAAATCTGGGAGGCAGAGGTTGCAGTGAGCCGAAATCATGCCACTGCACTCCAGCATGGGTGACAGAGCGAGACTCTGTCAAAAAAAAAAAAAAAAAAAAAAAAAAATTGGGACTGTGGAACCACATCCTGGGCATGTGAACAATGAACACAGGTTAACTACATCCGCATGGCCTGAAAGAGCATAAGAATGAGAAAGAGAAATCCTGTTTTATTCCTTTTTAAACTAGTCTTGGCCTCTACTACCCCAGAGCAAAGGCGGTCAAAGCAGTAAATTTCTAGCTTTACATTTCCTGGGTCTTAAGTCAGTACTTTAAGGAAATGTCTAGGGAAATTTTGGATTATATCTGATTTTTCACTTGATATGTCTTAACTTTAGTACCTAACCCCTGTGTAATATTTGATTCCACTGCTCATTTCTGCATTTAGTTAATCCATACCGTGCATACTTTAAATGGATTTCGTGTGCCCTATAAGAAAACCACAGGAAGCTTGTGTATAATAGAAGAATACCCAACCCAGCCTAGCATAGACACCAAAAATGATTGGACAGTTGAATGAATGAAACAGCAGAGCATGTAGAGTCAGGATACCATGGGGAAGCCACTTAGTCTCTCTGTGCCTTTGTTTGCTCATCTCTAAAATGAGACTCAGCGAGGCATGGTGGCTCATGCCTGTAATCCCAGCACTTTGGGAGGCCGAAGTGGGCAGATCGTTTGAGCTCAGGAGTTAGAGACCAGCCTGGGCAACATAGTGAGACCCTGTCTCTGCAAAAAATACAAAAAGTAGCTGGGCATGGTGGTGCATGCCTGTAGTCTCAGCTACTCAGGAGACTGAGGCAGGAGGATTCATTGAGCCCAGGAAGTCAAGGTTGCAGTGAGCTATGACCATGCCACTGTACTCCAGCCTGGGTAACAGAGCGAGACCCTGTTTCAAAATAAATAAATAAATATTAAAAAAATAAAATAAAATGGAACTGGCGAGACTGCTTATCCCAACTAGTTGTCAGAATGCCTTTCAAGGTAGGCTGCCTTGTTGGAGAGGCCAGTGCGCTACCAAGCAAGTTACAAGAGGATCTGAAATGAGGCAGACTGGATTTGAATGAACCCTGTTCTGCTACTTTCTGGCTTTGAGACCTTAGGCAGTTAGGACCTCTCTGACCCTCAGTCACCTCTTGCATAAAATGGGAATAATTATGCCTGCCTTGCAGGCTTGCTGGGAAGATTAAATGATGTAAGAAATGTAAGTTCTCTGGCACACAGTAACTTTGATTTGTGTTATTCTAATCTATGGCCTCACAGACATGGTAAGATCTCAAACCATTAATATATAGTAAAAGTCAAAACAACAACAAAAGGGCAAGAAGAGAAAGTGATTCCTGAAATTTTTTCCTAGGAGAGCCACTGCCAGAGTGTAGCTTGAGCTCCCCAGCCCCCAGGGCAAAGAGGGAAACCAGTGGCTGTCCTAGTTTTCATGGTGGAGGCAGACCTGCTGCTAGTAAGGAGAATTCAGCTTTTCCTGGTCCAGGTTTCAGGGAGGAAGAGATAACAGGAATCTGTACTTGGAACACCAGCAGTACCTTCATTCATTCATTCAGCAAAGAGATTCACCCTCTACCCTCTTTTACACAAATGATAACCTCTTGTACCGGCTGTCCTGAACCTTGTCTCTGTAGCTTAGAGACTCTGTATATATAGATCTGTCTGATCTGACTATATACTATCCATATTATTCCATGGCATGAATATACTGGAACTTACTTACCCTTTCCTTTTTTGCTTAACTTTTAGCTTGTTTTCTAATGTCTTGTTGCCACAAACAGCGCTGTAGTCAATGTCCTGATACACAAGACTTTGGGCACACGGATACGTATTTTAGACATGAGTTACACACCAACCCAGTACTGTGAGCTTGTCATCAGTGCCTCACCAAGTCTCCTTCCCTCGTCTCTGGTGCAGATTATGGACGAAGAACTCTGTTTCGAGAAGCTGAAGAAGCCTTAAGACGCAGTTCACGGACAGCCCCCAGTAAAGTCCAGCGCCGAGGATGGCACCAGGTCTGGAGATTGTGGCCCCAGCCCATGCTTTAGAATACAGAGTGTGGGTGGCTGTGGGAACAGAAATGCAATCAGAGCATTTAAAACCCCCATGGGCCAGGCGCAGTGGCTCCTTTATGCAATCCCAGCATTTTGGGAGGGTGAGGTGGGAGGATCACTTTGAGCCCAGGAGTTCGAGACCAGCTTGGGCAACAAAGCGAGACCTCATCTCTACTAAAAATAATAATAAAAAATTCACCAGGTGTGGTAGCACGTACCTCTAGTCCCAGCTACTCAGGAGGCTGAGGTGCGAGGATTGCATGAGCCCAGAAGTTTAAGGCTGCAGTGAGCTACAGTCGCACCACTGCACTCCAGCCTGGGCAACAGAGAAAGAGCCTGTCAAAAAAACAAAACAAAACAAACAAACAAAAAAACACCCTATGGGGAGTAGGTGGGTCTGGCCAGGCACGGTCGTGTTCCCTTTCTGCATGTGGAACTGACCTCTGGAGAGACCTCTCCGCTGCATGGCCCTCCCCTTTGGATGTGGTCACTCCAGCCCCACTGGGGGGTGTAGAAAGGTCAGACTCACAGTCCCGTCGTGATGACTCATTCATTCAGCTCTTTTTTTTTTTATTAAGTATCCCCTATGTGCCAGGCACAGTCCTGGATGCCAGGGATACAGTGGGTGCATATGACAAAGCCCCTGCCCCATATAACCGAGATGCCATTTTGGGTTGCAGCTGGTGTGCTGATGTCAGGAGCTTGCATTTCGGAACATCTACCTCAGTTACCAGGCATAGGCTCAGCTCCCATGTAACTCGTCTCCTTTGCCCTCCCAGCAGAACTGTAGAGTACGTTCCAACATTGTCCCTCTTTATAAGGAGCTGAAGAGATGGAGATTCAGAAAAGTTCAGTGAGTTTTCCAAGGTCAACAGCTAAGAAGTGGCAGAATCAAGAGTCAGTCTTAGATCTTTTGCCCCAAATTCTGTGTTCTTGCTCATATAGTTCTTGATATTTTACCTCGTAGTCACTCACACCTTACTGGGGACCAGCAGGTTCCAGCCCCGTCAAATGAAGAATGACGAGGTTCACAAACTTGGAAAGGAAAGCTTTATTTCTCAAAAAGGGTGGCAGCCTGCCTCCCGGGTGGCCATTCCGGCAGGCTAGGAAACACAGCCTCAGGCCAGAAGCCAGAAACCTGCACTTTGAAGTTCAGAGGGATAAGACAGGGATTTATGCTGAATAGGTGGCCCAATATACATATTCAGTAAGCTGTAGGAGGAGTTATGAATATTTATAAACGGAGACATATGCACATGTGCAGTTGAGCTTCATGCCTCTCCATGGATCCATCGTCAAAAAATGGCGGCATTAGCAGGATCTGAGAGTGGAGGTTTTGGCCTTCTGATGTCAAAAGGCGAATCAGGAGACATGGAAACCCGCATTGTGCATCCTCCATAGAGGAGTCAGAACCACTCCGTGGTCAGTGGTCTCTTACCAGGAAGAAATGCTGGTCAGTTGTGTAGTAACCACAGAAGGGAGGGGCAGCAGGCAGGCTGTTGGTTGGTATCAGTGGTGGAGTCTTTGAAAAGGGCTTGTTTCTTTCTTTCTTTTTTTTGTTTGAGACAGAGTCTTACTCTGTCACCCTCGGTGGAGTGCAGTGGTATGATCTTGGCTCACTGCAACCTCCACCTCCCAGTTTCAAGCGATTTTCCTGCTTCAACCTCCCAAGTAGCTGGGATTACAGGTGCCTGCCACCACACTCGGCTAATTTTGTATTTTTAATAGAGATGGGGTTTCACCATGTTGGCCAAACTGTTCTCAAACTCCTGACCTCAGGTGATCTGCCTGCCTCAGCTTCCCAAAATGCTGGCATTACCAGCCCGAAAAGGGCTGGTTTGTTTTTAACCCTTAGAAAAGAAAACCTCCTGGCGGTTAATGAGGGAGGGGTTAATGAGGCATGTCTGACCTCCCATCCTATCATGGCTGGGAACTCAGTTTTAAGGTTTCTCTGGGGTCCCCTTGGCCAAGAAGGGGTTCATTCAGTTGGCTTGGATCTTGAGATTTTATTTCTCAGCCCCGACGTGTACATTTAAATGGCCTAGGATGGTTTTAAAATATAGATGCTCAGGCCCCACCCCCAGAGATTCTGACTTGCTGAGGCTTAAGCAGTGTTATTTTTTAAATTACTGTAATTTTTTCTCTTTACAATTTATTTATTTTTTTACTGTATTTTTATTTTTTATATAAAATAAAATAAAATTTAACTATATTTTTTATTTATTTTTATATATTTTTTATTTATTTTTATTCACTATATTACCCAGGCTAGTCTTGAACTTTTGGCCTCAAGTGATCCTCCTGCCCCAGCCTCCCTAAGTGCTGAGATTTCAGGCATGAGCCACCACGCCAGGCCTGTTGTTATTTTTTAACTTTGTGTTCACCAAGATTGGGAACTACTACCACATACCATTGCACACTGTACTAAATGTACGGGACTATAGTTACATGCTTTCATACCCTTTGTCAGCCCACCCACAATAACCCTAGAGGCCAGAAAATGTCCTCATTGTGCTACTGAAGAAATCAAGGCCAAGAGAGGTAAAGTGACTTCCTCAGAGTCGCATAGCTACTAAGGAGGAAGGCAGACTGGAAGTTGAATTCTGGGCCTGCGGTTACAAACCCAGTGGTCTTTCTGCCTCCCCACAGGGGCATCTTCAAGTCATTGATTAATTGGGGAAGGGTGTCCCTGCCGGATCTCAGTGCTGAGGAGCAAGGCCTGGAGGACACACAGCCTGGGGGCCTCCTTTTGTCCCCTGCAATGAATATTAATTTGTTGCTAATGAGGCCTTTCTCCACTTCTCACTTAAGACAGTTCTTCTAGTTGTTTTGAGAGCCTTCTATTATCAGGAGCCATATTTGAGTCTTAGACTGTGGCTTAATAGCTGGCTCTAGAGTCTGTGCAATTTAAAAAACTTGGCCTAAGATTAATTAGCATCCTCCTCAGTCTCTCCTTGTGGTCCCACACTTCACAGGGCCTAATCATAGCTAATTTCCTGATTTCCTGATGCCTCGAGGGCTGTAATTGTCCTTCTACACTGTAGCAGTCAGGGGTCAGTCAGTGCCTAACAGCAGAGACCACTCAGGCTATTTTAAGCAGAAACAAATGCAGTGCAGGGAGTCGGGTGCTTACGAAGTCCTTGGGCTAGCATGAGGAGTGGACTCTGGGCTGGGCTTCTAGGAATGGTGCCTCAAAAGCGTGACCACTTAGCCTGGGCCCGCCAGGAGAGCAGCTGCCTAGGACACTGTTGGGAAGGCAGGGGATCAGCATCAGGAAGGTGTCACCTGAGCTGCAATCCAGGAATCAGGGAGTTACTGCCCCAGCTGTTGGCCTCAGAGTGACCCCATGCCTGCTAGGACAATGCTATGAAGACCCTGCCCCGCAGCGTGGCTAGCCAGCCAGGAACACTGTGGAAGAGCTCGATGCCACCAGGACTGTGCTTAGCACTGAAACAGCCAACATCCATCCCCCTCCTCTCCTCACCTCACTTCTGCTTTCCCTGGCTCGTGTGAGGCCATCTGATTGGCTGAACCTAAAGCACACCCAGAACCCAAGCCAAAATTTAACCGTAATAGGTCCATTGCACGATACTGGCAAGTCTATACACGTAGACACCGGGTTTCAGCAGAGAGAGATGTTTAATTGCAGGGCCGCCAAATGAGATGGGAGGAAACCTCAAATCTGTCTCCCGGAGGAGTTTGGGGCCAGGGTTTCTAAGGGTTTTGGTGTGGGCTGATGTGTGGAGATCACTGATTGGTGGAAGAGTGCAGGGTGAAGTCATGGGACAGGGAGATGAAGAACCTGTGTTCTCACTCAGATCCCGTTCTTCTGTGGGGGCCTTCAAACTGGCTAGCATCAGTTTTTTTGCTGGAATTTAAGATCTGGAAAACATCTTAAGCAATTCTTAAACAAAAGCTTTAATGATTCTACAGTCAGAAATCTATAAGGAATAATGGGAATGCTAATGGTCAGTATCCAGTGAATTTCAGTTACAAGGAAATGGGTCAAAGTGCAGTGATTAATGCTGAATTATAGCTATATTCTGTGAGAATTCTTGTTAACCGTGTGAGGACAGCTTCAGAAAGGCAGTCTGGGAAATGCAGTATTTGGCTTTCTGGCCTCTCCCCCACAGAAAGGCTCCCCAGGAGGAGTGTGGGATGGGTACCGAGTGCCAGCCTCCTCCAGTCCAAAGCATGGACTCTGCTCCACACACCCAGGCCTTTGGGGACCACCCTTAAAGGTAGAGCCAAACCAGGGAGCATTCAGAAGTGGTGAATGAACTACAACGTGTCATGAATGAAATCATCTGTTAATGTAACAGACATGTATTGGCACCCAGCAGGGCCCAGGCACTGTGCAAGGCTCTAGGGTTCAAAAAATCCAAGAAGGCTCAGTTCCTGCCTTTGAAGCTCAAGCTGTGAAGACATGGGGACTGCTTAACTAGGTGGAGGGTGTGACACCTGACTTCAAACACATGGAGGGCGGGCCTGGTGGGGTCCAGAAGTTAACCACTTGAAGCCTGTGGGTCAAACTTGCCCCCAGATAATGGTTGTTAGACTCACAAAGTTTTAAAAAGACTTTTAGAAGCTTGCCAACATTTAAATTCACAAGATTTTATATTAAAAATATATCTAGCCAGGCACAATGGCTCATGCCTGTAATCCTAGCACTTTAGGAGGCCGAGGAAGGAGGATCACCTGAGCTCAGGAGTTCAAGACCATCCCGGGCAACATAGCAAGTCCCATCTCTACTAAAAATAAAAAAATTAGCCAGGCGTAGTAGCGCACACCTCTAGTCCCAGCTACTGAGGAGGTTGAGACAGTTAGGATCGTTTGAGGCCAGGAGTTCAAGGGTACAATGAGCCATGACCGCACGACTGCACTCCAGCCTGGGGGACAGAGCAAGACCCTATCTCAAAATCAAAAATCTAGATTTTTCTTCCCTAGAAAAAATGGAAAAGTCTTACCCCCATGCTGGGCCATCCTCCTCCCCACTAGGCAGCCAGCAGCAGGAGCCGTGTCCAGCAGCTTTGCTTTGGACAGGGCACGAGCCTTCCTGTTTGCCAAAGTCCCCACCACTCCCCAGAGCTTCAGTGGTGAGGCTGAGTGGTAGCTGTGGTTTATTATCAGATTTAGGCTATGGTTTCTCTTATCTCGTGTTTCCATTTCCCACCTGGCTCTTTGGGGCATTTGAATTTGTGGCCCCTGGAGAATGGAAGGAATAGGCTTTGGACTGCTCACTGGCTGTGTGCCCCGGAGCTGGCTGTGTAACCTCTCTGAGCTGTGTTCCCCGGAGCTGGCTGTGTAACCTCAGTGAGCTGTGTGTCTTGGAGCTAGCTGAGTAACGTCTCTGAGCTGTGTGCCCCAGAGCTGGCTAAGTAACCTCTCTGAGCTATGTGTCTTAGAGCTGGCTGTGTAGCCTCTCTGAGCTGTGCACCCCAGAACTGGCCATGTAACCTCCGTGAGCTGTGTGTCTTGGAGCTGGCTGAGTAACCTCTCTGAGCTGTGTGTCTTGGAGCTGGTTGTGTAGCCTTTCTGAGCTGTGCACCCCAGAGCTGGCCATGTAACCTCTGTTAGCTGTGTGTCTTGGAGCTGGCTGTGTAACCTCTCTGAGCTGTGTGCCCCGGAGCTGGCCAGGTAACCTCTCCAAGCTATGTGCGCCAGATCTGGCCATGTGACTTCTGTGAGCTGTGTGCTCTGGAGCTGGCCATGTAACCACTCTGAGCTTCGATTTCATCATCAGTGAAACCTCCCAGGGCTGCTGGAGCGGAGCGTGTGCAGAGTGCATTACAGGTGGTCCATCAGCAGGGGATGCCTGCTGCTTCAGGTAGGAACAGGTGACAGACATGTCCAGAGGAATGGCTAACAGCACAGACCCTGGAACCTTCCAGCAGCCCCAGTGCAAAGTCTTGGCTCCACCTCCTGCCAGCTGCACAGTGGCTAAGATGCTTAACCCCTCGGTGCCTGCTCTCTCATTTGTCATGTGGGGTTGGTAATGGTAATTAATGAGGGCAATTAATGAGGATCAGATGGGCCCATGTTTGGAGAGAGGCTGAAGCAGTGCCTGGCACAGGAGAAATAGTCAGTGAATGGTACTGACTGTTGTTGTTTTAATCAGTGGAGGGACAGATGGGGAGGGCAGCTGGGCCTGGAGGCCTCAGGGCCCTTCACTCTAGTATGTTCCTTTGCTCACTCATACTTTACTTCATTCATTCTGTGCTCATGTATTGAGCACATACTCAGTTTTGGCACTTACAGCTGCTGGATTCCGAGCAGTGAGGCCAGCCCTGACTTCCTGGAGCTCATATTGATGGGGAGCGGGTGGGGAGGTTGGGAAGGCAAAGGACCAAAGGCAAACAAGTGAGTTGGGAGACAGTGCTACGAAGGAAGGACAGAGGACAGCAGCCTGAAAGAGAAGGTGTTGGGGAAGCGTTCAGCGAGGGTGTGCAGCACAACCTCCCAAGGGACCCCATCGCAGCCAGGGCCTGAGAGTTACCTGGAGCCAGCCCCGGAAAGATCTGTGGCTGGGGGAGGGCTTCAGGTGAGGGGACAATGAGGGCAGTGGGCACTGGGCACAGGCTAAAAGGAGGCGGGGTGATCAGGACAGGATGGCAGAAAGGGTGGAGATGAGGGTGTCAGGGTTGCAGGTAGGAAGAACCAGCTATGCGGGGCCTAGAAGACCACAGGAGGAAGTTTGGATTTCAATCTAAATGTGAGGAATTTCCAAGAGGGTTGAAATAGTAGAGCACCATGTTTGGGTTCATGTGTGCAGAAAGGACCGCCCACGGGGGCAAGGGGCTACAGGAGGAACGGGAAGCCTTTGAAGTAGGGCTCTCCCTCTCTCCACCAACCTTCCCCAGCCCCCCATCCTTGCACCTCTGTTCCCTGTCCCTGAGCTGTCGCCAACTCGTAGCTTCAGTGTTCTCCGATCCATTGTGCCTTCTCCACGTGTGGTTTTACACTCCCTCCATATTTGTTAGTTGAAAGTTTCCAAGACAGAGACAGTCTGAATCTCTCAGGTCATCTCTTTCTCAGGGCATGGCTTGGGCTGCTCCTGCTTAGCCTGGACGAGGCATCCCCTCCTACCTCAGTCGGCTATGACTGGAGCCCCTCAGAGACCAGGTCATTTGATGTAAACCCTGCCTGCCGTGGCCGCATGAGCAGGAACCATGAATCCTGTAGCTTCTTGTCAAGAAGGCTGGAGGCAGAACAGTGAATAGGCTGGGCGTGCCAGCTATACTATTATTACCGTCATGAGGAAGACGGGCTGGATTAGTTTGCTCTGGCTCCAAGAAGTGGAGTTAAGTCCAAAGTTTCTCCATGGTAGACAGTCTGTGGAGACAGAGTCTTGGGTCCATGGCATGGAGAGGAAGACAATCTTTCTATCCTAACCCTTTTGGATGGACTCCTGCCATGCTTAGAGGTAGCCGAGGGTAGGCAGAGTGGTCAAGGCAGCCAAGTCCCCAATGGCCAGTGGCCAGTTCTCAAAAGCTACTCCACCAAGAGAGGGACCACTGTCCTCTCCCAGTCTTGGGGTTTCTCTTGTAGGGCGGTGCCAACCAGGAGAGATCAGCAGGGCCACACGGTCACCTTGTGTATTCACATTGGTCATCTGGGGACACTGTGGTGGGATGCAGTGGTCCCAGTGCAGTGAGCGCCTGCAGTCGCAGCTTTATTCACAGTCCGCACAGCCCCCTTGCTTCCCCATTCACCCTCTATACTCTCCTCCTAGCTTCCTGGCTGTCTTGCTGGATTTTTTTTTTTCTTTTTCTTCTTCTTCTTCTTCTTTTTTTTTTTAGACAGGTTCTTGCTATGTAGCCCACACTGGTCTTGAACTCCCAGGCTCATGCGATCCACCCACCTTGACCTCCCAAAGTGCTGGGATTACAGGCGTGAACCACTGCACCCAGCCCTGAAACTCTCTTGAATCACACACCGTTTCTACTGACCAAGCCCAATCCATTCACTGCCTCCAGGAGAACAGGTTTCTCTTCTTATGATCTCACCCAACAATAAGAAAGCACATTGGGGTAGAGCTGCCCTGACAGGAGGGGCTGCGTCAGGAGCACTGGCCTCCAGATCCTTTGGTCAGAAGGTTACCGAGTCATGCCAACGCTGCCTGCTGGCTAAGAAGCTGATGACCTCCACCTGTAAAAACGCTTCCCAAACCCCTCCGATTCCTGGGAGTTTGGGGAAGATCATGGCGATGGCTGCGTTGGGCTCCCGAGCTGCCGCCTTCCCTGTGGAATGGGCTGGTGGTGATATATGGCCTCTTGTTCATACTGTCCTTTTCCCCCCACCACTTCTGGGCCTTAGATCTTTCTGCTGCTATCTGTGGATTAAGATTTATGGCTTCCTCAGCCTTGTAATACTTGGGTGGACAGCGGCCTAATCAACAGAGCCGTCGTTTACCAAAATGCTGTCAGATTTGATGAACGTCATCGGCTCTTAGCATTAAATTGCTAGTGAAGGGATTGGCCTTCCAGCAATTTACTGTGGGGTGGGCTTTCCTTAAAGGTCTCTAAAGCAAGTTCATTGCAATTGTTAAAGCAGAGGCTTTGCTCTCACTCAGCCACCATATTCTGTGTCCTGTTGTGGCCTGTGCAGCTTCAGCACCTTCAGAAAATCTCACAAGTGAAAATGGGAAGTGTTGGGGGCCCTGTCTCTTGTTATCTTCCTTCTGAGTTCTGAAACCCCTGCAGTGAGGACAACAAATGAAACAAGCCATAAAGCATTGGCCTTTCCAGTGACCTTGCACAACATAGACTGTCAGAGTGGGGAGCGCTGCTATTTCTAACAGATCAGACAAACGAGGGATGAACACATCAAGTCAGCCCGACCTCCCCACCCTAGACCTGCCTTTGTCAGTGTTTTAGAGCTCTCCTACCTCTAGAGGGAGCCATTTGCATACTGCACAACCTGCACAACCATGTGGGGCAGCCCCCAGCCTTGCTCTTTTTTTCTACTTGACAATAAGCTTTAATGCACACCTTTTAGAACACTTTGCGAAGAGGGGTGGCAGATATGAACAAGTAACTCTGGGCATGAACTGGGCTGAGTGTGGGCCGGGTATGAAATAAGCTGGCCTTGGGCTGGCAAAAAGGAACATGGATTTTGGAGTGTCAGGGCTTTTAAATCCTCCTCCTGCATATGATTGATACTGCCAGGGTCTACCCAGGTCTGGGTGCTGCAAGTAGTCAGGAAAGAGCAGCCGCTTCGAAACACCCACTCAGGTACAGCAGCGTGCCAAGCGGGGAGCCAGCCAGGTGCACAGTCATCATCCCTTGCAAGGGCGTGGAGGTGGGAGGCAGGGAGCCATGCACGGCCTGGGGGGCTGGGTTGGAACCTGCCAGCCCAGGCTGCTCACTGGAGGTGAGCCTTCCGTGTGGGCAGGGCTGCTTTCAATCTCCTCCCAGTGGTGGCAGAGGAGCCTCCCTGGGGCTGGGGGCGGGAGAGCAGGCCAGATGGAGGGACTATTTATTCCCCTCTCCAGCACCCACTCAGCATTAGAAACTCTTTCTTTCTGGACCACATTAATTTTGTCACATGTTGCTTCATAAACACATTCTCCCGTTATGGGTGCTGTGTGACCTCCTTGAGGGCAGGGCATTCATTGGTTTAAAAAAAAATTTTTTTTTTTTATATCTTCCTGTGTTTTCAAAACCTTGTATGCAGTCGGCGCTCAGGAAAAGCTTGCTGATTCAGTGCCTTAATGCCGACTGCAAACCTGGGTCCCGACACCTCCGCGAGGTGAGCAGTGGTGCTAAAGGGAAGATGGGAAAACCGTAGAAGAGGGAGAGGCCAAGCGCGGTGGCTGACGCCTGTAATCCCAGTACTTTGGGGGACCGAGGCGGGTGGATCACCTGAGGTCAGGAGTTCGATACCAGCCTGGCCAACGTGGTGAAACCCTGTCTCTACTAAAAATACCAAAAAAATCAGCCGGACGTGGTGGTGAATGTCTGTAATCCCAGCTACTCCGGAGGCTGAGGCAGGATAATTGCCTAAACCCGGGAGGCAGAGGTTGCAGTGAGCTGAGATCGCACCATTGCACTCCAGCCTGGGCAACAGAGTGAGACTCTGTCTCAAAAAAAAGAAGAGAGAGAGACCAGGGCTTTCCTTGAACATTAGAGCTCTTTCATGCTTTCAATTCAAATCCAAGGCTAGCAGAGTTGTTCATCCCGATTCTTGTTATCTAGGGTCCAGGACCTCAAACGATGTAATGGCCTATTCTTCATCTCTCAACTCCCCTGTGCCCCATGTGGTAGCAAGACAGGCCACCAGCAGCTGCCCACTTACGTTCCGCCGCTCTGCTACCACGTCTCTTCCACGCCCCAGAACCAGTCACCCAATCACTGGGGGTCAGGGGAATTGCATACTCTGATTGGCTTGACCTGGGTCACGTGCTCATCCACCCCTGGGGAGGGCTCAGTGGCCTGTGAACCTCTTGGGGCCCGGGCAGGAAGTGGGGAGCAAGACACCGTCTCAAAAAGCAAAAATAGGGTGCTTTTACCAAACAGGGCTTTTACCAAACACAGGGGAGTGTGTGCTGGACAGGCAGAAACAACGGCTTCCACAACAAAGCCCTGTCAATCTCCTGATATGCTATTGGAAATTAAATGTGCGTGCGTATAAATTACCTGGAATCTTGCTCAGATTCACATTCTGATTCCCAGGGCAAAGGAGGAGCCTGGAATTCTGCATTTCTCACAAATTCCCAGGAGATAACCAGTGCTGCTGGTCCGTGGACCACACTTAAGAGTAGCAGGGCCCTAGTCCCGGCCCCCTTTCTCTGGACAAAGGACTAGAAACCCATGGGGAGGCCAGGCAACACCCCAGGCCCTGGCCAGTGCTGGTGAGTCGGGCAGCTATTCAGGCCTGGGCCCCATGCCCCGTGGTCCCTTCTCCTTGCCCCCACTCAAGCCATCTCTTCCCCAGCTGGAAGGCCTCCTAGTATTTGGATGTTAGTTGAGTGGTTTCTGGGGAGGAGGGAGGAGCGTTCTGGGAGGTATGGTGGAAAATTCAAGTCAATGATGAACTTCAAAGCCTTTACAGCTTCATTTCAGTCGAGGCAGGAAGACCTCCAGGAATCTCCGGGCCTGGAAACGGTCGGTGTTGGTTATATGTTCGGGTAGTGCTTTCCCTCCATGGGCCCTAGCGCCAAGGCTAACGTGTGTGCTAAGAGCGAGTTGATGGGGCCTGGGAGGAAGCTGCGCCATATGTGGAGCTGGAGCCCAGGGCAACATGGGACAGATGGTCAAGCCGAGGAGCGGAGAAAGTGGAAACAGCAGGGGCCACTGGGAGTCCGGAGGGGCATCTGCAAGCAACCTGTCTTCTGTAGGAAGGCTGGGCCATGCGCTTTCCTGCTGCACCCCGCCTCCTCCCTGTTCTCCCAGGAAGACTCCCTAGCTGCTTTTCTTCAGCCCTTTCCACCATCTCTCTAAGATCTTTTCTTCAAACGGTCTGTAACTCAGCCCCTGCCTCCTTTTTTGTGTTAAATATGCTCGGGAAATTCTCCCACTTTTTTTTTTTCTTTTTTTCTTTTCTTTTTGTTTTCGTTTTCTTTTCTTTTCTTTTTTTTTTTTTTTTTTTTTTGAGATCTCGCTCTGTTGCCCAGGCTGGAATGAAGTGGTGTGATCTCGGCTCACCGCACCCTCTGCCTCCTGGGTTCAAACGATTCTGCTGCCTCAGCCTCCGGAGTAGCTGGGATTACAGATGTGTGCCACCATGCTGGCTAATTTTTTGCAGTTTTAGTAGAGACAGGGTTTCGCCATGCTGGCCAGGCTGGTCTCGAACTCCCGGCTTCAGGTAGCCTGCCTGCCTGGGCTTCCCAAAGTTCTGGGATTACAGGTATGAGCCACACCGCACCCAGCCAGGGAAATTCTCTAATGCCAGTCCAAAGGCCACTGTAGCCCAGGCTGGACACATTGTTTCTTAATTTTTTTTTTTTGTAGAGACAAAGTCTCACCATGTTGCCCAGGCTGCTCTCAAAATCCTGTCCTCAAACAATCCTTCCGCCTCGGCCTTCCAAAGAGCTGGGATTAGAGGTGTGAGCCACCACACCCAGCCCAGGTAGGGCACATTTATTCTTCAACATGCCTGCTGGGGGCAGTACAGCATGGTGATTTAGAACAAGGGTTCATCCACAACTATAGCCCTTGGGCCAAATCTAGCCTCAGCCCGTATTTGTAAATAAAGTGTTATTGGAACACAGCCATGCCCATTTCTTTAGTCACTGCCCGTGGCTGCTTTTGAGCTGCAGTAGGATTGCTGAGTATCCTAACAGAGACCATATAGCTTGCAAAGTCTAAAATACTCTCTGGCCCCTTATAGGAAGTATCGGCCCATCTTTGGCTTAGTGTCAGGTCTGTGATTAGGCTGTGCAACTTCCTCGCTGTGTGGCCTTGGGCAAGTGGCCTACACCCTTGTGACTCAGTTTCCCCCTTGGGTTGCTTTGAGAACTAAATGAGCAGCCAGGCACGGTGGCTCACGCCTGTAATCCCAACACTTTGGGAGGCCAAGGCGGGTGGGTCACCTGAGGTCAGGAGTTTGAGACCAGCCTGTCCAACTTGGCAAAACCCTGTCTCTACTAAAAATACAAAAATTATCTGGGCCCAGTGGCGGGCATCTGTAATCCCAGCTACTCGGGAGGCTGAGGCAGGAGAATTGCTTGAACCCAGGAGTCAGAGGTTGCAGTGAGTCAAGATTGCCCCGCTGCACTCCAGGCTGGGTAACAGTTAGAGTGAGACTGTCTCAAAAAAAAAAAAAAAGGAACTAAATGAGTGAATGCACCTGAGTGCTTGGAGTGGCACCCAGTGACATGGCACATAGTGTGAAAGCATTGATGGGAGAGTGGGGCATTGTGAACTTGGATCTGAAAGGAGTTCTGTCTAAACTACTAGAATCCGGTAGGTCAGTAAGACTCTGACATCATTTTCTTCATCATCTAGATAATCCTTAGGTTTACTAAACCTGCAGGGAATTGAATATTACAGGGGGCGAAGGATTCTAACTGCAGGGCTTCAAGGGAAATCCATGTCCTAATTACCACCAACAACACCCCCCCCCCCCTTTTTCTTCTTTTTTATTTTTATTTTTATTTTTTGCTGCTTCTAGGACAGTTCTAGGAAATTGCTTTTTCTAGGGCCGATTCCTCCCTAGTCCATCTTCCAGAGACATAATCTTTTTACAGAGTCTCACTCTGTTGCCCAGGCTGGAGTGCAGTGGCAAGATCTTGGCTCACAGCAACCTCCACCTGCCAGGCTCAAGCGATTCTCCTGCCTCAGGCTCCCAAGTACCGGGGACTATAGGCACACACCACCACACCTGGCTAATTTTTGTATTTTTGGTAGATACAGGGTTTCACCGTGTTGGCCAGGCTGGTCTCGAACTCCTGACCTCAAGTGATCTGCCCGCCTCAGCCTCCCAAAGTGCTGGGATTACAGGTGTGAACCACTGCACCCAGACGAAGACATAATCTTGATCATGCCTTCCCCAGCCCCTCCTAACTCCAGAGCCTTCTATGGTAACAGCCCTAGTGGGCATCTGGCTGGGTGCCACCCCCATTCACAGGCTCCCACAGAGGGCTTCTCTCTCAATTTCCCCCTGCATCATTTTTCTTTTAGTCACTTGTCCTTCTCTGAGCCCTTCTTTGCTCACTTTTTCTTTAGAGACAGGATCTCGCTTTGTCACCCAGGCTGTAGCATAGTGATGTGATCATAGCTCACTGCAGCCTCGAACTCCTGGACTCAAGTGATCCTCTTGCCTTGGCCTCCCAAGTAGTTGGGACTACAGGCGCGTATCACCACACCCGGCTACTTTATCTATTTATTTTTTTAGCGATGGGGTCTCACTATATTGCCCAGACTGGTTTCAAACTCCAGGACTCAAGCAGTCCTCCCATCTCAGCCTCCCAAAGTGCTGGGATTACAGGCATGAGTCACCTTGCCCAACCCCATTACCCTTGAGTACCCCTTATGTGAGTCTTAGAGTGCATGCACATACTCTGTATCCTGTTCTATCTTTCAGCAATAGGGCCAGGACGGGGTGAAGTAAGTAAGGCACCTGGAGCAGAATATGCTCAGATTTGTGCATGGGTGGGTCGGTGCCTGAGAGTGAGACCCCCTTCAATATCACACCCTGAGCACCTTGCTTCCCTCAAGCCAGCCCCGGCCCTGCTTACTGAGTCCAACACAATCAGCTTTACCTCCAGCCTTAGAGCAGGTGGCAGTTTCTCTGGTTCACTACCAGAGGACATGGTTGGCTGGCTTTTGGGGGCTATGCCAAATGAAACATACACCTGAGAGACAGTCTAGTGACCTGTGCAGAGTTGATGCCATGTAAATAGGTGTAGCCCTGAGGTGCTATGTGCCAAAGCCCCAGCCGAGGGCTCGCCTGCGTCGCTGCGTGTCATCTTTGTGGCAGCCCTCTAATGAAGATTCATGAGTGCCGTCTTAACAGATTTGGAAACCGGTGCTCAGGGAGGCTAGGTGACTTGCTGAAGGTCACACAGGGAGTAAGCATCAGAGTTCCAGGAATTGCGTAGCCTGCCTGAGTCTAGAACCCAGGCCCTTCACCACACAGGAGCCACAGTAACAGAAACACAAAAGTAACAAGTGGCCAGTGTGGGTTAGCAAGTGGGATGGAGTTGAGCTGCTTGCAACAGAAACTAGAATGCTGCAGCTTAGAGACCACAGCTGCTGTTTTCCTCACTTGTGAACAATGCATTTGGAGGCAGGCTGGTGGCATGGGTGGGTGATGCCACCAGGAACCCAGCTCCTCTGTTGCACTGGGCCTTCTTTGGTGTGTGGCTTTCTTCGTCATTCTCATGAGATGACTGCTGTGTTCCCAAACATCCCATCCACATTCCAGTCAGGGAGAAGGGTAGAAGGGTAAAGGGCAGAAGTCCTATCTGCACTGAGTCTCTACTGATTACCAGGAAGACAGAGTTTTCTCTGAAGCTCTGCCTTGTAGACTTCTAACCACTAGCATTGCCACACCTGGAACTCATGGCCATCCCTAGCTGCAGAGGCCCCCAACAATGTGACCGTCTTAGTGGGGCACAGGGCCACCTCAGTAGAGTCAGGCAGCTGACAGATACTGGGTAGGTAGAGAGCATTGTCTCCAAAGCTAGTTAGGGTTTGGATGCATGGAAAAGATTTGGGAGGATGGCATTCGGATTGGGAGAACAGCATGAGCAGAGGCACAAAGGTAGGAGAGTTTAGGGTACAAGGGAAGGCCAAGACTGTCACAGATACCTTTATTCATCTTCACACTGGTTTAAGCAAAAAAGGAGAATATTTCAGTGGGGCTTGCTTCAGGTGCAGCTGGATCCAGGAGTTCTAAAACCCATCAGGACTCTGCTTCAGCCTCTCAGCTCTCTTTGCTCTTTGTTAGGGATAGGATGGTCCCCAGCAGCTCCTGATAGACGTCCCTCTAGCTTCACATCCCGCAGGAAGAGAGCACCTGTTTCCCATGGCTCTAACAGGAATCCAGGGCTGTTCTCATTGCTGCCTTAGGTCTGTTTCTATCCCTGAACTGGCTGGCCATCGTGTGTTGTGAGGGTGGAATGGGCAGATTGGCCAGGCCTGCCTCAAATCCCCACCATGGGACCACATGTGGACTGAGAGTTGGGAGGAAATTGGGTCCCAGAGGAAAACAAGGGAGGTGTTTCCTGAAGGACACAGCCTGGAAGCTGGACTGATGGAGCTGCAGATCCAAAAGCCCCAGAAGCCCTTTTGTTTGGCCTAATTATCAGGTGTGTGGTTGTCTGTGCAGCAACCAGGGCAGGAAGGTGGGCTGTGGCCACATTGTAGGGAACCTTGCATGCCAGGTATATCAGTTAAGGTACAGGTTTGGCTGCTCCAGCAGGGAGACACAAATACCAGTGGCTTGAACAGCATGAAAGCTGTTGTCTCTGACACAACACTGCTTAGATGGGAGCACTCGCCCTGCTCCCTGTGGTCACGGAGGAACCCCTGTTACTCTGACCATCCTCCAGATGTTGCTTTCCTTCCCCCAGCACCAGGCAGCTCACTCCTACCTCCCCATTGCAGCTGGCAGGAGAAGCTGCAGGGCCTGGGGAGGCTGGTCCCTGCCCTTTAAGGAGACACCTGGAAGATGCAATTCACATCCCTCCCTCCCACCCACAGCTCATGAGTCAGAATGTGTTCACGCGGTTCCTCTTAGCTGCAGGGGAGGCTGGGACTCCATATGCACATCTGGAACTCCAGGCAATAGAAGAACGGGAAAGTGGACGTTGGAGGGGACTCTGTAATTGGCCACACCGATCACACAATGAGTTTCCTTCCCAAAGAACGATCCAAGGAATACTAGAAAAAAGAGAGGCCCCAGTCCGAAGTGTCCGTAGTCCAGAAATTTTGGGAAATGTCCCATGCTGCGTTTCATTTTAGGATATCTGCAGTGTGCATGTGTAGGCCAGGGTTTCCCAAACAAGTCTAATCACAAAGCCCCCCCTTTCTTTTATTTAAAGACAGGGTGTCACATTGTCATCCAGGCTAGAGTGCAGTAGTGCAATCTTGGCTCACTGCAGCCTCGAACTGCTGGGCTCAAGCGATCCTCCCACCTCAGCCTCCAGAGTAGCTGGGACTACAGGCACGCACTACCAACCTGGCTAATTTTTTTTTTTTTTTTTTTGAAATGGAGTTTTGCTCTTGTTGCCCAGGCTGGAGTGCAATGGCATGATCTCGGCTCACTGCAACCTCTGTCTCCCGGGTTCAAGCAATTCTCCTGCCTCAGCCTCCTGAGTAGCTGGGATTATAGGCATGCGCCACCACACCCGACTAATTTTGTATTTTTAGTAGAGATGGGGGTTTCTCCATCTTGGTCAGGTTAGTCTCAAACTCCTGACCTCAGGTGATCCGCCCACCTCAGCCATCCAAAGTGCTGGGATTACAGGTGTGAGGTACCAGGCCCTGCCACCTGGTTAATTTTTTAATTTTTTTGTAGAGATGGGAGTCTCACTATGTTGCCTAGGCTGGGCTCCAACTCTTGGCCTCAAGTGATCCTCCTGCCTCAGCCTTCCAAAATCCTGAGATTACAGGCATGAGCTACCACGCCTTGACCACAAAGCCCTTTTTGAGAAGTTTAACACCTACTAAAAGTCTCCTGATAAAGAATTTCCAACTGGCTGGGTGTAGTGGCTCATGCCTGTAATCTCAGCAGTCGGGGAGGCCGAGGTAAGCAGATCACTTGAGGCCAAGAGTTCCACACCAGCCTGGCCAACATGGCAAAACCCCGTCTCTACTAAAAATACAAAAATTCGCCACGTGGTGGTGGTTGTCTGTCATTCCACCTACTCAGGAGGCTGAGGCAGGAGAATTACTTGAACCTGGGAGGTAGAGGTTGCAGAACCAAGATTGCACCATTGCACTCCAGCTTGCACAACAGAGTGAGAAGTAAAAAACCAAAAAACAAAACAAACCAAAAAAAAACCAGAATTTCCAACCAAAAAGTTATTTTAAAAAATTCTCCTGCACGTTGTTCTTTGCATAGCAGGAAGCAGTAGACTGTTGAGCAAGGTGGCATGGCCATCCAGTGCTGGCCTGGATGAGAAGGAGGTCTGTGGCCCATGCCCATCGTGACACCACTGCTGTTGTGTGCAGGCACACCACCCTTGGTGTCTAAGCCCATAGATCCTGGCTGCACCTCTCCAGCGCCAGTCCCTGCCCCGCAGAGGAATAAAGACCTCATTCCACCTTATCTGAGACGGTCTGCATTTTTGTACAGAAGTCTGTGCAGATCAGAACAGAAGCTGGCCCGCGGCTCCACATCGAACCTCCTGTGGACTATTCTGATGATTTTGAGCTGTGTGGGGATGTGACTGTCCAGGCAAACAACACTTCTGAGGATCGTCCGCAGGTAGGGATGACCTTGGCCTTGCGCTCGGGGCACCTGAAGGACGGTGAGGCTCGGTGCTGCAGTGGCCTCTCGGGGCACTTTCTGACGTTTATTTATTCTGTCCTTCACTCGCCACTGTGTTCCTTCACTCTTGCGTTCATGTCACACAGTTTGATGAGCAGACCTTGGGCTAGAGGTCAGCATTCAGAGGCACCCAGTGACCAGGGGTCGGTGAGGCCAGGGTCTGACCTCTAAGGGTCACCAGCACATAGTCCCTGTACAGCGAGAGAATGCAGAAGTTGGGGCAGAGCATGGTGCAGACAGAGGAGGCAGAGGATCCTGGAAGGCTTCCTAGAGGGAGTGACTTTTGTCTTGGGTCCTAAAAGCTGGGTAAGAGTTTGAGGGGCAAGTTGGTGAGGGCAGGCAGGAATTGCTGATGCTCAGCCTGTCCACACGTGTATACATGCACCTGATGAATATTTCGAATGCCACCCCCAGGGCAGCAGGAGCCACAGGTTTAAAAGCCTAGAGGCCTACACAGCTTTAGCTTGGAGTCCATGTCGGTTTAGCAGCTTACAGGGTTGACAATAGGACATTTTACTCCCCTTCCTCAGATTGCCATTTCATTCCTGAAATCCTTTGAACTGCAAAAGTATATCCCAGTCCTTCCTTCCACAAGCATTTGTTAAGCACCTCTCACTGACCATCAGGCTCTGTCCTAGGCACCAGAGATTCAGAAATGAACAAAACTGAAGAGGTGCCTATACTTTTTTATTTTTGTATCATTTTTTTTAAAGACGGAATTGTGCTCTGTCACCCAGGCTGGAGCGCACTGGTACGATCATAGCTCACTGCAGCCTTGAACTCCTGGGCTCAAGCCATCCTCTCACCCCAGCTTCCTGAGTAGTTGGGATTACAGGCATGGGCCGCACCCAGTGAGGTGCCTGTTTTTAAGCAACTTATATTCCAAAGGGGAGACAGACAATGAAGAAAAAAGTGAGAAATAAATGATGAGATCCTTTCAGGTTATCAATAAGTTCTCTGAAGAAAACAGAAGAGAAAGATGGGACAGCAAAATGCTTTGGGAGAGAAGGCAGTGTTAGCCAGGATAGAGAGAGAAGGCAGGCCTCTTTCCAGCATGACATTTCAGTTGAAACCTGATGGATTAGGAGTGACCTGGGGCCAGGCGCTGTGGCTCACACCTGTAATCCCAGCACTTTGGGAGGCCAAGGTGGGCAGATCACCTGAGGTCAGGAGTTCAAGACCAGCCTAACCAACGTGTTGAAACCCCATCTCTACTTGTAATGCAAAAATTAGCTGGGTGTGGTGGTGTGTGCCTATAATCCCAGCTGCTTGGGAGCCTGAGAGGAGAATCACTTGGACCCGGGAGGCGGGGGTTGCAGTGAGCCAAGACTGCGCCACTACATTCCAGCCTGGGTGATAGTGAAACTGTGTCTACAAAAAAAAAAAAAAAAAAAAAAAAGTTGTGTCTTGGCAAGGACCAATGAGAAAGGCATTCCAGATAGAGGAAGCAGCAAGTGCAATAGCTTGAGGCCAGGCTTGTTCAAGGGGCGGGATGCAGGCACAGTGTGAACAAGGGGGATAAAGAACAAAGGAAGATTGGGTACACTGGGGCAGAACAGACCTGGGCCAGGGTGGAAGTAGGACTAGATGGTTGGGGTTTACTCCAAGGGCATTATTTTTATAAATAGAATGAGTAGATCATCTCCATAGTTATGTAGAAGCAAAATTATCCAGAGGTGGTAGGTCAAAGTCAAGTTGCTAAGCCAGACCCTGCCCCGTTTGCCAGGGCGGCATTTGTTCAACTCTGGGCCCCAGCTGCAGATTCAGTGACGTCACCACAAAGGCAGTCTTGCTTCTGCGTGTCACTTTTATGAAGTGAGAAGCACTCTTACAGGAGATGGGAATGCTGTCCAGGAAATGTTCCTCTGATTTTGGTTGCATGCTTGCACTTCCTTATTTGCTGATAAAGGAAAGACAGATAAAGAGCAAGGATCACTTCGTTTCACATCCTGGTTGCAAAAAACCCCAGTATGTTGGAAATTTTTGTTTCCCTAAAACAGAACATAAAAGTCCTTTTCTATGGAACGATCCAACGACTTTGTTTCTCTGCCCAATCCATTAAAGTGGGGTTAAACAGTAGGCAAAATTGTGGACTTTATTACCTTTAAAACTCAAATCCCAAACAACACAGACAATTTGCTTTTGAACCAAACCGCCCCCTGCTCAGGATCAGTCTGTGCAAAACAGCCATCAATTTCTCTTAATTGGGAGACTGCTTTTTAGCCAAGCACAGTCTGTTACAGTCCCAGCCCCAGATGTGTGTGTGCCCTTCAAACAAGAGGCCGTGGTAGTTTGCCTTTGGTCAAGCATTGGGCACCTCTCATTAAATTAACATACAGCCCTTCCTTTGCGAGCTCCCAAGCTCCCTACAACGCGAGGCAGCAGCATTAAGTCCCATTAGCATCCTTTTGTGCACGTGCTCCGCATAGGCATTCCTGCTGCTCCGCCAGCACTTAATTTTCTCCACTCTGAGTGCTTGATTATATTCCTCTCTCTTCTTTTTCCCCATCTTGAGGGGGCACTCCATAAGGCTTCACAGTCAATTTCCTCTTGGAGTTATTTTCCTGCAAAGTGAAAGAATAAAATGGCAATGCCAGTTTTCAGCAAAGGCAGAAGCCTTAAGAGATGCAATCTGAACAGGGGAAAAAAAGAGGCACGTGGCTAAGTATACTCAGCCACCTCACACCGTTTGCAAGCACAGCCTGAAATGGAGCAAGAGGAAATGCATGTCCGCATATGTACTTTTCATCTGACCTTCACTGTTGAAACACACCAGCCTCTCGCCTTTAATCACATCTTCCGTGAACTTCAATTTCATAGCTTCTCTGAGTTCACAGACTGGGTTGCTGCAGACATGTTCTGTTGCCCTCCACCTCGTTGACTTGTACATTGCTTTTAAAAGATGTGAATTACTAGCTGACATTGTAATTTATTTATTTATTTTTTTGAGACATTGTCTCACTCTGTCACCCAGGCTGGAGTGCAGTGGTGCGATCTTAGCTCACCGCAACCTCTGCCTCCTAGGTTCAAGCGATTCTCCTGCCTCAGCTTCCCGAGTAGTTGGGATTACAGGTGCTGACCACCACGCCTGGCTAATTTTTGCATTTTCAGTAGAGATGGGGTTTCACCATGTTGGCCAGACTGGTCTCGAACTCCTGACCTCAGGTGATTTGCCTGCCTCACCCGCCCAAAGTGCTGGGATTACAGGCATGAGCTACCACACCCAGGCAAGGGGTCCACATTCTTATACACCAACAGTGACCAGAGCTGAGAAACAGCTGTCCCCTTACTTAGGTGTGTGTGCTCCAGTGTGCCACCATCCTGGGTACCATTCCAGACACTGAGGATAAGGCAGAAGATAAACAAGTGTATAATGTGTAAGGAGACAACAGGGCTGATAAGAAAAATAAAACAGGAAGGGGATAGAGAAAAATAGCTAGGGGCTGCTATTTTATATGGAGGGTGCAGGGGCTCCCCTTGATGAGGTGATACTTAAGTAGAGGTGAGGTCAGAGAAGCAGCCACGGGTCAGTTGCACGGGGCTTGAGGGCAAAAATAAAGATATGGGATTCTCCTTAAGTTTGAGGGGAAACCATCATAGGGTTTGAACTGTTTTACATCTCTGGTGAAAGGAAGACACTGCTTTCCAGAGAGTTCCGCCAAAGTGCCAAGTCTTAGTTATGTTGGCTTTCCTGGGGACATGGCTGTACGCTGCAATGGATGATATGTTCGCCATTTCAGTGGTATCGTCTCTGGCCAGGCGCCGTGGCTCACATCTGTAATGCCAGCTCTTCGGGAGGCGAAGGGTCGCTTAAGATCAGGGGTTTGAGACCAGCCTGACCAACATGGTGAAACTCCATCTCTACTAAAAATACAAAAATAAGCAGGCGTGGTGGCACACATCTGTAATCCCAGCTACTCAGGAGGCTGAGACAGGAGAATCACTTGAACCTAGGAGGCAGAAGTTACAGCGAATCAAGATTGAGCCAGAGTACTCCAGCTTGGGGGACAGAGTGAAACTCCATCTCAAAAAAAAAAAATTGTCTCCATTGATGTATCAGGAATGAAGCAAAGTGTGCATGTTAACAAAATTATAGTACTTATTTTCCTGATAATGCATAATTGATATAAAAAATTCAAATCCCACAAGGCTACTGTAAGCGATGATTATGCCACTGCACTCCAGCCTGGATGACAGAGCAAGATCCCGTCTCTAAAAGGAAAAAAAATCAAATGATACAAAGAAAACAAAAGTCCTTTCATAATCCCACTGCCCCAGAGATAATTATTGTGAGTAGATGGGTAGATAACCATCTGGACTAAAAATAGCATATTTCATTATATTCAAGAAGAGATCATTGATCCAGAATATCCCGGACCTGTCTCGTTCCCAGTGAGTGGTGTCTCCCACGTCTAGTTACCTCTGAAGTCTCTGAGAGCATGATAGGTGACAGGAACACAGGGCCACCCTGATGTCTTCTGGAATGCCTTCTGAGCGTTCTTTCCACTGGATGGATGGTGGCATGGGGTGAATCGGGTTTTTTCCCACAATAACAGTTCACTATCTTAAAGTCATTGTTATTGCTGACATTTATAAACAACTAAAGGCCACCATCCTTGGCCAGCCCATCCCAACCCTACCCCCAGCCAGGCTCCGCAGCACATCCGTTCGGTCTTCCTTCATTCATTCCAGTGATGAGACCTAGGGCAATTTCAATGCATGGGGTTACCATAGCAGGAACTTAGGGCAGTTCCTGCTGTTTGGGGTTACCATATAAATGACCTCTGAGTGGGTGCCTTTTTAACATTTTTGGTGGTTATTTTCACATAAATAGGATTATACCGTCCATGCTATTTGATTATCTCACTTTTTTTTTTTTTTTTTTTTTTTTTAAGACAAAGTCGCTCTGCCACCCAGGCTGGAGTGCAGTAGTACAATCACAGTTCACTGCAACCTCTACCTCCCGAGTTAAAGCAGTCATCCTGCGTCAGCCTCCCAGATAGCTGAGACAACAGGCACTCACCACCACATCTAGCTAATTGTTGGGGTTTTTTTGGTAGAGATAGGGTCTCATATCCCACTATGTTGCCCTGGCTGGTCTTGAACTCCTGGGCTCAAGCAATCCTCCCACCTCAGCCTCTCAAAGTTTCAGTTATTACAGGGCTAAGCCACCATGCCCAGCCCCATTTACTTACTTACTTATTTATTTATTTAAAGACGGAGTCTTGCTCTGTTGCCCTGGCTGGGGTGCAGTGGTGAGATCTCAGCTCATTGCATCCTCTGCCTCCTGGGTTCAAGCAATTATCCTGCCTTATCCTCCCACGTAGCTGGGACTATAGGCAGGCGCCACCACACCTGGCTAATTTTTGTATTTTTAGTAGAGATGGGATTTCACCATGTTGGCCAGGCTAGTCTTGAGCTCCTGACCTCAGGTGATCGGCCTGCCTCAGCCTCCCAAAGTGCTAGGATTACAGATGTGAGCCACTGTGCCCGGCCTCCCATTTTTAAAAAACTCAACAACATACCTTGGCCATCTTTCTACACTGGTACTCACTCAACTGCCATACAGCTCCATGGGTTAGAGCACTGTTTTGGGAGTTAGTGGCCTGAGTTTGGATCCTGGTGCATTGACTGGCTGTGTGCCAGCAATGGTGTTGATGTAGCAGAAATGAGAGCGATCAGATCCACTTCAGGAGCAAGAGCAGAGGGTGATTCAGTGAGGAGAGGGATGGGAGGCAGGGAGACCAACAGAAGAGTGAGGCCCCAGCACGTCTTCAGGGACAGGAAGTTGCTTTTACCACGCCCAGTTCCCTGTGCTTGTTCGTAGGATACCAAATCTCCCACCAGCACCAAGCCCTGTGGTTTTAACATCTCCCTTCTGAATGCATGTGGACATTCTGACCCTTCAAGCAGCGTGGACAAAGAAAGGATCCTCTTAACTATTCAGGAGGTGATGGTAAGATCAGTTTTCAGCATCCTAACCCATAAGGGCTGGGGATCTTTTCCATAGCCAGGCAGCTGTGCCTGCCATAAGATGGACTCCATGAGAGAATCTAGGCGAACCACAGGGCGGGCACGGTGGCTCATGCCTGTAATCCCAGCACTTTGGGAGGCTGAGGCGGGAGGATGGCTTGAGCTCAGGAGTTAGAGACCAGCCTGGGAAACATAGCAAGACCTTGTCTCGACTAAAAGTTTAAAAAATTTGCTGGGTGTGGTGGCGTGTGCCTGCAGTCCCAGCTACTTGAGAAACTGAGGCTAGAGGATCACTTGAGTCCAGGAATTCAAGGTTGCAGTGAGCTATGATTGTGCTATTGCACGTCTGCCTGGATGACAGAGAGAGAACCTGTCTCAAAACAAACATACAAACAAAACCTCTGGGCTGCTACGCCCTAGAATGGATATATATAAAAAATTTTGTTTGTTTATTTGCTTGTTTAAAGAGATAGAATCTTGCTCTGTCTCCCGAGCTAGAATACAGTGGTGCAATCATGGCTCACTGCAACTTCTGGGCTCAAGTGATCTTCCCACCTCAGCCTCCCAAGTAGCTGGGGTTATAGGCATGCGCCACCGTGACCAGCTAATTCTTTTTTTATTTTTTTTATTTTATTTTATTTTTTTGAGAGACAAGGTCTTGCTTTATTGCCCAGGCTGGTTTCAAACTCCTGGGCTCAAGTGATCCTCCTGCCTCAACCTCCCAAAGTGCTGCCATTACAGGCATGAGCCGCGGTGCCTGGCCAGAAGATGTAAAACAATCCACAAGAGCTTTGACTTAATGACGTTACTTTTAAATGATAATAAGAGCTCACATTAAATGAGCACTTACCGAGCACCAAGCACCATGTTGAGCATGTAACATCCGTGACCACATTAACCATGTGAGTTAAGTTCTAGGGATTTTCTTTTTTTCTTTTTTTTTTTTTTTTTTTTGAGACGGAGTCTCGCTCTGTCGCCCAGGCTGGAGTGCAGTGGCCGGATCTCAGCTCACTGCAAGCTCCGCCTCCCGGGTTTTCGCCATTCTCCTGCCTCAGCCTCCCGAGTAGCTGGGACTACAGGCGCCCACCACCTCGCCCGGCTATTTTTTTTGTATTTTTTAGTAGAGACGGGGTTTCACCGTGTTAGCCAGGATGGTCTCGATCTCCTGACCTCGTGATCCGCCCGTCTCGGCCTCCCAAAGTGCTGGGATTACAGGCTTGAGCCACCGCGCCCGGCCTAGGGATTTTCATTCCCATGTTATGGTTTGAGGAAACTGAGGAATAAAGAAATAATGTTGCTCACCCAGGCCTCAGGGAAGGCCCTGCTGGAAGCCCAGGCTCATGACTGCTTGTTCCTTACAGTTCACAGTCACAGGCGGGGAATTGCACTCACCTGGTTTTGCTCAGAATGTGCCACAGTCTATTGTGAATATTATTGATGTTATGCCTGGGAGCAAGGTGTTCAGAGGTGACCATCTATCAGTTATGCTTAATAATGTTTTAAACAATGATAGAGAGAAGCTCTCCTTAGCCAAATGTCTCCTCAGTGAATCCATAACTGAAAATGTGGATGAAAAATGTTTTTCAAAAGCGAAATCCAATGAGGAAACAGCCAGACAAACCCAAATTGAGGGGGATACTCTACAATACAGCTGGCCCGGAGTCTTCAAAAATGTCAGTGGCAGCCAGGTGCGGTAGCTGATACCTATCATCCCAGCACTTTGGGAGGCTGAGGTGGGAGGAATGCTTGAAGTCAGGAGTTCCAGACCAGCCTGGGCAACATAGGGAGACTCCATCTCTACAAATAATTAGCTGGGTGTGGTAGTGCATGCCTATAGTCCCAGCTGCTTGGGAGGCTGAGGTGAGAGGATCACTTGAGCCCAGGAGGTCGAGGCTGCAGTGAGCTATGATCATGGCACTGCACTCCAGCCTGGGCAACAGAATGAGACCCTGTCTCAAAAAAAAAAAAAAAAAAAAGTCATTAGCATGAGAGAGACAAAGGGTGTTGTCTCAGATTAAAGGAGAGTAAAGAAATAACACGATAAAGCAGTGTGATGAGATCCTAGAGGTGTGAGGGAGAGGAATTGCTATATATAAGGAGAGTTTTGGAAAATGAATGAAATTTGAAATGAACTATATTATATTAGATAATATTGTATTGATGTTAAATTTTCTGAGTTTGACAGTTGCATTGTGGCCATGTAAGAGAACGTCCTTGTTCTCTGGAGACACATGCTAAAGTGTGCAGGCATGAGGGGCTATGCATAAATGGGTCAGGATCAAGAATATGTGTGTACATATTGAGAAGGAGAAAGTGGGAGGGGATAGGAGAGAAATGTGGCAAAATGTTAACAACTGGTAAATATATGTGAAGGGTATTTGGGTGTTCATTATACTAGCATGGTAAGTTTTCTGTAGGTTTTACATTTTTTCAAAATAGAAAAAGCTAGCACATTAAAGAGGAGAGGAGCTACTTCAGTAGAACTAAGCATCACCAAAGAAGAAATAGAAAAAAATGGCCTGGCATAGTGGCTCACACCTGTAATCCTAGCACATTGCGTGGATGAGGCGGGTGGATCACCAAGGTCAGGAGTTCAAGACCAGCCTGGCCAACATGGTAAAACCCCATCTCTACCAAAAATACAAAAATTAGCCAGGTGTGGTGGTGTGTGCCTGTAATCCCAGCTACTTGGGAGGCTGAGGCAGGAGAATTGCTTGATCCCGGGAGTTGGAGGTTGCAGTAAGCCGAGATCATGCCACAGCACTCCAGCCTGGGTGACAGAGCAAGACTCCATCTCAGGGGGGGAAAAAAATCCAGCATAGTAGGATTGTATCAATGTAGTTTCCTAATTGTGATGTTATGCTGTAGTTATGCAAGGTATCACCATTGAGGGAAACTGGGTGAAGGGTACATGGGCTCTCTCTTTATTTTTCCTTACAAATGGCATGGGAAATCTATAATTAGCTCAACATAAAGAGTAAAAATTAAATAAAAACACCAATGCCCAGGTCTTACCACTTAGAGGATCTGATTCTGGATTTGGGCTCAGCCACTGTTCCCTTTTTTAAGGTCCTTATGTGCCTATAATTTGTTGCAATGTTTGAGAACCATAGTTATAAGGAAAAGATAGAGCTGCAGTTCTCAAAGTTGGATATGCATAAGAATCGCTTAGGATATTTGTTTAAGATGCATATTTTAGGTCTGAACTTTTAAGCTAATAGAATTTGTAGATAGGAGGTAGCACATTTTTAACAAAAGAACTCCCAGTGATTCTGAACCAGAGGCCTGAAGATTAGAGCACACCTCCAATGGAAGGAACATCTTTTAAGATACTTTGGACTTTGTGGCTTAGATTTGAGGACTGTAAAAGAGGGACATTTTAAAAAATCAAAATTAAAAGCTCTTCTACATTGTACAAAGCTAAGATGACCAACCAGTGAAAAAGCAACAAAAAATACAGAGTTTCACCAAGGTCAGAAAGGTACAGGATGGAAGGTAGGGTCTGCCCTTCTCTTTGAAACCATGTTCTGTACTTCTGGAAACCTGGCGGGGAGACGATGTCCCTTAAAAAAATAACAGATGAAAGATACAGAAGCAGAATAGCTCCTAAAAATATCTTCTGTACTACAGAGGAGTACATTTGTTTGTTTGTTGTTGTTGTTTGTTTGTTTGTTTTTTCAGAGTCTCGCTCTGCTGCCCAGGCTGGAGTGCAGTGGCATGATCTCAGTCACTGCAACCTCTGCCTTGTGGGTTAAGGCAATTCTCATGCCTCAGCCTCCCAAGTAGCTGGGATTATAGATGTGTGCCAGCACACCCGGCTAATTTTTTTTTTTTTGTATTTTTGTATTTTTAGTAGAGACGGGGTTTCACCATTTCGGCCAGGCTGGTCTCAAACTTCTAACCTTAGGTGATCCACCTGCCTTGGTCTCCCAAAGTGCTGGGATTACAGGCATGAGCTACCGTGCCTGGCCTGTGTGTCAATTTGTATCCAAAATATTAACCATTAATATCAAGAAGAGACTGAATTATGTTCAGCATACTCTTTTAAGAAGACAAGGACGTATTCATATATTTTCAAAATGTTTACATACAGAATAATTTGTTTAGGTGTTTTACTATTTGAAGGGGTAAATTTGACTGGGCTCATGTAGTGGCTCATGCATGTAATCCTGGTGTTTGGGAGGCCGAGGCAGGAGGATCACTTGAGGCCAGAAGTTGCAGATTATAGTGAGGCAATATAGTGAGACCTCATCTCTATAAAAAAAATTAAAATTAGCTGAGCATGCTAATGTGCACCTCTAGTCCCAGCTGCTCAGGAGGCTGAGGTGGGAAGATCATATGAGGCCAGGAGTGTGAGGCTCCACTAAGCTGTGATCACACCACTACACTCCAGCCTGGGGGACTGAGCGCCACGCTCCAGCCTGGGGGACCGAGCACTACACTCCAGCCTGGGGGACCGAGCACTACACTCCAGCCTGGGGGACTGAGCACTACACTCCAGCCTGGGGGACCGAGCGCTACACTCCAGCCTGGGGGACCGAGCGCCACGCTCCAGCCTGGGGGGGGGACCGAGCACTACACTCCAGCCTGGGGGACCGAGCACTACACTCCAGCCTGGGGGACCGAGCACTACACTCCAGCCTGGGGGACCGAGCACTACACTCCAGCCTGGGGGACTGAGCACTACACTCCAGCCTGGGGGACCGAGCGCTACACTCCAGCCTGGGGGACCGAGCGCCACGCTCCAGCCTGGGGGGGGGACCGAGCACTACACTCCAGCCTGGGGGACCGAGCACTACACTCCAGCCTGGGGGACCGAGCACTACACTCCAGCCTGGGGGACCGAGCACTACACTCCAGCCTGGGGGACCGAGCACTACACTCCAGCCTGGGGGACCGAGCACTACACTCCAGCCTGGGGGACCGAGCACTACGCTCCAGCCTGGGGGACCGAGCACTACGCTCCAGCCTGGGGGACCGAGCGCCACGCTCCAGCCTGGGGGACCGAGCGCCACGCTCCAGCCTGGGGGACCGAGCGCCACGCTCCAGCCTGGGGGACCGAGCGCCACGCTCCAGCCTGGGGGACCGAGCGCCACGCTCCAGCCTGGGGGACCGAGCACTACGCTCCAGCCTGGGGGACCGAGCACTACGCTCCAGCCTGGGGGACCGAGCGCCACGCTCCAGCCTGGGGGGGGGACCGAGCGCTACACTCCAGCCTGGGGGACCGAGCACTACACTCCAGCCTGGGGGACCGAGCACTACACTCCAGCCTGGGGGACCGAGCACTACACTCCAGCCTGGGGGACCGAGCACTACACTCCAGCCTGGGGGACCGAGCACTACACTCCAGCCTGGGGGACCGAGCACTACGCTCCAGCCTGGGGGACCGAGCACTACGCTCCAGCCTGGGGGACCGAGCGCCACGCTCCAGCCTGGGGGACCGAGCGCCACGCTCCAGCCTGGGGGACCGAGCGCCACGCTCCAGCCTGGGGGGGGGACCGAGCACTACACTCCAGCCTGGGGGACCGAGCGCCACACTCCAGCCTGGGGGACCGAGCACTACACTCCAGCCTGGGGGACCGAGCGCCACGCTCCAGCCTGGGGGACCGAGCGCCACGCTCCAGCCTGGGGGACCGAGCGCCACGCTCCAGCCTGGGGGGGGGACCGAGCACTACGCTCCAGCCTGGGGGACCGAGCGCCACACTCCAGCCTGGGGGACCGAGCGCCACACTCCAGCCTGGGGGACCGAGCGCCACGCTCCAGCCTGGGGGGGGGACCGAGCACCACACTCCAGCCTGGGGGACCGAGCGCCACGCTCCAGCCTGGGGGACCGAGCGCCACACTCCAGCCTGGGGGACCGAGCACTACACTCCAGCCTGGGGGACCGAGCACTACACTCCAGCCTGGGGGACCGAGCGCCACACTCCAGCCTGGGGGACCAAGCACTACACTCCAGCCTGGGGGACTGAGCACTACACTCCAGCCTGGGGGATCAAGCACTACGCTCCAGCCTGGGGGACCGAGCACTACGCTCCAGCCTGGGGGACCGAGACTTTTTTTTTTTGTATACAAAAAAGTGAATTTTAGATCAATAGAAAATTAATTTTGCTTTGTTATTATATTAAGACAGTACTATATTGTGAAAATAAAGATGCACCCATCCTGTTTGGTTTTTCTCACTTTGGTTACATTTCAAAATGTGGCTCAAACTTGAGAAAACACAATGCAGAGAAAATAGAGGCATGTAGGAGAGGCTTTCTGATTAGGTATGACTTGAAAAAATATGCTAAACTGCAGGATAAGGATAGAAATACACCGAGGAATGGGAAGGAGTGTGGCCAAATTGAGGGCTCAGATTCGTGACTAGAAGGGCCAGCTTCAGCTCACAGGCTGAAGCTCACAGCTCATGTTCTGTTGGCCAGCTTGGTGGCGCACCATGGTTATTGTTGCTGTTTGACCTGGACTTAGAAAACTTTTCTTCTGAGCATGCACTCCCAGTTTGATCTGGTCCCCACTCCCTATTCTACGACACTGTGGTGTATTTGATAGTTTATATTACATTACACCTCCTGAGGATGTCAGAGTTTGCGAGTCTTGTTTTTGGTAGGAGAAAGACCAAGTGACAGATTCCGCAAGCCTGGGAAGGTAGCTCGGGTTTTTCCATGAATTCTCTGTGGGGCCTTGGCTAAGTCACACTCCTCTGGAGCCCCCATTTCCTCCTTTAACAAGAAGGGGTGAATTAAATGTCTCCTGCCCCTGCCAGCTCTGAAATCATAAATCCTAGGTGCAGTTTATAAGAACTTCTGTTTCCATGTTACAAAATCCATGGATTGGCCGGCAGTGGCTCAAACCTGTAATCCCTGTAATCCCAGCACTTTGGGAAGATCACCTGAGGTCAGGAGTTAGAGACCAGCCTGGCCAACATGGTGAAATCCCGTCTCTATTAAAAATACAAAAATTAGCCAGGCATGGTGGCACATGCCTGTAATCCCAGCTACTCGGGACGCTGAGGCAGGAGAATCGCTTGAGCCCAAGAGGGAGGTGGAGGTTGCAGTGAGCCAAGATTGTACCACTGCACTCCAGCCTTGGCAACAGAGCGAGACTCTATCTCAAAAAACAAAACAAAACAACAACAGCAACAACAAATCCATGGATGGGAGTAGACGATACATAATAGTTTGTGGAGCTCTGGCTCGTATCAGTACTTTTTTGTTTTTTTAAAAGATGGGGTCTCACTACATTGCCCAGACTATAATGCAGTGGCTATTCGCAGGTGCGATTATCGTGTACTACAGCCTCAAACACCTAGCCCCAAGCCATCCCCCCAAGTAGCTCGGACTACAGGCACACACCACCGCATCCAGCGATTGCTGTAGGTCTTTTGCAAGTTCGGTATTTAGGGCTTCAAACACCTTCCCCCATCCCAGATCTAAGCTTCATGATAGCAGACATGTACTCTGTCTCACTGCCTGCTGTGTCTCTGGTCCCTAGAAAAGTGCCTGGCATAGAGTTAGTCTGCAAATAAATCTTCATTGAGCAAGTGGATTGAATGATTGAATCAGTGAGTGAGTGGTATGGCTGTTGACTAGGCACCCTGGTCAGCCCACACAAGGAACTTCAGTCATCACATCACTGAGTTATGATTACAGTGACAATGTTTTCCAAGCTGTGAATCAGGACACATAATCTGACAAGGAATTTTTGTGTTGCTTGGGGTAGAAGAGTCAGTTTGAGATATGTAGTTTGGGTCCTGAAATACTGGGATTTCCGGCACATGTTCTTAATGTGAGAGAATATTTTAAATCACCTGAGTGAGGCAGGTGGGTCAGTCAGGGCATGCAGGGAATGATGGGGATGGTGGCAGACAATCACAGTGGACTGTCATCATGTAGAAATATGGGCCTAGTGGTGCCAGGCTTTCTAGGTTTAAGAGAAGCCAGGTATGTGGGTTTCTGGGTTTCCTTGTTTTCTTTTCTTTTTTTTTTTGAAACGGAGTCTCACTCTTTCACCCAGGCTGGAGTGCAATGGCACGGTCTCGGCTCACTGCAACGTCTGCCTCCCAGGTTCAAGCAATTCTCCTTCCTCAGCCTCCCAAGTAGCTGGGACTACAGGCGTGCACCACCACGCCCAGCTAATTTTTGTATTTTTAGTAGAGACGGGGTTTCACCATGTTGGCTAGGCTGGTCTCAAACTCCTGACCTCAGGTGATCCACCCTCCACCCACCTAGGCCTCCCAAAGTGCTGGGATTACAGGAGTGAGCCACTGTGCCCGGCCTGGGTTTCTTTATGTTTGATTTCTCCCAATTGTTTTTATGTTGGAAACTAATTTACAGTTTGTTTGTTTTTCAGACAGGGTTTTGCCCTGTCACCTAGGCTGGAGTGCAGTGGCGTGATCATAGCCCACTGCAGCCTCAACCTCCTGAGCTCAAGCTTTCCTGCTGTCTCAGCCTCCCAGGTAGCTGGGATTACAGGCACAAGTCACTGTGCCCGGCTAATATAGATAGATAGATAGATAGATAGATAGATAGATAGATCGATCGATCACTGTGCCCGGCTAATATAGATAGATAGATAGATAGATAGATAGATAGATAGATAGATAGATATAGATATAGTAGAAATGGGGTTTCACTGTGTTGCCCTGGCTGGTCTTGAACTCTTGAGCTCAAGTAATCTGCCTGTGTAGGCTTCCCAAAGCATTGGGATTGCAGGCATGAGCCACCATGCCCAGCGTAATTCACAATTTCCTGTGGACCAAACAAAATATACCTGCTGGCCAGATGTGGCCTTTAGACTACCAACTTGCAACTTCTGGTTTAGCTAATGAAAGCTTTGTCAGTTCCTGATGAGATAGGAGGAAGAGGTCTTTCTCCTTGACAGTGGCTCTTGACCTAGCCCATCTGTTACCCGGAAACATCAAAGGCCCCCAGGGATGACCAACTGGACAGCTCAGACCAAAAGATGGCTGGCTTATGGCATTAGAAGGGCCCTGGGCAGGTGGGTCAGGCAGCACAGGGCCAGCTGAGCAGGAATAATTTGGTGATAAGCATGAATGATGTGAAATGATGCTGAACAAGCACTAAATGCCCATGAATTACAGGTCCAGAAGTAAGAGATGTAGTCATCCCATCCCTCAGTAGGGTGTTTCTGCAAATGAAGGTGCCAGATGAATTGAACTTAATAAAGCATATTTTTCAATCTTAATGAAAATAAAGAATAACTTCTGAATCAATATTAGAATAACTTTAATATCTTGCATTTATAGCCGACTTAGAATTTCTTAGGTATGATATGAAACAATTTTTACATTATTTTGTATCATTTTATCTAACACCTAATACATGGGTGCCTTCTCATTTAAAAAGATTCAAACAGTTCAGAAGTAAACTGAGTATAATATGAAAAGCTGTCTATATCTACCCAGCCAAACCATCTTCAGCTTTTACTTTTATTGAGCAAGTATACTTTATTCATTTAGTTATCCATTCATTCATTTACTCATTTATTTATTATTCTTTTCAGCTTATTTCTGCTTTCATCTTAATTCCTCTCTTAAACTTTTTGGTTTAATTTATCACATTGGTTCTCCCTGACCTCCACCACTGTAACCTGCCTTAAGTTAAATGTTTAATTTCTTTTTTCTTTCTCTTTTTTTTTTTTTTTTTAAGATAGAGATGATGTCTCACCATGTTGCCCAGGCTGGTCTCAAACTCCTAGGCTCAAGTAATCCTCCTGTTTGGCCTCCCAAAGTGCTAGGATTACAGGTGTGACCCACCGCACCTAGCCCATTTAATTTTCATACTGCTTTCTAATATATCAATTAAGCTATACCTTTAGGCTGTAAGTTTTCTTCTGAATATTGCTTTGTATTTTTTCTGCAAATTTTACCATGTAGTACTATGTAATAGTTTCTTCGTCATTTATTTATTTATTTATTTTGAGACAGTCTCGCTCCGTTGCCCAGGCTGGAGTGCAGTGCAAGGGAGTCTCGCTTGGCTCGCTGCAAACTCCGTCTCCCAGGTTCAAAAGATTCTCCTGTCTCGTCATCCCAAGTAACTAGGACTACAGGCATGTGTCACCACACCCGGCTAATTTTTTTTTTTTTTTTGTAGAGATGGGGTTTCACCATGTTGGCCAGGCTGGTCTCAAACTCCTGACCTCAGGTGATCCGCCCGCCTTGGCCTCCTAAAGTGCTGGGATTATAGGCATGAGCCACTGTGCCCAGCCATTTATTTCTATTGGCTTATTACTTTATGGTGGTTTTTCTTCCCTTGTGTATGTTTATTTCTTCATTTAAGACAGGGTCCTGTTCTGTCACCCCGCCTGGAATGCAGGGCACGATCATGGGTTACTGCAGCCTCAACCTTCTGGGGTCAAGCGATGCACCTGCCTCAACCTTGCAAGCAGCTGGGACTACAGGCCTGCGCCACGATGCCCGGCTAATCAGGCCTGCGCCACGATGCCTGGCTAATCGTAGAGACAGGGACTTGCTATGTTGTCCAGACTGGTCTTGAACTCCTGGCCTCAAGCAGTCCTCCCACCTCGCCCTCCCAAAGTGCTGGGATTACAGGCACAAGCCACCATGCCCAGTCTCTCTTCTTTATTTAGGAGAGTTTTTCCAAACATTCTAAGTAAACCATTTTTTTTTTTTATCTAGTTTTTTTTTTTTTTTTTTTTTTTTTTTTGCTATCGTTTTTTGTTAGTTTCTAATTTGGCCACATTATGATTAAAAATGGCCTAAAATTAAAGATGGTTTAATTTCTGGGTTTTAAAAGTTACTGAGGTTTTTTGTTTGTGGCCTACCAGATGATTTTTATGAATGTTCTATGATATTTCAAAAGAATAATCATTCTCTTTTTGGTACAAAGTTCTCAATATATCTGTTAAATCACACACGATTAGTTATAACACTTAACTGGGTGATTCTTAAAGTATGGTCCCAGACTACCTATATTAGCATCATCTGGGCTGCTTATTAAAGCCGTGAATTCTCACACCACACCCATAGGTATATAATTGGATCTGGAGGAGGCATGGAGTGCTCAGAGCCTGCATTTTTAATAAGCTTCTCTGGAAACTCTTATACTCATTAGCAAACCAACCACTACTTACTTTTTGTCTGTTTGATCTGGTTGATTTCTGTGAACTTGTCAGTTTTCCCCTGCATTTGTTTTTGCTTTATATATTTCAAATATCTGTCATTGTTTGCATATAGAGTCAAAATGTTTTTTGAGAGAGTGTACCTTTCATCCATGTGAATATATCTGTCTCAAAATCTTTGTCCCATTGAAAACACGAAGTGGGCCTTTTCAGCAAAAATTTCTGGGCCATAAAAACTTCCATAGAAGGAGCAGTATGTGCATGTGCATGTGTAAGTGAGTCCAGCATCAAGATGAGTGAGAGGGAGCCCTGAGGCTAGAGTTGGGGGCCACTTTTAGGGCTGCAGCCCGTCCCCAGCTATATTAAGTAAGGGGTAGCAGAGAGGCTCACCTGTAAGCTGAAGCCAGGGGCATCTGCACGCTTGTCCTTCTTTAGCCCTGGAAAATTTTCATTTATTATTACTATTGTTATTATCATTCTCTTTCATTGTTTCTGTTCTGTTCTCTGGAATTTTTTTTTTTTTTTCTTTGAGACAGGGTCTCAATCTGTCACCCAGGTTGGTATGCAGTGGCACAATCTTGCCTCACTGCAACCTCTGCCTCCTGGGTTCAAGCGATTCTCCTGCCTCAGCCTCATGAGTAGCTGGGATTACAGGCATCCACCACCACGCCTGGCTAATTTTTTATATTTTTAGTAGAGACAAGGTTTCACCATGTTGGCCATGCTGGTCTCGAACTCCTAATCCTCAAACGATCTGCCCACCTCAACCTCCCGAAGTGCTGGGATTATAGGCGTGAGCCACCGTGCCCAGCATGCTTCCCCCTTTACTCATTTCTCTCTCCTGCCACCCTGTGAAGAGGTGCTTTCCGCCATGATAGGAAGTTGCCTGAGGCCTCCCCAGCCATGGGGGACTTTGAGTCAACTAAGCCTCTTTTCTTGTAAATTACCCAGTCTCAGGTATTTCTTCATAGCAGCATGAGAACAGACTAATATACCATGTCTGTGTTTTTATTTTTATTTTTTTTGAGACAGGACACTCTGTCGCCCAGGCTGGAGTGCAGTGGTACGATCTCGGCTCACTGCAACCTCCACCTCCCAGGTTCAAGCAATTCTTCTGTCTCAGCTTCCCAAGTAACTGGGACTACAGGTGTGCGCCACCACGCCCGGATAATTTTTGTATTTTTAGTAGAGATGGGGTTTCACCATGTTGGCCAGGCTGGTCTTGAACTCCTGGCCTCAGGTGATCCACCCGCCTCGGCCTGGCAAAGTGCTGGGATTACAGGTATGAGCCACTGTGCCCAACCCACCATGTATGTTTTAATCTGCAGTTTCCTCTTCCTTTAGTTCTTTGTGGATGTGATCTCTCCCCTCTATCTTTCAGGAATTCCTGAAATTTTCTAGTCAGCCAGTGGCATTCCTTGATATTTGGTCTCTATCCTGCTATCCCTATCTAATCTTATTGATTGCTCAGCCAGGTTGATGCTGAGGGTTTGGCCAGGGGCCCCCAAAGCAGGAAAGCATTGGGCAGTCTCCCAGGCCCTTCTACTTCCTGAGTTCATTTTCTCTTCTGTCACTCTCTTCCCCAAGACAAAGATTGGTTTGGTTTTTCTCCAGTGATGCACTTTAGAGGCTGAACTCCAGGGTACTTTATAAATACACTTAACTTGAATGAAAATTCATGAAAAGAAAATCAAAGGTTGAATAGGGGCCGTAAGAAGGTGTCAGAAAACTAAAAATATTGCCCAGGTATTTAATTTTCCTAGCCTTAGTTCTATCAAAATTGATATAGGGGAATGAGTTTTTTTTTGTTTTGTTTTGTTTTTGTTTTTTTGTTTTTTGTTTTTTGTTTTTTTTGATAGACTCTCACTCTGTCACCCAGGCTGAAGTACAGTGGTGCAGTCTTGATTCAGTGCAACCTCTGCCTCCCGGGTTCAAGTGATTCTCCTGCCTCAGCCTCCTGAGTAACTGGGATTACAGGCGTCCACCACCACACCCGGTTAATTTTTGTATTTTTAGTAGAGATGGGGTTTCACCATGTTGGCCAGGCTGGTCTCGAACTCCTGACCTCAAGTGACCTCAGCCTGCCAAGTGACCTCAGCCTGCCAAAGGATTACAGGTGTGAGCCACCATGCCCGGTCAGTCGGGAATGCGATTTTTAAAATATGCAGAGTTAGGCCAGGCACGGTGGTTCAAGCCTGTAACCCCAGTACTTTGGGAAGCCAAGGTGGGAGGATTACTTGAGGCCTGGAGCTCAAGACCAGTTTAGGCAACATAGTGAGACCCTGTCTCTATAAAAATCGTACAAAATTAGCCAAGTGCAGTGGCACATACCTGTAGTCCCAGCTATTCAGGAAGCTGAGGTGGTAGGATCACTTGAGCCCAGGAGTTAGTGAGCTATGATTGTACCACTGCATTCCAGCCTGGGAAACAAAGCAAGACCCTGTCTCTTAAAACAAAAACAAAAACAGAAACAAAAAACTCAGAGTTGACCCTAAAGTTAGGGCACAAGCCACTTTATTATGGACGTTGACTGGCAAGCCCTAAATTTGGGTTTTTGGCACTCATTACTCTGGTAATCTGTTATGGATTACATAAGAGATGTTGCCAGATTGTAGATTCCATAAGTCTGTCTTGTCATTCACTCTATCCCTAGCACCTACTAGTCACACCTGCTTATGGGAGACACGTATACTCAACAAAAAATATTTATTGCCATGTGTGGTGGTTTATACCTACAATCCCAGTACTTTTGGAGGCCGAGGCAGGAGGATTGCTTGAACCCAGCAGTTCGAGACCAGCCTGGGCAACATGGCAAGACCCCATCTTGACAAAAAATACAAAAATTAGCTGAGCATGATGGTGTACACCTGTAGTCTTAGCTACTCAAAAGTGGGAGAATCTCCTGAACCCCGGAGGTCGAGACTGCAGTGAGCCATGATCATGCCACTGCGCTCCAGCTTGGGTGACAGAGGGAGACCCTGTCTCAAAAAATAAAAAATAAAAAAGTGTTGAATAAATGGATGAATGAGAAAAAAGAACAAATTAATCAATGAACTCTTCAGTGCTGGGCAAAAAGCCTTCATGGTCCAGGCAGATTAATAATATGAATGTGTAAAATGCCTCATATAGTACAAAAGAAGTTAATGGGAATTACCGCAACTAACAGTGCATGCCAGACTCAAGACATTCAAATCCCGGTTTTACAAAACTGCCAACCAAATAAGAGACATTATTGGGGTTCCGGGGGCAGGGGGTTGGTTGGGGAGGTCTGGTCTTTCTGCCTGTATGTCAGTGACCTCTACCCCCGAGACTGCTGCTAGCTCTTGAGGGCTGTCTTAAAGTTTCCACTGTGGCTTCGTGGTCTAAGCATCCAAGCTTCTAATAGGCAGATTCAGTAGCATCTGAGAAATAATAAAAGATGCCATCATCAAAATTTTAAATTCTCTGCAAAAACTAGAATCCTATTAAAGCAATCACAAAACACTGATTCCTAGCTGTTAATTTCATTTTGTCCCCTCAGCAGCCTTTTTTTGGTGAGCTAATCAGAGCACATTTTCCCATAGCAAAAGTGAGGGCTTGAAGCTCAGCAACTCACCTGAGGACACAGGGTAAACTGAGTCAGACCCAGAGTTTAGACCCAGCTCATTTGCCTTTGTAAGTAGAGTTAGGAGTTTAGTGCTTCATCCACTCACACTTAACACATATATGAACACGTTTAGTGGCCTCAAGGCAGCTTTGTGTCTAAAGCTCTTACTGGCAGGTTTCATCAATTTTGTGCAAGTCAGTGGACAATCTCTACAGACCAGTTGCTTCCAAGTTGGTACCAGGCAGGGAATAAACACAGTCACGTGGTTAAGAGTCTGGACTTTGGAGTCTGATATGGTTTGGCTGTGTCCCCACCCAAATCTCATCTTGAATTGTAGCTCCCATAATTCCCACATGTCGTGGAAGGATCCAGGTGGGAGGTGATTGAATTATGGGGCAAGTCTCTTCTGCGCTGTTCTTGTGATAGTGAATGAGTCTCAGTAGATCTGATGGTTTTTAAAATGGGAGTTTCCCTGTCCAAGCTCTCTCTCTTTGCCTACTGCCATTCATGTAAGATATGACTTGCTCCTCCTTGTCTTCTGCCATGATTGTGAGGCCTCCCCAGCCATGTGGAACTGTAAGTCGAGTAAACCTCTTTTTCTTCCCAGTCGTGGGTATCTCTTTATCAGCAGCATGAAAACGGACTAATACAGAGGCAGATGCTCATTCCTCCATACCCTGGCTCTGCCATTACTGGCCATGTGACCTTGAACTTATACTTAAGTCCTCCAAGCCTGTAAGATGAGGAGACCTACTGCACTGGCGTGTTAGGAGGTTGAAATGAAATAAGGTGGCTGGGTGTGGTAGTTCATGCCTACAATCCCAGCACTTTGGGAGTCTGAGGCGGGAGGATTGCTTGAGCCCAAGAGTTTGAGACCAGCTTGGGCAACAGAGTAAGACCTCATCTCTACAAAAAAATTAAAAATTAGCCAGTTTTGGTGATATGCACCTGTAATCCCAGCTGTTCTGGAGACTGAGGTGGGAGCATCGCTTGAACCCAGGAGGTGGAGGTTGCAGTGAGCCAAGGTGGTATTACTGTACCCCAGCCTGGGTGACAGAGCAAGACCCTGCCTCAAAAAAGGAAAAGGAAAAGAAATGAGATAAGGTGCATAGATAAGTCAGCTTCGTGCCTGATAATGTAACAGAAGTTTAGCAATTAGTAGCTGTTGTTTTTGATGTCACAGTACTGATACTATTATTGCAAAAACTTCATGTTTGATGGTCGCCTGATGTCACTCTTTCCTAGTTCAGCAGAAAGAGGAAGCTCAGGCATAGAAGGCATTAATTCACTGACCATCAAACCCCTGCTGCATTTCAGTCAGTGGTTCTTCTAGAAACTACCTTTAAGTCTTTGTATCAGCGTCTATCCCCCCACCTCCTCCCTGGATCCCCAGTGAGGAGACCCATTTGTGTGCAGTCCCTGTCATCCGATCTCCACCTGCGGTGTTGGCAGCCTGGCCTCCATGCAGAGGGCTTTCCGTTGAAAGGGCTTGAACTTAACATTTTAAACGCTGAACACTGAAATCAAATATAACAAGGTTTTGAAGCAAAACTATAAAGTATGTTTTTTTCAGAGAAATTTCTGGATGATGGCTTCAAAGCACCTGGTAGATCCCACAGCATGGTATCTCTTTGAAGTACGGGCAGATTGGCTTTCAAAGCGACCAGCCCAAGGTCCTCATCTTTCCAGATGGAAAGGTTTTGAACGGCTTCCTCCAGGGAATGTTGCTCTTCAGTTTGTCTCCCCTCTGCCCCGGGACAGATGGTTTAGATCACGTGAGCATTATAAGGGCCTAGGTTCATCCAGTATGAGCAAATGCATTTGTTTCCTTTGCGAAGAAGCTGCCAGCCACACCGAATCTAGGCTGCTCTTTTATATATATTTTCTTTGTGGAGAGGGATTTTTTTTTGTTTTATTTTTTAGTTTTTTAAAAATAGAGTTGGGGGTCTCACTTTATTGTCCAGGCTGGTCTCAAATTCCTGGGCTCAAGCAATCCTCCCGCCTCTGCTTCCCAAAGTGCCAAGATTACAGGCATGAGCCACTGCACCTGGCCTGTATATATTTCGCAAATACAATCATGGCATTTAAATTTCCATTAATTTAAAAGAAGAAAAAGAAACCAAATTGAAACAGGAGGAATTATTGAAATTCAAATTTCTTTATCACAGGAAACATTATTTCTTAAAATAGCCATCAGTTTAATACATCATGAAATAAGAGGTTAGAGGTGCCATTTTTTAAAAACTCTGGTTTCCATTTGAGATGCATTTGGGTTGACTTTCTGGTGTGGAAAATGAGGCCACCCGCATTGCCTGCCCTCTCCTGATTTTTGTTAGCTAAGCTAAGGGCTTAGGTTTATAGCATTGCATTCTGGTCCATCTCCCTAATGTGCATAAACGCCTAGTATTTATTCAAACTTTAAGTGGCTACAGCTTACCATTAGACCTTTGATCACAGCTTCTCCATGCCTCTATCTTTATTTTGATTTCCTCTTTCATTGGTCTGGATTTTGTCACCTGGGTGATATTTTCCGAGAAGAGCTCATGAATGCCATCTGTATTCCCTGGGTTTCTGGCGTTTGAGATGGATGGTCTGTTACTTTCCAGTCTGGACCTCTTGGCTGGATACTTTATTCTCGAGTTAGACAGATGCTGCTCCGTTGTCTTCCGGCATCGAGTGCTGCTGTTTGTCATTGGCTTTTGGGAACCAAACATGTTCCAGGGATAAAGATGATTTTTCCAGGCAGCTGGCTATCCAGGGTCCTCCACTCCACCATTCCTTGCCACTCCTCTAGGGAATTCGTTTATTTGTAAGAAGGAGGGACAAGATTTAAACATAAAAGTAAATACATCATTTTTTAAAAATTACAAAATTGGATACATGCTAATACTAAATACTTCTTTTAAGAACAAAGAAGAAAAGGAAAGTTCTGGAAAGGCTCTCAGAGAGGTCATTGTTAATAGTTGGGTGCTGGCCGGGCACGGTGGCTCACACCTGTAATCCAAGCACTTTGGGAGGCCAAGGCAGGTGGGTCACCTGAGGTCAAGAGTCTTGAGGTCAAGAGTTCAAGACCAGCCTGGCCAACATGGTGAAACTCCATCTCTACTAAAAATACAAAAAATTACCCAGGCATGGTGGTGTGTGCCTGTAAGCCCAGCTGCTCGGGAGGCTGAGGCAGGAGAATCGCTTGAACCCAGGAGGCAGAGGTTGTAGTGAGCCGAGATCACGCCACTGTACTCCAGCCTGGGCAACAGAGCAAGACTCCATCTCAAAAAAAAAAAAAGTTAGGTGCCTATTTTTCCAGACTTTTTCTATGCATATATGCATACCTACATGTATAGAAATTAACAATGATTTTAAAAAGTGAGTTTATCTTACATGTACATTTTTCAACATGCTTCTTTTTACTTAAATGTATATCTTGATATCTGCCCAAAGAAGTGCAAAAGTAGAGCTATCTCATTCTTTGTAAGAGCTGCCTGGGGCTCAGTGAACACCTGCTGTATTAGTTATTTAATCCATCTCTCATTGATAACCATGTGGACCATTCTCTATTATAAAAGATGCCTCAACGATCTTTGTGTATTTAGGACTAAAGGATACATTCCCGGATGGGCTAGGTCAGAGGGTATGCATATGATTCATTTCTAGTCAGTCATTTCTGTCATCTCTGCCTCCAAAATAGATCTCGAGGCCTCCTCCCTGTCCCCACCTCTACTGCCACCTTCCTTTTTCACCTGCAACTGCAGCAAAGCTGGTAGCCCTGTTTCCACCCTTGTCCCACCTCCTAAAATCCAGTTGGTATCCAAGAGCCATAGAGATCTTTTAAAAGCAGAAGTCAGGCCAGGCGCAGTGGCTCACGCCTGTAATCCCAACACTCTGGGAGGCTGAGGTGGTTGGATCACTTTAGGTCAGGAGTTCAAGACCAGCCTGGCCAACATGGTGAAACTATGTCTCTACTAAAAATGCAAAAATCAGCCAGGCGTGGTGGCAGACACCTGTAATCCCAGCTACTTGGGAAGCTGAGGCAGGAGAATTGCTTGAACCTGGGAGGTGGAGGTTGCAGTGAGCCGAGATCCTGTCACTGCACTCCAGCCTGGGCAACAAGAGCGAAAATCCATCTCAAAAAAATAAATTAATAAAAAATAAAAGCAGAAATCAGGCAACATCGTATCTCTGCTTAGAACCCTTCAGCAGCTTCTCATAGTGCATAGAACAAAATCCACACTTCCCTGAGGCCCACAAAGCCCTGTCCCCCGTGACCACTGCCTCCCTCTAGGGAGCATATGCCCTCCAGCCGTTCCTGCCTCCTGGCCTTTGCCTCTGCTCTTCCTACCCCCAGACAGCCTTGTGCCCCAGACACTACCGGGTGGTTCTTCAGCACTCAGCCTTCCCTGACCACCATTCATCAGGGCCCCCTCAGCCCAGTCGCCCTGTCGCATCATCCAGACAAGGGCTTCCTTCATAGTCCTGGCCACCTATGAAATGCCTCTGTTTATATTTATGCGTCGCCTGCCTGTCTCCTCCTGCCCCACACTGTATGCTCCTATAAGGCCAGAGGTTTGCCATCTTGCTCTCCACTGCTACCGCCGCTCTTAACACAGCACCTAAGCACATGTGCATGCATGAAGCCTTAATGAATGGTGGTTGCCATATTGTCTTCCCCACTGGCTGGGCCATGACAGATGCAAGAGAGTCTGTCATGCGTGGATAATCTAGAAGGAGCAAGGAGGCGTGGCGGAGTGCAGAAGTCACAGCTATGCCACTTAATCACTGTGAGAAGTTGGACCAGCATAAAGGCTGGTCACAGTTCCTCAAATTTGGGGGTATCCCCACAATGCAATCACTCAAAATGTGGGGTTGCAACATAGTGAAGGTCATGAAGAGGCCAGAGGAAGTCTGCTCAGCTGACCATGGGTTCAAGGGTCCTAATGCCCCATCCCAATCCTTCCTGAAACTGGCCATCTTTGGTGGCTGCACTTGGCCTTAGACATCAGTGGGGACGATGCGGGGCCCTGGGACTGAGATTTCCGGGACAGTGACAGCAGTCTCCCAGCTAGGAATGTAATCCACAGTGACTGGGCAAGAGTAGGGGCTGCAGAGAGAGGGACGTGCCCATTGTTTTCTCACCCAACCTTGCCCCCACCCCAGCAGAACAGAACCTAAGTTGACCTCACTTGAGAATGGGAGTTGGGCCAAGCATAAGAGCCAATAGGCTATCTTGTTTTAACTGAATTCATGTTATCCCAGGGTTTTACTCTACCTATCTGTCTTACAGGGTTTTTCTGAGGATCAAAGGAGAGAAAGGGTTGAAAATGTTTTGTAGAGTACAGAGCATTATTCTACTGTAAAGGATTACTAGTTTTACAGCTGCTGAAATTGCTGTTAAACAGCAGGTCACCTAGGAACTCGTGTTGCCCTGGGGAGGAGCAGTGAATCTGTTGCCCCTCTAACTGCCCACCACTGTCAGACTTTGAAGACATAAGCCATGACCTCAGTCTGGTTTGCATGAAGGTTGCATGAACCATCTCAATACACTCAATTAGGAGACCTGGTGTTATTTTTTTAAACACCAGCAGTGAACCCACACTTGCTTTAATCGTTTCTCAACCTTGACATTTTGGCCGGATCATTTTTTTGTTATGGGGCTGTCCTGGACATTCTGTTATGTTTAGCAGCATCCCTGGTGTCCATGTAATAGATGCCAATAGGACGACTCTCCCCAAGTTCTGATCAAAAATATCTCAAGTCACTACCGGATGTCCCCTGGAGTTGGGTGGGGGGACAAAATTACTCCCAGTTCAGACCTCTGCTTTAAAGCAATTCTGCAAAGTAGGGATTTGTTAATCTATTTTTATGGATGTCAAGATGCAAGTCAAAGGAGGTAAGTAACTTGCTAAGGGTCCTGTCACCGATGTCACCTCCAGGGTACGTGAGGGCACTCTGCGTCTGCCCACAGCCACCACCCAGTCATCAATGGAATCTATTCAGTCATTCAGCAGATATTGGTCGAGCACCTACTATGTGTCAGGCAGTGTTCTAGTTGCCCAGTAAATATCACTGGTATCTGGGTGTGGTGGCTCATACCTGTAGTCCCAGCTACACAGGAGGCTGAGATGGGAGGTTCACTCGAACCCAGGAGGTTGAGGCTGCAGTGAGTTGTGATCACACCACTGCAGTGGGCAACAGAGATAATTAATTAATTTTATTAAATGTGTGTCGCCAATACTTGATATCAAGGGATGGAAGGGGAGAACTCTAAAAAGAGACAGCTGTATTTATTTCCTATTTGCCGCTGTAACAACTTGCTGTAAACTTGGTGGCTTAGTTCTGGAGGTCAGAAATCCAAAATCAGTTTCACTGGTCTAAAATCAAGGCATTGGCAGGACTGCATTCCTTCTGGAGGCTTGAGAGGAAAGCTCTTCCCCTTGCCTTTTTCAGACTGTAGAGGCCACCTACATTCCTTGGCTTGTGGTCACGTCCTCCTGTTTCAAATCCAGCACTATAGCTCGCTCCTCCCTGACCTCTGCTTCCATTCTTACATATTCTCTATTTGACTTTGATCTTCCTGCTTCTCTCTCATAGGACCCCTGTGATTACATTGGACTCACCTGGATAATCCAGGCTTCTCTCCCTATCTGGAGATTCTTCACCTGATCACATCTTCAAAGTCCCTTTGCCCTGTAAGGCAGCATCTCCACAGCTCCCAGGGGCTAGGATATGGACATCTTTGGGGACCATTTATCCAGCCTACCACAGACTACCCTCTGGCCCCCAAAGATTCATCTCCATCCCACATGCAAAATCCATCCATCCCATCCCAAGTTTCCCAAAACTCTGAATCCATTACCTTATCAACTCAAGTCCATAATATCATCTAAATCTCATCAGCTCAAAACTCCAAAATCTCATCATCTAAATTGGTTATGGGTAAGACCCTGGGTATGACCTATCTTGGGGCAAAATTCTTCTCATCTATGGATGAGTGAAACTAGAAAACAAGTTATCTGTTCCCAAATACAATGGTGAATCAGGCATAGGATAACAATTAACAACATTCCTGTATGAGTCTGTTCTCACACTGCTAATAAAGACATACCTGAGACTGGGTAATTTATAAGGGAAAGAGGTTTGATGGACTCACAGTTCCACATGACTGGGGGTGCCTCACAGTCATGGCAGAAGGCAGAGAAGGAGCAAAGTCATAGTTTACATGGTGTCAGGCAAGAGGGCAGGGGAACTCCCCTTTATAAAATCATCAGATCTTGTGAGACTATTCTCTACCATGAGAACAGTATGGGGAAACTGCCCCCATGATTCAGTTATCTCCACCTGGCCCTGCCCTTGACACATGGGGATTATTACATTTCAAGGTGAGATTTGGGTGGGGACACAGTCAAACCATATCAAAATTCCCATTTAAAAGGAGGGCAAATAAAAGAGAAAAAAGAGGAATCACCAAACCCAGGCAATTTTAAAGCCCAATAGGCAAACTCCATTAGCTTTCAAGGCCTGGAAATAATTCTCTGTGGTTCGGGGCTCTGTTCTCTTGGCCCACAGCTCCATCCTTGGAGTCATTCTTCCTTTTTCATGAAGAGCAGCCTGTGTTTGTAGATGAGCCATTTCATCAGCCAATTTCCTGCCTGTAGAATTTTGGGGAGTCTGACAACCTTCTTTCGTTCTGTTCTTTCTTTCTGCCATTCAGTCCAAGCTGGCAGTGTTTCTCCTGGTATGACATTCTCAGAAGTCATGTGGGACTCCCATGTATGTCTCTAGGATTTGCTCCTTTAGACAAGGGACTCCTCTGCAAATCTTTCCTGGAAAATCCCCCCTCTGTCCTGGCTTCTGCTGAGATGTCTAAGGGGATCCATGAGCCACATGTCTAATCTCCTGAAAGAGCCCTTCATACGACTGAATACTTTGCACTTTGCATCCTTCTGAGGTACAAGAAAAAAGGTTGTCCAGCCACACCTTTAGTTTTCTCTCCATAGCATACTTTCCTAACAGTGAATCTCCTAATTTTAGAATCTTCCACAATCTGGATAGGCTAAAAATCATCTAAATCGCCAAGTCCTGGTTCCCTTTTCCTTTATAGTTCTTCCCTCAGTCTGTCTCTTTCCTCTCACATTTTACTTTAAGCAGCAGGAGAAAAACAGACTGAATCTTCAGCACTTTGCTTGGAAATCTCCTGAGTTAAATATCCAAGTTCATCTCTTACATGTTCTGCTTTCCACAACACTGTAGGACACAATTCAGCTAAGATTCTACTGCTACATAACAGGATTCCCTGGGCTCCAGCTTTCAGTTACACGTTCATTTCCTGAGTCCTCACCGAGTGGTGTCTGTAACATCTATATTTCTGTCATAGGTCTGTGTAGGATGATTTCTCTAAGACGGTAAAAGTGTTCTATACGGTGTTCCTCACTTCCTCCTGAGCCCTCAGGAGTTCACAGGTTCCAGGGATTAGGACATAAACATCTTTGGGGAGCCCTTGTTCAGCCTACTGTGATAACTATTATGTTTATTGGTCAATTATCAAACCTTTATTGATTGCTTCTTATTTTTTTAGAACTACATTGGATAGATACTATACAGGCTACAAGGGGTAGTATAGCTAGGCTGACCAAACATACTGGTTTGCCCAGAGTCTCACTATGTTGCCCAGGCTGGTCTTGAACTCCTGGTCTCGAGCAGTCCTTTTGCCTTGGCCTCCCAAAGTGATGGGATTACAAACATGAGCCACTGTCCCAGCTCCGTTTATACTTTTTTTGTCCCAGTGTAAATATAGTAGTGCTCGCTTTCTCTCTGAAATATCTTGGTTTGGGTGATTCATGTCCTGGTCACTCTAAGTATAGATCTTAATGCTTAGCCGTAAGGAATCTACAATTTCATGTAGACAAAAGAAACATGAAAAAAATCGTCAAGCAGTTGTAGTTAAGTGCTAAATAGTATGACATTTAGATGCTGCTCAACACCCTACAATATGCAGGACAGCCCCCAACAACTACCGGCCAGACATTTTACCATCTGGGATTTGAGGGTCATTTGGAGGCCTTTGGGAGTTCATAGTCAAAGCGTGGTCCCTGGACCAGCAGTATCAGGATCACCTTATTAGAAATGCATTTCCTCAGGCCCCATCCCAGACCCGCTGAATCAGTGGGTGGGACTCTACAATCTGTTTGAACAAGCCCCAGATTTTAACAAGCCATATTGTCTGTTTCTCTCTCCCTCTCCTTCACATGTCACTCCCCCCCACCCCACCTTCCCCCAGCATCTCCAGGATACAAACACCACAGTTAATATTAACAACACTGCTCTGTCCGGGGAGTTGCTCATTTTCCCCTGCCCTTGGTTTTCTCATCTTCAAAGCAGCGACAACACAAGGGTTGAGATAATATTGTTAAATGTTAGTTTGGGGAGAATAATTCTTTGGTTCAAATGATCTATTTTCAAATAAGTTTTTCTCATATTTATCTCTCGTCTCTCTTCTGGGCTTTTTGCAGGAGCTGAGAAAAAGTCTGGAACTTAGTGTAAATCTACAAAGGAAACAAAAGGATTGTTCCAGCGATGAGTATGACTCTATCGAGGAAGACATACTCTCTGAGCCTGAGCCAGAGGACCCGGCGCTGGTGGGCCATCCCGGAGATGACCGCCCTCCTTCCAGTAGGGTTTCAACACAAAAAGATGTTCCCGGTGAACAGGAGACAGAAGGACGCTCTGCCCCGGGCCCAGACACCCTCGTGGTGCTGGAATTTAACCCAGCTTCCAAAAGTGAGCTCTGTCTTGTGTATCATTTCTTTGCCATTGGTGTCTCTACATCTAATAGCAGGACTTAAACTTCCAGTGGTCCTTTGAATTCCACTTTGGTTAGAGTGTCTCACAGGCCAGGGGGGTATATCAGTCAGGTCTCTGTTGATTGCAAGATACAGAGCTTCCCAAAGGCTTCCTCAGGGCCCTGAAATTCCAGATGGTAAATTCCTGGCAGATAGTTGGAGGTGTCTGTTCTGTACATTGTAAGATGTTTTGCAGCATCTACATACCAGTTGGCTAATACACAGTAGCTTAAGCTAAGAGACTATTTATTGACTTGAGTAACTGAAAGGTTCTGAGATGTAGCAAGACTCATTTTCTCCCCTCTCCCTCTTCCTCTTCCTTTCCCTCTGCATCTCCATCTCTCTCCCATATCCTCTCTTCCCACTCCCTTTTCCCTTCTGGCCTCTTCCCTCTCTCTTCTCCCATCTCTGTCTCCCTCTTGCTCTCCTTCTCCTTCTCTGCTTTCCTGTGTCTTGCTTCCATTCTTAGTAGACTATCCAACATACAAAGGCAGAATTGCCTTTAAATAAGACACTGACTTTGTAACCTCTCAGAAAGTGAATTTTTCTTTCCCCAAAGGCCCCAGCAAAAGTCCCAGACCTAGTTCTCCAACCCATACGGGGTCACATGCTGTCTGGGATTGGATCACCGTGGCTCTGATTGGCCAGGTCCAGCCAATAGGACTAAGGGGTGTGGTTATCACCACCCAGCCACATGATAGTGCAGTAAAGCTCTTATCTCCAAAAGAAACTCAAGGTGAACCTGAAGGAGGGAGGATGCTGGCACACACAGGGTCACATGCTGTCTGGGATTGGATCACCGTGGCTCTGATTGGCCAGGTCCAACCAATAGGACTAAGGGGTGTGGTTATCACCACCCAGTCACACGATAGTACAGTAAAGCCCTCATTTCCAAAAGAAACTCAAGGTGAACCTGAAGGAGGGAGGATGCTGACACGCAGAAACAGCAGCGTCCAACGGAGGAGGTTTGTCAAGAAAGATCTTGGAAAGTAGAAAAAGCAAAACGATTGGTAAGGGGCAGGGAGGAGAGAGGAGGACTTGGGAAGTGAAGAGAGGCCTACTTGCAACCGTCTCCATCCTCTGTTCCTAAGCTTTGACTCGGACTGGTCTGGCCTCTGCCTGCACCTCTGTCTCCTATTCATGTGCACTCTCAAAGCTGGGTGTGCCAAGAGAAGACAATCTTTTCTGAACCATGGTAAACCTAGGGAAAGAGAAATGAGGGAATGTTTGGAATCAGACTCTATGTCAGTTTGTGAGGGTTGCCATGACTAAGTACCACAGACTGGTGGCTTAAACAATAGGAATTTACTGTCTCATAGTTCTCGAGACTGGAAGCCTGAGATCAAGAGTCAGTTTCTTCTGAGACCTTTCTTTGTGGCTTGTAGACAGCCATCTTCTCCCTGTGTCTTTCCGTGATCTTCCCTCTGCGTGTGTCTGTGTCCTAATCTCCTCTTCTTGGGAGAAGTTATATTGGATTAGAGCCCACCCATTTGACCTTGTTTTTACTTAATTACCTCTTTAAAGACTTTGTGCCCAAATACAGTCAGGGGTACTGGCAGCTAGGATTTCAATGTATGAGTTTGGAGGGGGCCGGGCACAGTGGCTCATGTCTGTAATCCCAACAGTTTTGGCAGCCAAGGTGGGAGGATCAGTTGAGTTCCAGATCAGCCTGGGAAACATGGCAAGACCCCATCTCTACAAAAAAAAATTTTTTTTAAATTACCCAGACGTAGTAGTGCATACCTTTAGTCCTAGCCACTTGAGAGGCTGAGGCAGGAGGATCACTTAAATCTAAGAGGTTGAGGCTGCAATGAGCCATGATTGTGCCACTGCACTCCAGCCTGGATGACAGAGTGAGACCCTCTGAAAAAAAAAAAAAAGAGAGTTTGAAGGGGACACAGTTCAGCTCTGGAAAATCCACACCCAATAATGGACATCTCCAGAGAAGACATTTGTCCATCAGACATGCTGTCACCATGTTTGTTCTCACCCCAGACCCTGCTTGGGCTGTTCCCTCTGCCCAGATGCCCGCAGTCCCTTTCCTTTCCACTCAGAACCCTGAAACCTGGCTCTCTGTTTTTCCCTCCAGACTGTACTCAGAAGTTGCTTCTTGCACAAAGCCTTCTTCACACTCCCACCACATCCACTTAGGCCAGCTCTCCCCTGTGCTCCCCTAACGTCATCATGGCGCTGGGTTCACTGGCCCCAGTTGTCTTTCTCTCCACCCACCACACCTCCCCATCCACCAGCCTGTAGGCACAGGCCGGCTCTTACCCTCCGCTTCCCCAGCATGCAGCACACGCCTGGCACATTGCAGCCCCTCAGGGAACCTTTGCCAAAGGAACAAAGGTGTTAGGCGCACCTGCGGGAGCAGCAAGTGGTCAGGGCAGTGTTAATAATGGTCCCATGTGGGACCCACTGGGCCTGCAGATGGCATGGCTGCAGGGGAGACGGGGAGGGAGGGGACGGAGCTCTAAAGAGGTGACTGAGTCTCCACCCTGGAAAAGCAGGGGACCTGACAGTCATTCCTGGGTGTGAAGGGCCAGGCCACAGAACAGTTGATGCCAGGTACAGTTCGAGTGATGCTGGGGCATAAAGTGAAAAGAAAGAATTTGAATTTCTTGACATTGTGCATGTTTTGTTTTGTTGGTTTTTTCTGAGATAAGGTCTTGCCCTGTCACCCAGGCAGTGGCATGATCATAACTCACTGTAGCCTCAAATTCCTGGGAGTGATCCTCCTGCCACAACCTCCAGAGCAACTGGGACTACAAGCACGTGCCAACACACCTGACTTTTTTTTTTGGTAGGGGGTGGGGATGGAGTCTTGCTCTGTCCCCCAGGCTAGAGTCCAGTGGCACAATCTCAGCTCACTGCAACCTCCACCTTCTGGGTTCAAGCAATTCTCATGCCTCAGCCTCCCAAGTAGCTGGGATTACAGGCGCCCGCCACCATGCCCAACTAATTTTTGTATTTTTAGTAGAGATGGGGTTTCACCATGTTGACCAGACTGGGCTCAAACTCCTGACTTCAGGTGGTCCACCTGTCTTGGCCTCCTAAAGTTCTGGGATTACAGGTATGAGCCACTGTGCCCAGCCTATTTTTTTTCATTTTTTCTTTTTTTTTTTTTTTTTAGAGACAGGGTCTCACTATGTTACTTAGGCTGGTCTTTAACTCCTAGACTCAAGCGATTCCCCCACCATGGCCTCCCGAAGCACCAGGATTACAGGTGTGAGCCACTGCCTGGCCGCCTAGCCAAGAAACATTAAAATTTGAAAACCTGTGCATGTCCTAAAATCTTTTATGTACTTACCAAAATGTAGTGCTGGGCACACCATGGCTCTCAACAAACTTGTTTCATTGCCTGCATTATTCACATCTCTAATCCCAAACTACACAGAGTAGTTCCATAGACATTTGTTGAATGAGTAAGTGAATGAATAATGAACAAATGCCTGAACAGAATGCCCAACTTGTTTGTGCTTGGTGTCTTACATGAAACATTTGTTTTCCTACAGGTCATAAAAGGGAAAGGAATTTGTCTGCAAAGCGGAAGGACAATGCTGAGGTTTTCATTCCCACCAAACCTGAGCCAAACCTAACTCCCCAAGCCCCTGCTGTGTTCCCAGACCAGGAGAGGATATGCTCCAGTAAGAGTTCTGGGGGCCCCTGAGCAGGGGAGCAGGGCTGGGGCTGGGTCACTCTCTGGGGTGCCGTGATGGGAGGCTACACTTCATTACCCTCCTTGCAGAGGGCTGAGCTGCCCTTTAGCAAATGTATTAGGGGTCTGCAGAGCAACAGAATGGAAAGGATATGGAGGGAGAGTGAGAGAGCTTAGGATAAGGAACTGGCTCATGCAGCTGTGGAGGAGCGAGTCCTCTAGTTCAGGGGCCACCGTGCAGGAGGAGCCTATGTTGGAGGTGAAATCCAAGGCAGTTGACTGGAGAAGTCGCCCTCACTTGGGGGAGGGCTGGTCTTTTTGTTTGATTCAAGCCGTCACCTGATTGGCCGAGACCCACTCACATGGTGGAGGGCAATCTGCCTTACTCTCCTGATGAATATGTTAATGTCATCCAAAAATACTCTTTCAGAAACACTCAGAATAATCTTTGACCAGTTATCTGGGTTCCCTGTGGCCCGGTCAAGTCAACGCATAAAAGTAACCATGAGAGCGACTTTCTGATTCCACCACCAAGATGTGGTTATCATTGAAAATTTCTTTTATTTATTTATTTATTTTACTCTTAAATGAACTTGCTTACTTCAGATGAGTAATCATATGTACATGTACAAATGATACAGAATTCTGAAGGTACAAAAGAGTTGATGGTGGAAAGACCAGCTTTGTCTATGTTCTAATGACATGAGAGGTTACATTTATTCACTACTTAGGATGAGCCAGCCACTATTATAAGCTTTTACTTCTATCATCTCATATAACCCTTATAACTAGCCTTTAAGGTAGGTTCTGCAATTGTCCCCATTTCACAGACAAGGAACTGAGGCACACAGCAGGCAAGTGGCAGCTGAGGCTTTGTAGCAGGGGCTGCCATGTTGGTTTACATTTCAACAAGATTCCTCTGGCTGCCACGTGGAGCCTGGCCTGTAGGGAGCTGGGGAGGATGCGAGGTGATTGAGGAAGAGACCAGGTGGTTCAAGATGTAGAGGGTGGGGGCTCAGTCTCAATGTTACCAGGGGATGGATCCAGACAGTCATTGGGCTTGCTAGGGAGCCAGTTGTAGGTATGAGATTAGTTGTGACTTTCTATCCTAAACAACCTAGGGTAAGAACCTGGGTGTTGGGGAGCTTGCAGTGATGGGGGGCCATGGCTTGTCATGGGGCTGAGTGCTATGGTTTGAATATTTGCCCCCTCCAAGACTCATGTTGAAATTTAATCCCTAATGTGGCAGTATTGAGAGGTGGGCCCTTCAAGAGGTGAAGAGGTCATGAAGCTTGTCCAGTGGATTAATGCATTCATGGGTTAATGGATTAAAGGGTTATCATGGGAGTGGGATTGGTGGCTTTATAGGAAGAGGAAGAGAGACCTGAGCTAGCACACTCATCCCCTCACCATGCACTGCCTCGGGACTCTGCAGAGTCCCCACCAGCAAGAAGGCCCTCATCAGAGGCAGCACCCTTGACCTTGGACTTCTCAGCTTCTATAAGAAAGAAATTCCTTTCCTTCTGGTATTACCTAGTTTCAGTTATTCTGTTATAAACAACAGAAAACAGACTAAGACACTGGGGTAGGATCTGAGTCTGTGTCACTAGCAAAGGAGACTGAGGCAACCCAGGTCCCGGAGCTGGGATCTGTGCGTGCACAAGCCATGCAGTGCCAAGACCCCTGTCCTAGGTCTCTGATCGCATCCTGCTTCAGCCTGTAGCAACCAGGAAGAACTGTGGCCACCTGGAGCCAGCATCCCAGCGGGGCCTTCAAAGTCCCACAAGCAGTGGCTCAAACAATGGAAATGTATCATCTCACAGTTCTCGAGGCTGGAAGTCTAAATTCAAGGTGTTGGAGGAGCCAGACTCCAATGGGGCAGAGCTAGCCCCAGACTGGTTGCTGGGGACCTTTTGGTGGGACCCAGAGCCTGGAAAGAGGCCTGCCTGGGGCCCGAGGAAGGTAGGAGTGGGAGGCAACCCTGTTGGCATGTCAAGGTTCCTGCAGCCGATAGCGTCACAGAGGTATCACATTGTTCAATAGATAACAGAGAAATGATCTGTAGGGGTCAAGAGCCAAATAGAACATGTAAGATGTCAGAAAAGTCTGACAAATTTTGGTTCTGTCAGCTTTGGTGAGATGGGAGCTGGGAAGGGGATAGAGAGGAGAAGGAGGCATGGGGCGAGATGAAGGCCCGAGTCCACTCTTGGGGCTCCCTCAGCAGGTGGGGAGTGGGGGTGGCAGTCCCAGGTGCTATTGTTCCTTCTGCATCTCCTGGATTGGCCTCACCGACTGCTGTTCAGGTTGACAAGTCTCCAGTCTATCCCGCTGGTACTGTCTTCACTATCTGAACCAATCTAAATGGGTTTTCAGAAGTTCCTCCAAAACAAGTTGGTAAAAAAGTATGCCACTACACGAACCCCCCTAGAACCCCTAGTAGGGCAGGGGTGGCTCAGTGGTGGTCGTGTACCTTTCCCAGCATCCTACTAAGCTAACTGGGACTTCCCTCTTTTGTATATGTGCCAAGATTGCTTTTTTTTCCATATTCAAGTAACAAAATTAAGAGTCAATACTTACAAAGCACTGAACTAGCTCCCAAGCTGTGTGTAGGACCACATATGTAATCTTGCATTTAATTATCCACACAGCCCCATGCAATAGATACTGCTATTATCAATATTATTGTACAGAGGAGATGGAGGCACAGAGAGGTTAAGGAATCTGTCCAAGGTCACACAGCCTGTAAGTGATGAAGCCAGTATTTGAGAACCTGGACTACAGAATCTCTGCTCTTAACTACTCCACTATAAGCCCCTCATGTGCCAACTGAACTATTATTTGCTTAATTACCCACATTAGTTACCACTTAATTAATACCCACATCAGCCTAGTCCTAAGCAGTAACATGCCTGAAAATCGGAGGTTTGAGTCACTTGTTATACTTTTTTCTCATGCTCATCAATATAAATGTATTACTATTAGTATTTTAAAAGTTGAATCGGGTATCAACTAAAATCATCTGGCATAGTGCGTTAGTTTGCTAGGGCAGCCATAACGAAGTACCACAATCAGAGTGGCTCAAGCAATGGAGACGTATCATCTCACAGTTCTCAAGGCTCCAAGCCTAAATTCAAGGTGTTGGCAAGGGCCATTTTCTGAAGGCACTGGAGAGTGGTCCATTCCAGGCCTCTCTCCTAACTTCTGACAGTTCCTTGGCTTGTGGCAACATAACTCCAATCTGTACATGGTATTCTCCATGTGTGTCTCTGTCTCTGTGTCCAAATTTGCCATTTTTATAAAGACAGAGAAAAGCCCAACCTAATGGCTTCATCTTAACTTGATCATCTGCAAACGCCCTATTTCCAAATAAGGTCACAGTCACAGGTACTAAGGGTTAGGGCCTCAATGACCTTTTTAGGGGACACAGTTCAACCCATAATATGTATGCTTTCATGTCCAGCACTTTGAGAAACAGAGCTTAATTAATTTATGATCTGCCTTTCTCCAAAAAGTTCTGACATGGACTAACAAATTTTATATACAGTAGGTAGTGCAAGACTTTGAAAAGTCTTTGAGGAGGTCGGGCGCAGTGGCTCATGCCTCTAATCCCCTCACTTTGGGAGGCCAAGGTGGATGGATCGCTTGACCCCAGGAGTTCGAGACCAGCCTGGGCAGCATGGCAAAACCCCATCTCTACTAAAAACACACAAAAAATAACCTGGGCATGGTGGCACGCACCTGTAATCCCAGCTACTCGGGAGGCTGATGCAGGAGAATCTTTTGAACCCGAGGGGCAGAGGTTGTAGTGAGCTGAGATTGCACCACTGTACTCCAGCCTGGGCAACAGAGTGAGACTCTGTCTAAAAACTAAATTAAATAAATAAATAAATAAATAAATAAATAGAGGAAATGAAATTGGAGAGAAAACAAGAGTAGAAAAATAAGATGAAACCAGGGGGGTGAACAAATGAATGCCTAAAGTAGTCACAGTTGTAACGCTGAGCTTCCTGGCCACCGTGGCAAAGAAGCATGCGTTCATATAAAAAACGCATGTCACTGGGTCCATTTAATAAAGATCACATTACCAGCTGTCCATGGTATTTATTTCCTAGGGCAGTTTGTTCCATCATTACTCTTAAAGAGGATACTATTTTAGGTAGTGGAATTCTTATTTTGAAAGGTTTGGAGCTCAGCCTTTCCTTCTTCAATATACTTGGCTCTAACAGAAGTCAAATTTGAAGAAAGAGTTCTGTGGCTAAGAGGAAAGCTGAAAAGCCTGGCATTGTCACTACTCTCACACTGAAATGGGATTGTGGTAGAGCCACATCTCACCTAGATATTAGGCTGTAAAGGCTGTAAAGTGCCGGAGACCAGAGTTACCCTTAGAAATCCCTGAAATTGATGAGTAAGTGCAGCATGTAGGGGTTTATATAGATGACCTCATACAGATATATCAGCTCTCAGTAAGCCCAAGACAGTCAGTCTCTCCTCCAGTGTGGGAAAAATCACAGCTTCTTGGCTGAGCCCCAGAAGAAGCAGTTGGCCTTGTTTAGCGTCGGGGTTGTAGGGGAAATGTGTGTTTTTAGACACTGGCATCATGCGCAGGGCACTGGGATGTTCACACCACCAGAGGGACAAGGAACCTGAAACTTCCTAAACGTGCGGCAGAATCACAAACCAAGTCACTCTCCTTCAGACAACATCTGGAGGGTGGGCTGCTTATATGCCTTACTCTATATCTGGGGCCAGGGAGAGATGTCTTTTTTGGTACACACAGAATTTGACTTTTTGTATCTTCTAAGGGAATTGAACCTTTTATCATTATGTGTTGTCTCTCTAGTAATGCTTTTTGCCTTAAAGTCTACTTTGTCTGATATAAAGCTATTTCCAGCTTTCTTTTGGTTAGTATTTATATGGTGTACTGTTTTTTATCCTTTTAACTTTCAAACTTTCTGTATCTTTATATTAAGGTTTGTCTTATAAGCAGCATGTAATTGGTTTTTAGTTTTATCTTCTAACAATCTATGTGTTTTAATGGGGGCATTTAGTCCATTTATGTTTAATGTAATTGCTGGTATATGTGAGTTTACATCTACTATCTTATTGTTTGCTTTTTATTTGTTCTTCCTGTTTTATGTTTCTCTTTCTCTCCTTTCTTGCCTTCCTTTGAACTGATTGCTTTGTATTATTTCTCTTTTTTCCTCTCTATTAGCTTGTTAGTTATACATTCTTTTTTTATTATTATTCTAGTCATTACCAAAGATTACAACATGCATTCTTGACTTACTAGGGTTTACTTTAAATTAGCAAGTTTACCACTTCTCATTTAGTGGAAGTATCTTACAAACTCTAACTCCATTTTCTCCTTTCCCAACTTAAATACTATTGTCATGCATTTTAACTCTCTCTAGCTTTTAAACACCACTAGACATTATTTCTAGTGATTATTACTACTGATTCTTATTACTAGACGTTATTACTATTTTATATAATCAGTAGTAATTTGGATTCACCCACATTGTTAACCTTTCTGTGCCCTCCACTCCTGGCTACTTCCAGGTCACCCTCACTCCCAGACTGTAGCCTCTGAGCTTGTTGCAAGCTCTGCTCAACTTCCCAGCCTTGTGGCAGCTCTCATCAGAATCAGTAGCACCGCAAGAGGAAAGGCCTCCAAGATGCTGGGTCTACGTCTCTGAGTTTCTTTCTCCAGTGTACTATTATCCCTATAATTCTTCACAGCCCTGTTCACTCTCCATGCCTTCAAACAGATCTCTTTTCTTCAAATAGATTTTTTAAATATTTAAAAATATTTTCTAGGTTTCCTAGTTGTGTTCCAGAGAGAGGTTGGTCCGAATTAGATAGTCTGCTGTTCCAGGAGTGTAACCTTTTGCTTGTACCCCATAAAGAGTTATTTCTCCCCTTGCCCCTTTTTCTTAGACTAAGCCCATAAAATTGAATTTGTGTCAATTAAATGTGCATGTGATGCAACTCCAAGAGAGCTTCATTTCTTTCTATCACTGCAACTGTCCCTAGTTCTAATGAAAGGGCCTCATGTCCTGTGTGACTCCAGCCTCAATCCATAAGCCTTCCAAAAAAGCTAATATAATCTCCTTCCAGAAACCTGTTGTCTTCTTGAGGATGAAAGAACATTAGTCTTTAATGCAGAAAGTTTACCGTCCAAGTTGTCAGAGTGCTCTAGGAAAGTGATATATCTAAACCACTTTTCCCAGACAAGCTGCCAACCACAGAAATAAAGCAGCATCCCTCAGTGTGAGTGAATTAGAGGAACTCGACAGCCCTGTACTTCACGTTCCTGTCAGGAAAACCCGCAACAGCAAGACCATTCTGCCAAAGTCCAGAGACTCCTAATGTATTAGCCAGCGCTCATTAACAGCAAGTGGCAGAAACCCTAATCAGCCTAAGCAACAAAGGAGAATGTCTTGCTCATAGACCTAAAAATTCCAGAAGGGTAGATTTGGCCTCAGGGATGGTGGGATCCTGGTGCTCAGATGGTCTCTTGGGAAGCTGTTCCATCACTTAGCTTTACACTTCCCTAGTCCAGAGGTTCTCAAACTTGGATATGCATCAGAATTACTTTTGCAAAGCCAATTAAAACATAGATTATTGGCCAAGCATGGTGGCTCATACCTGTAATCCTAGCACTTTGGGAGGCTGAGGCAGGAGGTTCATTTGAGCCCAGGAGTTCAAGACCAGCCTGGGCAGTGTAGTGAGACCTTGTCTCTATTTTGTTCTTAAATAAAATAATAATTTAAATAATCAGATTGGCCGGACATGGTGACTCTCACCTGTAATCCCAGCACTTTGGGAGGCTGAGGAGGGTGAATCACCTGAGGTCAGGAGTTCAAGACCAGCCTGACCAATATGGTGAAACCCCATCTCTACTAAAAATACAAAAGTTAGCCGGGCATAGTGGTGGGCACCTGTGGTCCTAGCTACTCAGGAGGCTGAGATAGGAGAATTGCTTGAACCCAGGAGGCAGAGGTTGCAGTCACCCGAGATCGCGCCACTGTGCTCCAGCCTGGGCAACAGAGCAAGACTCCATCTCAATAAATAAATAAAATAAACTAAATCAGATTATTGGGCCCCAATCCTAGAATTTCTGCTTCAGTGTCTCTGAGGTAGAGGTAAGTGTTTTAATTCCTAGCAAGTTCCCAGGTGATCCTGACAGTACTGGTTTAGAGAACACACTTTGAGACCCACATCTCTAGTTACTACCAGGCAGCCATTTCATCTGTGGCCCAGAGATGGCCCCCAGTAGCTCCAGGCTTCCTTTACTATCTGCTTTGCAATCCCCAGGTGAAAGAAACAGTTCTTTTCCTAGTTCGAGAACCAGCTCTCTCCTGAACCAGCCTCCCTCCTCCATGGTCAGGGAGAGGCAGTCTGGCATGGTCCAGGTTTAGCCAGAAGTGGGGTCAGATCTGCACAGATCCACTCCAGCCAGGGCCAGGAGTGGGGTCATATCCACCTAAAAGGCTGAGAAAGGTGAGGAAAGAATGGTTCCCTGGAGGAAACCATAGGTGCTGTGAAGATCATGGTGCCAGATAGACAAAAGCCACTGCTATCCATTTCATAGCTGGCCAGGCATGGTAGATCATGTCTGTAATGCCAGCATTATGGGAGGCCGAGGCAGGCGGATCACTTGAGGTCAGGAGTTTGAGACCAGCCTGGCCAACATGTCAGAACCCCGTCTGTACTAAAAGTATGAAAATTAGCTGGGTGCGGTGGCATGTGCCTGTTGTCCCGGCTACTCAGGAGGCTGAGGTTGAAGAATCACTTGAACCTGGGAAGTGGAAGTTGCAGTGAGCTGAGATCACGCCACTGGACTCCAGCCTGGATGAGAGAGTGAGACTCCATCTCAAAAAATAAATCAACCACATAGGACATTTTGCCACAGATTCTACAGAGGCAGTGTAGAGCAACAGACTGTAACATCCAAGAGTAGAAGTCATTTAGTCTGGGGGCCTTGATTGCTGTCCTTGAAAATCACCTGCACTCCTGGGCTCAAGGAGAGACAATGGCAGAATGAAGACAGTTAGGGCTGCAGACAGCACCTGCCATCAAGACAAGTCCCAAAAGAAGCTTTAGAGATGAGAAGAACACAGGCCTTGACAAGCCAAGTCTGTCGGCTAACTATTACTGCCTGACAACCCACCCCAAAATGTAGTGGCTTAAAACAGCAACCGTTTTATGATTGCTCATGAGTCTGTGGGTGGACTGGGCTGTTCTGTAGTGAGCTAGCAGGTGGCTAGGCCAGATGGTCTAGGACAGCCTTACTCACATGTCTGGCAGTTTTGTTTGTCCTGAGGACCTTGGCTAGGACAGCCCATCTTGGTCCCATAGAGTCTTATTCTCTAGCACTGGTGATTTCAGGGCAGCAAGAGAGGACAAGCCCATGCCTGGGTACTTTTTAAAGACTTCTTGGTCATGATTACTAATGTCCTGTTAGCCAAAGAAAGTCACCAGGCAAGGCTGGCTGCCATGCCTCATGCCCATAAGCCTAGCACTTTGGGAGGCCGAGGCAAGAGGATCACTTGAACCTGGGAGTTCAAGACCAGCCTGGGCAACAAAGTGAGACCTCATCTCTACAAACAATAATAATAATAATAAAGTTAACTGGGTGATGTGGTGCGTGCCTGTGGTCCCAGCTACACAGGAGGCTGAGGCAGGAGGATGACTTGAGCACAGGGAAGTCAAGGCTACAGTGAGCCATACTCATTCCATGACACTCCAGCCTGGGTGACAGAGTGAGACCCCATCCTAGATAGATAGATAGATAGATAGATAGATAGATAGATAGATAGAAAAATAAATAAAAATAAAATGAAAGCCACCAGGCCAAGCCCAGGTAGAGAAACAGACACCACCTCCGAATGGAAAATGCTACAAAATCACATTGCAGTAGTCCACATACAGAGATGGGGAGAATTCATGGCCACTTGCTGCCGTTTCCGATGCCACAGGAAGTAGGTAGCCTGATAACGTTGGCCCATTTTGAAATGTGTGGAGGATTTGGAGCACTCAGGCTTAGAACATTGTCCCAGGGCACACTCTCCCTTCCCCACCTCCCTCTTGGCTTTTAGAAGTGAGTGTGGACATCTGAAGACAAAACAGGTCTACGTCTACCATTTCCTTGCACTTTTTGCCACACAACATAGTGTACAGCTTCAAGGCCTACCAGGCATGTGACCACAGGGAGTGGGGTGCACTGTGGAAACTGGAACACTTTGGCCCTGTCGAAAGGGGGCACCATCACCCAGCTCCAGCCAATGGTTCCCACGTGTGAATATTGTTCCAGGGTTGCCAGATGGTATTACTTTTCAGGAGATGCTAGGAATCCCAATTTTCAGGTGGATTTCCTTTTTTTTTTTTTTTTTTTTTTTTTGAACTTGGCATCTATTTTCAATTTTTCTAAAAAAGTGAAAGTGACACAGTACATCTCTGTAAGCAGGTTATGCCTGTGGGCTGCTGGTTTGTGATTTCTATAATAGACCCTTGTCCTTAAATTTCATATTCGCCATTTTGGTGGCTTCCGAGGTGACCTCTAAGGCCCCTTGCTTGTAGTAAGGGGTAATTTTGCTGAGACTCTGAATTTGAGCTTTTCAAGTCACAGCTGGTGGCTGGTGAGCCAACCAGTGGCCTCGTGCCCTCACATCTTCTTTGTGACATGTGTTGCATTCATGGTAAATTTCCTGAATTGATACACCTTTTGTTTGTCTGTGAGAGAGAAGAAAGCCAAACAGTGGTGAAGCGAAGAGAAAGCGAAGTTATCGGAAGAGGAATGGTTCTCAACCAGAAAAGAGCAGTTTGGGAGAAGTTAAAATGTTCTATTTGGCTTTTGCTGGTGGCACAAATTGACTGTGTGAATAGATCCACCATCCTGTAGATCTGTGATGGGAATAAATCCAGCATCATGGGGTGTTCAGGCTAGCATTCGCCCAAGTGAGCGATGAGAGCATCAAAAAGAATTAAAAGGTGGTTACCTCGTGCGTGCGTGCATGCGGTGTGAGGGAGTGTCCAGAGGGAATGTGATTTTGGAGAACGCAGGCACCGTGTAGGACGGTTCTGGAAAGCCAGGATGGGAAAAGCTCCGGTAGTGGAGCTGCAGCATTGACTTTCACTTGGAGACAGGGTGATGTAATTTTAAAAGGCACCTTCTTAGCATAATATGACTCAAAGGGCACAGGCAGCTCCTGGTGTTCATGCTGCTGCTGGAGGAGCATTTCCTCCCAAATGAAAGATGCTCAGGGCCAACAGGGTCTGTGCAGATAAAACTGGTCTCTACTGAAGAAAGATGCCTTTGTGAATCTCCTTGTCTAAGAGGAAGTGAGCATAGGGCTGCAGCGGCCAAGGACAGATCGTCCCACCTGCTCACAGGTCATGAGACGAGCTTCCAGGCTACCTCAGAGGCCCCTTGTTCCATCCCAGCCCCAGACTGATGAGGCACAAGAGGAACAGACTCTTGCCCAAAGATTGGCAGTAAAAAGATAAGGGTCATCACATGGTTCTTTTTAGACAAATTTTATAAGTGCTGTATGCGAGAAATGGCGAAGGAGCTTGTGAATTTCAGTTTCTGCTTGTCCTGGTGCTGCCCAAGCCTTCTACCAATGCTGGTGTTTGCACCCCACATGTCAGGTGCTGGCTCATTTGTTTAGCTTTGCACACAGTCTTGGTCCCTTATTTATGGAATTGTCTATAGGGTCTAAAGGGAGCTTGAGTTTTTCAACTGTGCTTTACTGCAGATGATAGAGAGAACCATGTGGTTTGGTGATATTCACAAATACTTAGATTTACAAGGTTTGGGGTTGAAGTCATTTTTCATCCATCCATTCAGCAAAAATTATAATGCCAGGCATCAGGGATATAACAGTAAACAAGATGGGTATGATCTCATGAAGTAGGTAAGGCTCTACAAGAACTGAGCCCACAACCTCTCCACCCTCATTGCTAACCATCCTTCCCCTTGCCCCCCCATTCCAGCCTCCTTGCCACTCCTCAGTGTGCTGAGCTTGGCCCACCAGGGCCTTGGCACCTGCTGTTCCAGGCGGAGGGAACAGCAGGGTATTCCCAGGGCTCACTGCCTTCATGTCCCTACTCAGATATCCTCTTCCCAAATGGTACATCTCAAATAACCCCTGTGTGTCCCCTCCCATCATGAGCAGCCCCTTACCCTCTGCATATTCCTGACCCGTGTCTGTCTCTGCTTTGTGACTACGAGGTCAATGAGGGCAGAAGTGTGCCTGTTCCTCCAACCCCTGTACCCCCACACCAAGAGCAGCATCTCACTCAACCAAAGAAGCTCACTGCATAGTGCAGGTCGCAAGCCTGGTAACAAAGTACCTTTGACTTTGTGGATAACTCATTTCCGCAGTAGGGGTGAGGGTGCGTCTATACCTTGGGGTGTTTTGGCTTCAGCTCCAGTATAGCTCAAAACCACATCCTTCAGCTTCCTTCACTCCTTTTTCTGGTCCTTCTAGCTATTTCAGGGACCTGATCCTTTTTGCACTAAGGAAGATACTGGTGAGGTCTTCCCCATCGTTTTACCTGTTGCTTGTTTCCATAACAATAAGAATGTGCAACACAGCTTGCTAAACAGAGCTTCTTTCAAACCTCATTCTCAGCCCATGTTTGTTTTACTTTCTCATCTCTCCTGTTGCCCAGCAGGCCAAGTGATAGATGAGAAGGGCAAAGCAGCCTCCAGTGGGCGAGCAGAATCCCTGGCTCACGTGTCTGGCAGCTCCTTACCTCTCTGTCCTCAGGAGCAGTATCAGGGATGATGACAAGAGACTGTACATCAAAGTCTGAAAATGGCCCACTTGATTTTTTTTTTTTTGAGATGGAGTCTTGCTCTGTGACCCAGGCTGGAGTGCAGTGGCATGATCTCGGCTCACTGCAACCTCTGCCTCCCGGGTTCAAGCAATTCTCCTGCCTCAGCCTCCCGAATAGCTGGGATTACAGGCACCCGCCACCATGCCTGGCTAATTTTTGTATTTTTAGTAGAGATGGGGTTTTACCATGTTGACCAGGCTGGTCTTGAACTCCTGACCTCAGGTGATCCACCCTCCTCAGCCTCCCAAAGTGCTGGGACTACAGACGTGAGCCACTGCGCCCTGCCCCATTTGATGTTTATTGCACAGAGCAGCCATCCACAGGTGCTGTGGAGGTTCCTCCAGGTACCTTGAGCCTTCTCAGGGAGCAGCTGGGACATGCCCTGGCCTGTACTAGAACAGCCGGTGGGTTCTGTTGGCCCTCACGACATTTCTTAAAAACTAGAAGACGTTATGAACAAATAAAATTCAGGGAATTTCACATAAATTTCAGGTGCTAGCTTTTCTTAGGGGGAAAAAAAAGCATTTAGTAACACTAGGAGCGCAGTCCTACAAGGCAAGCATTGGCTGGAGCTGGAAGGTGGCTTCTATTCAGTGGCACTCGGCCCCTGGCATTCAGTGACACTAAGATGGTCCCTGGGGCATTTGCACTCACAGCGCCTTTCTTGCGTGCCTGGCAGAACTTGCTATTCCTTCCTTTTAGGTTAGCATTCCCATAAAAACCCACCATCCCCATCAGCCCAGTGCCTGGCTGTACTAGAAAGCAGCCCAGTAGAGCCTCCGGGTGTCTCCTGCCCTCTCCTGCCAGTGACATTCTTGATGATGCTACCCGAACATTCAGACACAGCATTCTAATGGGGCGTAGCAAGAAAGTCAAGTGCTTCGACAGGAACCCTTAATAATCAACAGCCGATAGTTTGCTAAGGTCCTGAGAAGGGAAGCATGCTGTTTTTCAGCAAGCCTTGCACCAGGTCACAAGTATACACAGATCCCTCAAGACATCATACCTGTAAATTTCATTAGTTTGTTATAGGCCAGCATGAATACCAATCTTTGGTACCCTTAAATGATCCAATCCAGTTGCCTATGTTAAATTTACATCTCCAGGCCAGGCATGGTAGCTCATGCCTGTAATCCCAGAACTTTGGAAGACCGAGGCAGGTGGATCACTTGAGTCCAGGAGTTTGAGACCCGCCTAGGTAACATGGTGAAACCCCATCTCTACAAAAAATGCAAAAATTAGCCGGGTGTGGTGACATGTTCTTGTAGTCCCAGCTACTTGGGAGGCTGAGGCTCAAGAATTGCTTGAACCTGGGAGGTGGAGGATGCAGTGAGCCGAGATTGCACCATTGCATTCCAGCCTGGGCAACAAGGGAGACCCTGCCACAGTAAATAAATTAATTAACTAATTAATTAATTTACATCTCCAGCCTAGGCTTTCTCTCAAACTCTGGATTCCTGTGTGCACAGGTCAATTCAACAGCTCTGTTCTGGTGCCACACTCACATCCTGAACCCAGTTTGTCCCAAACTGAGCCCTCTGCTCCTCCCAGACTTCCTCCACCCACAGCCTTCCACAGCTCAGCAGAAAGCAGTCACGTCTTCCACTTCAAGCCGTCACCCATGGAGTCACCCATAACTCCTCTATTCCTGTCCCATCCACAGCTGGAAGTCCTGTTGGTCTGTCTCTGGCAGATGCCCGTAATCTGACCACATTCTGTGTCCTGTCCTCCACCACTGTTGCCTCCTGTCACCTGGACGACTGCAGTAGCCCCTGACCATCTCCCTGCTTTCGCCCCCACCTCCTTTCAGTCTTTTCTCCACTCTGTACCTACATCAGATCTGGTCTTCCTCTGCTCTGAATTCCTCAGTGGCTCCCCATTTCCCTCAGAGCATGGGCCTTCCAGTGCCCTCCAAGGCCCTGCATGACCTGCCCTCCCCCAACCCCTCTCAGTCCTTCTGTCATCCTATACCCCTGCTGGCTCCACACCAGCCCCGTGGGTACCTGGCTGCTCCGAAAACACATCACATGCCTCCCATCTTTGCGCTGGTGCCTGGAGCACACTTCCCTGGTCATCTGCGAGGCTCTCTCTGCCCCTGATACCCGCACTCCAGATCTCCCTGACCCCGATCTGCTTTGCGTGGTTTTTCATGTCAGTTTCCACATCAAACACTGTGTTTTAAATTTATTATTTCTCCAGCTTATGGTCTCTCACTGTGTGGGTGAGGGACTTGGTTTCTCTGGTCACTACTGTGTTGCCAGTGCCAAGAACAGAGCCTGGCACAGATAAATATTTCCCCAAGGGTTGAGATTCAGTAGGTAAACTCTCTTTAAGCACCCCAAAGAAATATTTGGAGCAGTTCTATGTTTTAATGGAGTATGTTTTAGTATGAAAAAATCCAAACAAATAATTGAGAGGATGTTACAGTGACCTCCCCTCCCTGCCCCAATATATCCATCCATTACCCACCCTTGGCAATAATCAATTTGCAGCCAAGTTCATTTCATCATCACCCCTACCCATTCCCCAGATTTTTAGGAAGCAAATCAAAGCCTTCATATAATTTTATCTGCAGATATTTTAGTATTCTTTTCTTTTTAGAGCTTCATTGTACTCTGTTGGGTGGGTGTACCATAATTTATTTTATTAGATGCTTAGTCTTATTAGGTGCTTCTTTTATATCACTGTGTATTTTATAAAACCAATTTTCCATTCATGAAAACTTCCAGCATCAACTGCAACTTTGCAATACTTGTTTTCTTAAATTGGGGTGTTATTACTTTGTAATTCTTGTTACCTGCGCAAAAGCAAAACAGAAAAGAGCAATGATATTGCAAAATACCCATCCCTCTTCCTAACATTATATATTATTCTTTACAGGTATTCTGTAAGAAAGTTAATTTTTTAAATAACTTTTTGTTTTGATGCAATTTTTTTAACTTTGAGTTTCAGGAATAGGTGTGCAGTTTGTTCTATAGGTCAACTGCATTTCACAGGGATTTGGCATACAGATAATTTCATCACCCAGCTAATAAGCATAGTACCTGACAGGTATTTTTTCTGGTCCTCTCCCTCCTCCCACCCTCTACCCTCAATAGACCCCAGTGTCTGTTGTTCCCCTGCTAGTATCCATGTGTTCTCATTGTTTAGCTTATAAGTAATAACACGCGATATTTGGTTTTCTGTTCCCATGTTAGTTTGTTCAGGATAATGGCCTCCAGTTTCATCCATGTTGCTGCAAAGGACATGATCTCATTCTTTTTTATGGCTTTATAGTATTCCATGGTGTATTCCATAGTATTCCACATTTTCTTCTTCTTCTCTCTCTATTTTTTTTTTTTTTCGAGACAGAGTTTCACTCTTGTTGCCCAGGCTGGAGTGCAATGGTGTGATCTCGGCTCACTACAACCTCTGCCTCCTGAGTTCAAGCGATTCTCCTGCCTCAGCCTCCCAAGTAGCTGGGATTACAGGTGCCTTCCACTACACCCAGCTAATTTTTGTATTTTTATTAGAGACAGGGTTTCACCATGTTGACCAGGCTGATCTTGAACTCCTGACTTCAGGTGATCCACCCACCTCGACCTCCAAAAGTGCTGAGATTACAGGCATGAGCCACCATACCCATCCTCCACATTTTCTTTATCCAGTCTACTGTTGATGGGCATTTAGGTTGATTCCATGTCTTTGCAGTTGTGAATAGTGCTAGATGAACATACATGTGCATGTGTCTTTATGGTAGGATGATTTATATTCCTTTGGGTATATACCCAGTAATGAGATTGCTGAGTCAAATGGTAATTCTGTTTTTAGTTCCTTGAGGAATCGCCATGCTGCTTTCCACAATGGCTGAACTAATTTACACTCCCACCAGCAGTGCGTAAGCGTTCCCTTTAATCCTCAACCTCGCCAGCATCTGTTAGTTTTTTACTTTTCAATAGCCATTCTGATTGGTGTGAGATGGTATCTCCTTGTGATTTTTGATTTGCTTTTCTCTAATGATTAATGATGTCAAGTATTTTTTCATGTGATTGTTGGCTGCATGTCTTGATACAATTTTAAACTTAAAGAAACATTGTAAGGATAGTACACTGACACTTCCACCCTTCACCCACACACCCAGATTCACCCGTTAACATTTTACTCCAATTGCTTTTGCTTTTGCTTTATATTCTCTCTCTCTCTATATATATATATATAATTATATAAAAATTATATATAATTATACAAAGATATATAATTATACAAAAATTATATATTTATATATACAGAAATATTATGCACACACTTATGTGTATGCCCGCTATCATGTATTGATCTGTAAATTAAATTACATAGCTATAGCTAGATCGATCGATAGAGGGCATGTATGTGTGTAAATATTTGAGATGAAGTTGCAGACATCATTCCCCTTCACTCCTGTGCATGCGTATGTGCGTGTGTGTGTGTGTGTGTGTGTATGTGTATGTGTGTGTTTGTAAGCTATTTGGAATAAAGTGGCAGACATCATTCCCCTTTACCCCTCAACACTGTGGTATATATCTCCTAAAAACTAGGGCATTTTACATAAGCACAGTACACTAATGAAATTCAGGATATTTAGTATTAATAGAATACCACTGTCTAAGCCACAGACTGTATTTGAATTTTTCCAGTTGCCACAATAGTGTTCTTTACAGCACTGTTCTTTACAGCTGCTTGGTCCTCCTCAGGACCAAGTGCCCCCAGGGCCACCACTGCATTCAGCCATGTCTGCCTAGTCTCCTGTAATCTGGAACCGTTTTCTTTGTCTTTTATGACCTTGACATTTTTGGAGATTACAGGCCAGTTGTTTTATAGAATGTTCCTCAATTGGGGTCTAATAGATTTTGAGCTGCACTCCAAGAATATAATCTAAAGGAACGTCCCCCTGTCTTCTGCCCTCAGGACCTGGAAGCCGGCGAGAGAGACCCCTGTCTGCAACCCGCAAAACTCTTTGCGAGGCTGAGGACCCAGAGGAAGAAGCCTCTGCTGTGCTCCGAGCCATCCAGGTGGAGAATGCGGCCCTGCAGAGGGCGCCCCTCAGCAGAAAGGCTGAGCAGCCGGCCAGCCCACTGCAGGTGCGCTCCGGGCAGGGCGAGGAACCCGGGGATGCTCCCTGGACTAGGCAGTGTCTGAGCTGCAGTTAAGAAGAGCAGGTGGGCAGAAGAGAGAGGTGTAGTGGGTATCGCTGACCCCAGATTCATCCGTGTTTCCACTGTTCACAGACAGTCACCCACTGACCTGCTATGGCTCCCATTACTTCCGCCTTCTTTTGACTATTTCACAAAGCCTAAGCTGGGTGCTAATCAGCCTCCAATCCTCACTGATTTCCCTGCAAACCCTGAATACCTTAGAGCAGGTTTGCAAACGGGTGGGTCAGTGAAGAATGGAGTCAACGACAAGCTCTGGCTTCCCAGGAAAGGTCTCATTCCCAAGCATGGACCCTTCAGGCATCCATAGTCCTCACTGCTTCCTATTGTCCTGCCCCTGTCCCACTTGGTTTGTTCACAAAGCCTCTCTGGGCCTACAGGGGTTTGAGTTTCCAGCTGCTGCCTTCAGCTTTGAGCAGCCAATAGGAGGATAAATGGTGGGTGGAGCAGGGACCTTGGGGAGCTGGAGGCGTTGGGTATAGCTTGATGTGCACATTCTTTCCCAGAAGCTTGGTGTGTGACTCGCCTGTCGAAACCCTTTTTCGTAGTTTGTCCCCCTTGATGCTCTCTGTAGCCCTGAAATAGGCAGGCTGGTTTCATTGCCTCACTTCACAGATGTGGCCACTGGTACAGAGAAGCAAGGTGGCCTGCTTCTCTCAAGGACAGGGTGATCACATCTTTGGAAGTGGCCGAGGTCTGCCCGCCTGCAAGCCCAGGGCCCTGTCACCAGCACCGGTTGTTCCCCAGGCTCTATCTTGGGGCTGCTCTTTGGGGCATCCATCGAGCAGCACCTATTGTGTGTGTTCCCAGACCTCTGACCTGGCCCCTGAACTTTACGTCTATGGTAGCTTGAGAAGGTCCCTGCCCTTTTCTGTGCCCTCATCTTTCTGTGAACAGCATGGAGTGAAGGCTTTGTTCCAACATCACATCATGTGATCACATCCTTACAGGATGCAGAGGGACCACCAGCAAAACCATGGACCAGTCTGCTGGAGGAGAAGGAAGAGACCCTCGAGGTCAGTGCCAGGCAGAGATGAATGACAAAGCCCCACGCATCTGCATAGCACCTGACGGCCTCCAGGGCACTTTCCTTCACGCTGTCCCACGAGGTCCTCACTGTGTGCCCTGAGCACTGGTATCATGCTGCCCATTTCACAGATAGGGAGACCAGGGCTGGCGTGGCTTACCCAAGGTCACGAGTTGAAGCCAGAACTCACCCAGGCCTGCTGACTCAAACTGTTGTTATATTTCTATTTATTTATTTATGTTATTATTATTATTTTTTGAGACAGAGTCTTACTCTGTTGCCCAGGCAAGAGTTCAGTGGTGCAATCTCGGCTCACTACAACCTCTGCCTCCTGGGTTCCAGTGATTCTCCCACCTCAGCCTCCCAGGTAGCTGGGATTACAGGCACCTGCCACTATGCCCAGCTAATTTTTTGTATTTTTACTAGAGACGGGGTTTCACCATGTTGGTCAGACTGGTCTCGAACTCCGACCTCAAGTGATCCACCCGCTTCAGCCCCCTAAATTGCTAGGATTACAGGTGTGAGCCACCACGCCCAGCCTATATTTCTATTTATTGACAAGACAATGAAAAACAGATCTTAGTACCTTGAATAAATAAATGTTTTTATCTGTATCTATCTGGGTCGGTTAAGTATATCTCAGCAAATTTGGTCCCAACAAATAAGGGCGTGAATTAGTAAAATGCCCAGGACTGTCTTTGCTTGGTCATACACAGGTCTGTGCCATGTGCTTAGAATACAGAGGCCGCTGAGATAGCTGAGCCCTGGCCCCATGCAGCTTACAGGCAGCAGCAAATAAAACCATTCATAAACAGGGTGACGTCAGAGAGCGATGACAATCACAGCTGCTAATATGTGAGAGAATGACAGGGTATGGGGCAGTGGCTGCCTCTGACAGGGTGGTCCTGGGTGCCCCTTGGAAGGCATGTCCCATCTGAGCTGAGCCCTGCCTGTTCAGAAGGCACCAACAACAGGGAACGGCTTTCCAGGTGGAAGGAACAGGGGAAAAGCTTTGAGGTGGGAATGAGCCCAGCCTGATCAAGGAGCGGGAAGAAGCCCTTTGTGAGGCGGGGAAGAGGGGATGGGAGAAGCAGAGGGAGACAGAGCCCACGTGGGACAGGGTGTGCATGTTGCACCCCAGAGCACCAGAGTTGTTTGTCGTTTGCATTGCTGCCACTTGTCCTGCCAGTTCCCATCATCCTCGTCTGCCGCTAGCCTGTGTTTCTGACAGGCCTGCAGTAACTGCCCAGGTCCGGAATTTCTGGATGACCTAATTCCTGACCCACAGAGATTCTGGGGACTAAAATCTTCTGCAGATAGACAGCAGGGCACATTTCTAGTGTCAATGATAAATGAAAAAGAAGGGGAAAAGGCTCAGAGAATTAAAAATGAAAGGGCCTAATGCTGTTACTGGAATTCCTCATGGAGTCTGCTTACTTTGTACAAAGCAGAACAGGGGCTCAGTTGAGATGGCGAGAGGACTTTTTTTTTAATTTTTTGAGACAGTGTCTCACTCTGTCACCCCGGCTGGAGTGCAGTGGCACGACCGTAGCTTACTGCAGCCTCAAACTCCTGGGCTCAAGTGATCCTCCTCCCGCAGCCTCCCAAAATGCTACGGTTACAAGCATGCACCATTGCATCCGGCCAGTGAAGCTTTTTGATAAGAGAAGGTTTCCAGTAGCTCATCGAAGTGGATTGTTTCCTAGGAGCACCCTGGTCATTGGAAACTGAGATGGTGTGAGGGGTTCTAGATAGAAGCTTCAGGCAGTTGCTGTCACCCTCACATTCCTGTTCCTGTTTTATACAAAGGGACTGTCAGCCTAAGCATGTCTGCCCTTGACCATGACCCTGCTGAGTCTTAGGCCAGGAGTGTTGCCTAAGACATCTGTTTAATAAGCCTTTCCCATCCTCAGCTGCTTCCCATCACCACGGCGACCACCACTCAGGAGCCAGCCGGGGCAGCAGGGGGAGCCAGAGCCATCAACCAGGCCATGGACAGAATTGGACTTCTGGGAAGCAGGTACTACCAAGGGTGAAGCCAAACCCAAAACCCCTTAGGAGTGCAGCCATGGGGATCTTCTTCATGAGGGTTCTTTGCTTTTCCTATGTTTTTTCAAACCCCCTATTTCTTTCTTTAAGATGGGGTCTCGCTCTGTTGCCCAGGCTGGAGTGCAGTGGCACAAACAGCTCACTGCAGCCTCAAACTCCTGGGTTAAAATGATCCTCCAGCCTCAGCCTCCTGAGTATCTGGGATCACAGGTATGTGCCACTGCACCCAGCTAATTTGTGTACTTTTTTGTAGAGATAGGGTCTCACAATGTTGCCCAGGTTGGTCTCCAACTCCTGGGCTCAAACAATCTACCCACCTCGGCCTCCCAAACAGGCGTGAGCCACCACGCCTGGCCCCAAATCTGTTAAACGATTCCTTTAGACTATACTCTGTCTCCCCCTCCAGCTCTAAAGCATTCAAATTGACTTGATTTCTTTTAGGCATATAGCTCTTATCTTGGTCAGTTTGGCCCCAATCTGTGTAGAACTTGAACCTTCTCCAGGTTTCCAGTAGAATACCCCATGCAGCACAGGGCGTTAAACTTGTTCCCCTGCTGGTCTAGGGGGAGAGGCTGGCCCACAGCAGCGTCCTTCGAAGCTCCTTTTCTCTATTAAAAGTTTGTTCAAACTCAGCATTCTGTTCCATTAATGTGTAGCAGCAGTTATTGGAACTGTCAGGTTTTATTATCAAAATAAAGCCTTCCCTCTAGTCTTCAGACAAAATAGATCTTCAGAAAGATGTGCCAGGCTGAGCCTGTAGTTTCTGGCATGCCATGGCACACAGGCACACTCCGAGGGCCGCTGTGCACAGGCAGCTGTGCATGCTGTGCACTGTGCAAAGTGCCTGGCTGAGGGGCGAGAAGGGGCTGAAACCCAGCCTGTGTGCTGGTTACTAAGCTGAGGGCCTGGCCTGGGGCTGCATCAGCCCAGAAAGGGGGTGGTGGCTTTTCTGCATGAAGAAGGAATTCACTAGCCAAGCTGTGTGCCCTCCAGGTCTGTGTCCACCTAGAGGGAGCCCTTTGTTATAACTTACAGGGAAACTGAATAGGCTAAAGGCACCACCATCCATTCCTTTAAGACTCTCCAGGCCCCAGATAGAAATCAGGGCTGTGTACCATCGTGGCCATAATAAGAACTCGAAGTTTCCCCTGCATGTGAAAAGGCTGCAGCTGGGCACGGTGCTCACACCTGTAATCCCAGCATTTAGGGAGGCCGAGGAGGGCAAATTACCTGAGGTCAGGAGGTCGAGACCAGCCTGGCCAACATGGCGAAAACCCGTCTCTACTAAAAATACAAAAATTAGCTGGGCATGGTGGCACACGCCTGTAATCCCAGCTACTCGGGAAGCTGAGGAAGGAGAATTGCTTGAATCCCGGAGGTGGAGGTTGTAGTGAGCTGAGACTGTGTCTTTGCACTACAGCCTGGGCGACAAGAGTCAAACTCCGTCTCAAAAAAAAAAAAAGAAAGAAAGAAAGAAAAGGCTGGGCCATGAGGATATTTTACATCTGATACAGTTTTATTACAAGCAGCATGCACTCCGCCAAATACCTCTTTCCTCGGCATCAAGATCCTTTGTGCTTCAGGGTCTTGGGGGTACCCAGCCTTAAACTGCACATGTGGGCATGCTTGCAAATAATGAAGGCATGCTGTGCTGGGTTTAGAATGCCATGTCCTCAGGAACAAGAGGAGCAGAGCAGATCTCCAGCCCAGGAGTCAGGAAATTGTTGCTGTAAAGGACCAGATAGTAAATATGCTTTGCAGTTGGTTTTGTTGTTGTTATAGTTGTTTCTTTGTACAATCTTTTAAAAATGTAAACCATTCTTAGCTCACAGGCTGTACAAAAACAGGCTGCGGGCTGGATTTGACCCATAGGCCTTAGTTCGGCTGACCACTGCTCTTGACTCTCAAGTTCAAAGCTTAGGGAGGTCAGCTGGCCGCCTTGCCCCAAGCAGTGTGTCCCCAGCTGGGCTCTGATTCCATCGCTAATTGTATAGCCATTTATAAAGGGAGAAAAACAGCGAGCCTGCCCTTGCCTTTGAACTGGATACAGAGTGTATACTTCCTCTTCATTTCCTGTTCCCGAGAAGGAAATGTCAGTGTGGCACTTTTAATGGGAATGTTCTCTTTTGTGTATCATTTACTACTACCTGTTTGCTAAAACCAAATCCCATTTCAGACAACAGCAGAAGCTTCTGAAAGTCCTCCAGGCCGTCGAAAGTGACTCTGCCCATCTCGGCTGGATGGTTTCACCAACCAAGGAGCAAGTATCAGATGCAGAGGTGAGAGCCTTGACTTGATTTTCAGTTCTACATTCAGGAAGGTTCCCTCAGAACAGTCATTTCGCATCGGTCGGGATTGCTCTGACAGTGGTTAAATGAGCATCTCTCTGCCTGTGTCTCCGTCTCCCCCCATCCCCGGCACACAGAGGTATATATGATGAAGAGCAGGAGCAGAAGGAAGATGTGGGCCAGAAGTTGCAGCAGAGGGAAGCCTGTCTGCACAAGAGGAAGCATAAATAGCATGGCAGCCCATAGGAAAATGTCCAACATCGCTGGCAATCAAGAAACGCAAATTACAACAACCTAAATGTCCCATTTGCTCTCTGAATTGACAAATTATTTCTGAGGCTAACCTCTAGTGCTAGCAAGGTTACAAATGCTTGACCTTAGGAAGAGTCTGAGAAACACTTCTCAGAGTGTTTCAGCCCCACAATCCCGCTTCCTTATCTAAGGAACTCACCCCACAGAACTAAGAAGCTAGAGGCACAAAGATGTCTGTTACAGAATTATTGGAAGTAGGGAAGACTTTTTTTTTTTTTTTTTTTTTTTTTTTTGAGACGGAGTCTTGCTCTGTCGCCCAGGCTGGGGTGCAGTGGCCGGATCTCAGCTCACTGCAAGCTCCGCCTCCCGGGTTTACGCCATTCTCCTGCCTCAGCCTCCCGAGCAGCTGGGACTACAGGCGCCCGCCACCTCGCCCGGCTAGTTTTTTGTATTTTTTAGTAGAGATGGGGTTTCACCGTGTTAGCCAGGATGGTCTCGAACTCCTGACCTCGTGATCCACCCGTCTCGGCCTCCCAAAGTGCTGGGATTACAGGCTTGAGCCACCGCGCCCGGCCTCGGAAGACAGTTTTTAAACACCTAAATGTCTTATAACAATGGAGTTAATCAGGAAAAGTATGATACATCAGCACGATGCAGTAGTATAAAAGGATGGAAGCTATCATTACGAGACGATGCAGACAAGAAACGTTAGCGATATCAGCCTAACCGTAAAAGGTGATGTTAATCTTCAAGTCCAATAGGATTGCAACAACCACATAAAGATGTGGCCATATGAGTGTGCTGATGGAGCTAGGACACAAAATACAAAAGGGAACTGGGGCATCAGAGTGGTAGGATTAACGGCGATTCAATTTTCTTTCTTTTCTTTTCTTTTTTTTAGACAGCGCCTTGCCCTGTCGCCCAGGCCGGAGTGCGGTGGCACCATCTTGGCTCACGGCAACTTTTGCCTCCCAGGTTCAAGCTATTCTCCTGCCTCAGCCGCCTGAGTAGCTGGGATTATAGGCATGTGCCACCATGCCCAGCTAATTTTTGTATTTTTAGTAGAGATGGGTTTTTGCCATGTTGGCCAGGCTGGTCTCTAGTTCCTGGCCTCAAGTGATCCACCCACCTCGGCCTCCCAAAGTGCTGGGATTACGGCCCACCACACCCGGCCTCCCAAAGTGCTGGGATTACGGCCCACCACACCCGGCCTCCCAAAGTGCTGGGATTACGGGCCACCACACCCGGCCTCCATTTTCTTTCATGCTGAAAGGTGTCTGTCCCAGCACATCCTTCTACCCCTACTTTCACCCAAGCCATTCTTAGTATTATTTGGTATGGTGGTCACCAGTGTTACTACTGGCCAGTGAGGACTTAATGCGAAGTCCTCCCAAAGCGACATATAAAATCCTGTGAGAGCAGAAAGGCCCCTGAGCTGGCCTGGTCTGGACTAGAGTTCCAGCTTTGAATCTGTGGCATTCATTGAGAGATTGTGTGACCTTAGACAAGCCTCTTAAGCTGTCTGGTCCTGGCTGTCAAATAGGGTCAATAATCCATGCCCCACAGGCCACTGTGAGGATGAAACAGGAAAGGTCTCATGAGAGCGTGCAGCTCAGTGCAGGGAGAGACCAGCAAATATCCGCCGAGAGTTCACCGAGAAAAATCAAAGCTGGGCTCCCCACTGCATGGAATAGTTTCTTTATTTGTATTATTTTAATTAATTAATTAATTAATTAATTTTAGAGATAGGGCCTTGCTCTTTCTCCCAGGCTGGAGTGCAGTGGGTGTGATCACAGCTCAATGTAGCCTTGAACTCCTTGCTCCATCGATCCTCCCGCCTTGGCCTCCTGAGTAGCTGGGACTACAGTGGCCCCCCAGCACACCGGACTACTTTTTAAAAATTTTTTTGTGGAGATGAATCCTTGCTGTGTTGCCCAGGCTGGTCTTGAACTTCTGGGCTCAAGCAGTCCCTCCTGCCTCAGCATCCCAAAGTGCTGGGATTGCAGCTGTGAGTCACCATCCCCGGCCAAGCCTCCTTAGATTACGGGAGACAGAAAATCCAGGGCAAACTGACTTATACAACAAAGAGAAGAAAAATGACAGACTCTTCTCATTGAAAATGACACAGGGAGGGCCAGGTGGGGCCTGATCCAGCAGCTCCCACTGTGTCTTTCCCCTCTGTCTGCACAGTGGAAAGGTCAGTCCCACCCGCTGCAGCTCAGTCCCATCTCTGCTCCCTCCTCATGGTCCCCAAATAGCTAGAATGGTTCTACCTTGCACCCCTGTATCATCAGACTCCACTGTCAGGAGGGAAGCCTGTTTCTCACCATGTATATCTGTGATTGGCGTGCTTGCACTGACCTGTGCCAGCGTGCTTGCCTGTGCTTCCTTGGACCAGTCAGGCCCCTCCCTGGAGTGGGAAAGGGTCAGTCCCCCTATTCTTTATGGCTGAGAAAAGAGACGCCGTGGCTTCCCCCCAGGGAAAATCAAGTGGTCTCAGCAAGAGCAGGGACAATGAATGACAGGGGCCAGGAGCTGCCCAGCCAGTGTCCCCCTCCCACCGCCAAGTAGGATCCCAAATTGGGCAGTACAGAAGCAGGAGGAGCCACTGAGTAGCAACAGACAAGTTGTGACACTTGCTTAGTTAATAGATTCTTCAGCTTTTTCATTTACCAACACAGCTGAGGAATTTGCACATTTCAGATTGCACTGGGTGGGAGTTCTAGCAGCCCCTCTGAAAGGCAGCCTGCCTGCCATCTGGCCCTCCTCCCATCTGGCCCTCCTGCCTCCCACCAGCAAGCAAGGTGACCAGTGCTATTTCTTCAGCAGCCCCCAGACTGACCGCTTACCTGGTCCTGGATCGCTCCACACAAGCACAAGCTTATTAACCTCCCAGTCCCCTGGAGTCAGCTAGGCCAGTTTAGCTTTATCAGGGTCCTGCATGCCTGGGACTCAGACCCAGGGCAGCAGAGGGCTTGGCCAGGACGCCACATGGCTGTGAAGCAGAAGGAGGAAGCTGTGGGTTCCGAGGACCCGGCTGATCAAAACAGGCCGTGTCTTTCATGTGGGAGCTGTGAGCTGACCTCTCTCCCTCCTCCCTATCCACGTTCCCACCATGTGGCAATCAAGGCCCCTCCAAACACACACTGAGAGCGATAGCACGTCTCGCTGGCTATTAATTAAAAAAGTAAGTGGGGAACAGTTGCTGTTCATTTGCTCGGCTCCCTGCTCACAGAACCATTGCAGATTACCCGTGCTAATTAACAGAGGGCATGTGCACGCGGGGAATGCACCATTTTGTGAGTGACTGATCCGTGGCGACCAGTGCTGCAGTCAGCCCCGGAGGGCCTCAGGAAGCCATTCCGAAGGGTGGCCGTTTATTGATGGCATTCACGCAGGCTCTCAGAGCAGACAGCCGACGCAGGAAGGAGGCAGGCATTAAAACCAATGAAGGAGAGAAACAGAAAGAAACAGACACTTACAGAGCGCACCCAGGGCCGGGGCTCGTGATAGGGCCTTCTTAGGTATTGATATCCTGTTTAACGTCTGTGACAGGATTATCACATAGATGGTGTCATGTCATCTTCTCCAGCCAGTCCGAGGGATGTCAAGTGACTTGTCCAAGGCCAGGGGGCCATGTTTCCTACTATATCAGTCCTCTAGGGCCGCCATAACAAAATACCATACATGGGGTGGCTTCAACAACAGAGATTTCTTTTCTCACAATTCCGGAGGCTGGAAGTCCAAGATCAAGGTGTTGGCAGGTTTGGTTTGTTCTGAGGCCTCTCTCTTTGGCTTGCAGACAGCTGCCTTCTTGCTTTGCCCTCATATGGCCTTTTTCTGTGTGTGCATCCTTGATGTGTCTCTCTGTGTGTCCAGCTTTCCTCTTACAAGGACACCAGCTAGATTGGATTAGTGCCTCCCCACCCTCCCCCCAGCCTCATTTCAATTTAATCACCTATTTAAAGGCCTTATCTCCAAATACAGTCATATTCTGAGGTACTGGGGATTAGGGTTTCAACAGATGAATTTGAAAGGGCTAAATTCAGCCTATAACCTTTTTTTTTGTTTTTTTTGTGTTTTTTTTTTTTTGAGACTAGGTCTTTCATCCAGGAGTGAAGTGGTGTGAACATAGCTCACTGCAGCCTCAACCACCTGGGCTCAAACAATCCTCCTGCCTTAGCCTCCTGTGTAGCTGGGACTACAGGCATGTGCCGCTGTGCCCAGCTCATTTTTTAAAAACAAAAAAAGTTTGTAAAAACGGAATCTCACTTTGTTGCTCAGGCTGATCTTGAACTCCTGGCCTCAAGAAATTCTCCCAATTTGGCCTCTCAAAGTGCTGGGATTACAGGCATGAGCCCCCATGCCCGGCCTCAGCCCGTAACACCTACTCAGTTCAGCAGATGTCGTGACAAGCAAGCTTCTGGGTACCGAACACTGAGTAGTGGGGGAGAGATGTGCGTGCTTAGGCAGAATTCAATGCTTTTTAGACATTTTTATTTATTTCTAAACTCTCAAACAGAATGCTTACAGAGTGACAGTTACACAGGGACTCTATTTTGAATGCTTTACAGTATGAATTCATTTGATCATGGGAATAACCATAGGTAGTGGGTGCTATTCTTATCCTCATTGTACAGATGGAGAGACTGAGACACTGAAGGTTAACTAACTTTTTGAAGGCAGTGGTAGCAGAGGTAGAGCCGAATTCAAGCCTGTCATGACTTAATCCTTTGGTGTTATTTTTCTCTTCTTTAAGGACAAACGGAGAACAAGGGCAGACGAGATCAAAGATGCCATCTACGTGACCATGGAGATCCTGTCCAACTGGGGCAACTCGTGGTGGGTGGGTCTCACAGAAGTCGAGTTCTTTGACCTGAATGACACAAAGCTTTATGTATCCCCCCACGACGTGGATATCCGGAACACAGCCACACCTGGGGAGCTGGGCCGCCTCGTCAACAGGAACTTAGCTGTGAGTAGAGGGGACACTGGATTGCTTCTTGGCTGTGTATTCCCATGCATTTTCTCTGCCCTTGATAAATCTGTGTTAAGGGTATGAGTGGAGGGAGGAGAAGAACAACAAAATCTGGCCAGGTACGGAGGCTCACACCTGTAATCCCAGCACTTTGGGAGGCTGAGGCAGGCGGATCATTTGAGGTCAGGAGTTCAAGACAACAACAAGCCTGGGCAACAAGGCAAAATCCTGTCTCTACAAAAAACACAAAACATTAGCCAGGCATCATAGCTCGTGCCTGTAGTTCCAGCTACTTGGAAGGCTGAGGTGGGAGGATCTCCTGAGCCCAGGGAGATTGAGGCTGCAGTGAGCTGTGATTGTACCACTGTACTCCAACCTGAGCAACAGAGTGAGACCCTGTCTCTTAAAAAAAGCAAAAATAGGCCAGGTATGGTGGCTCACACTCGTAATCCCAGCACTTTGGGAGGCCGAGGCGAGTGGATCACTTGAAGTCAGGAGTTTGAGACCAGCCTGGCCAACATGGTGAAACTCCGTCTCTACTAATAATACAAAAATTAGCCAGGCATAGTGGCACGTACCTGTAATCCCAGCTACTTCTGGAGGCTGAGGCAGGGGAATCACTTAAACCCAGGAGGCAGAGGTTGCAGTAAGCCAAGATTGCAGTAAGCCAAGATTGCGCCACTGCACTCTGAGTGACAGAATGAGACTGTCTCAACAAACAAACAAAAAATTAAATTAAATTAAATCTACCAGAGTTATTCGTTTGGGCAAAGTTGGGGAGGAGCCTGAGGGAGCGGTGCTGGCAGAGGCCCCAGACACTCTCTCTCTAAGCATGTTTCCCAGCCCCTGCTCTGTGGGTATTTCTTGGGGGAACCAATTCACCTTCTTTTATCCACCTTGCAGTTTTCCAGTCACCATCAAACACTGGATCTCAGGAGTCATTAAGGTTAATGGTTGTTCTTTGTAATTGAAGAAACTACAGCTTGGAGAAGGGCATTGACTTGGCCAAAGTCATGCAGCTGGAAGGCAGTGGAGCCAAGTTCATATCGGGCAGCCTGGGCCAGGACCCTTGCCCACACTCCCTCAGGCCCCTGCTGCCCTAGGTCGTGAGGTGCACACTCCACAAACGTTGAATGTTTCTTTCCTTTAAATATCCAACAGAGCCAGGTACAGTGGCCAACACCTGTAATCCCAGCACTTTCAGAGGCTGAGGTGGGCGGATCACCTGAGGTCTGGAGTTCAAGACCAGCCTGGCCAACATGGTGAAATCCTGTCTCTACCAAAAATACAAAAATTAGCCAGGCGTTGGGGCACACACCTGTAGTCCCAGCTACTTGAGCTGAGGCAGGAGAGTCGCTTGAACCTGGGAGGGGAGGTTGCAGTGAGCCAAGATCGTGCCATTACACTCTAGTCTGAGCGACAGAGCAGGACTCTGTCTCAATAAACAAACAAACAAACAAACATACAACAGAATTTACAAAAAAAAAGATGGGGGAGCATACTGGCATTTTTTTCTTCCTGCACCTTACAAGTTGGACACAAGAGACTGTGAGCTAAACTGAGCCAGAGTAGCCAGCCACATCATCTTTGCTATGCTGGGCCTCAGCTTCGTTCATAATTATCTCCTCGGAGACCTGGGAAGATGTTGTTATTGCGTGATCATAGCTCACTGCAGCCTCGAACTCCTGGGCTCAAACTGTCCTCCTGCCTCAGCCTCCTAAATAGCTGGGACCAGAGGCACACAACACCACATCTGGCTAATTTTGTAAAATTTTTTATAGAGATGGGGTCTCACTATGTTGCCTGGGCTGGTTTCCCTGGCCTCTAGTGATCCTCCCACCTCGGCCTCCCAAAGTGCTGGGATTACGGGCATGAGCCAGCATGCCCAGCCTTTGCTGTTATCGTTATTATTATTAATAGTATTAATACCACTGGGAAAAGTAGTTAGTGTTATTCCCATTTTAAAGAAGAGGAAACAAGAAAAGGGGTGTTTGAAATGTCTGGTTCTAGAGACCCAGATTCTGGTCTTGACTCTGGCCTCGGCAACTTACCTGCCTTCTCTGAGAGTGGATTTTTCTGCCTGCTGAAAAATGGGAGATTGGGTCAGTCATCTTTTAGGATTCTCAGATTTCCAGCAGCAGAAACCGAGTCCAGCTCAGTTAGCACATGTTTAAAAAGTAGGTGTGTTTCAAGTCTTTTGAGTAGCTAGTGTACTCACTGCCATGCAGGCCGGGAGAGGATGGGCTTTGTGGGAAAGTTGGGGTTTTAGGGAGCATCCTGGAATGCTGGCCACCATGGGTGTGGTCTTCTTTTGGGGGTGGGAGATAAACAGGAGGATGTGAGATTCTTCTGGAAAGATTCTTCTCTTTGGACTTGAGGTTTTGGGGGAGATTGTGCTGTCCTACTTAGAGAGTTGACTGTTTTGGCCTTTGTGTGAGTGGTCACTTCCATGGCATCCGAAACCATGACTAACTTACGTCCTAAACTGGGTCATAACTCAAGGTTGGGGGCTGCTTTCAGAGAAGGGAACAAAATGAGAAGGGGAGATGGAGAAAAGGATAAAGCTGCAATCCCTTAGTTCATACAACAACCATGATTGAGATGCCTTGGCAGTGTCGGTTGGCTGGTTGGTTTGTCCTCACCACTCTCTGCTGGAAATAGTCTCAGGAAAGGAAGGCTGATGGACAAACCTGACTAGGGCAGGACATCTTGATGCCAGTTCCACCAAGATGCCCCAACGGGGCAGGAAGGGATTCTCCCTGAAGGAGTTCAAGATTGCTTAGAGAATGTGTAATGTATGTCACAAATAAAAATTAAAATTAAAAATTCAAGATCGCCACTAAAAGAAAGCTGGATGCTACAGAGCTAAGAAGCAACAGCTGTCCCCAGGCTTGGACTAGGTAGGTCTGAGTCCCCTTCTAGATCAGCAGCTCTGTGATCTCAGCCCTCAAAAGATACAGTCCCTGAACTGTGGATAACGACCGCCTAGGCGCTGTGGCCTGGCCTATCCCTGCGCTGCCTCCAGATTCAAGTCTGTAGGCTCCCATGCTTGCTGCTGGGACTTGGGCTAGCCCTCGCCATCCCTCCCCTACCCCGCTCTTGCGGAAAGCAGTGGCATTTTGGAAGCCTGCTCTCCAGAACAGAGCACACTAGGGACAATAAAAAGCATCGTTGGATTTGATGGGGACCAATTTTGATGATTGCTCTCCCTTTCTTCTCTTTAGCAGAGACTGGGGCGCTTTGCCATGTGATGACTCACAGTTTTGGTGGATTTGAGGTTTTTGGTTTTTGGCTCTGCGATTGGGACATGAGGTAGCTGTGTCACCCTGGGCTGCTGGGTCTCTGGGCTCATCTGCAGGAAGGCTGGATTCCCCCTTCTTCCCTGATGCGGGGCTTCCCTGTATCGTGGGTCCCAGGCCCGGGACTACCGGAACGCACTGCCTCTCAGAACCATCTAATTGCACCAGCGTGTGGCAGCCATAGCCTGGTGCATCACCTCGTTTAACCCTCACATGAACCTTGGGATGACTCTCCCCATTTTATCAATGAGAAAAAACAAGATGCAGTGAGGAAGAGGCACTTGCCTCAGGCCATAGAGCATGGCTAATGGAGCCCACCCGACAGCCGAGGTACCTAGAAGCAGAGGCTGGGCTTGAAAGAGAAAATGCTTCAGTGGAGGTGAATTGGGGCATTCAAAAGATGTGGGAGTGCCCCGGCCTCTATGGAAACTCCTCCCTTCTGTGCCCGCACCGTGTCTCTTACTGGCTGCATCCCAGCCCAAGGCCTCGAGATGACTCCAGATTTGTACACCCAGCCCTGCCTGCCCCTCTGAGTTCCTGATGTGAATGTCAACTTCCTGCTTGACATCTCTTGGATCTCTCCTGGCCATCTCAGACTTCGTTATTATTATTATTATTTTTAGAGACAGGGCCTTGCTCTGTTGCTCAGGCTGGAGAGCAGTGGTGGAGTCATTGCTCACTGCAGCCTCGACCTCCTGGGCTCAGCCACCCTCCCACTTCAACCTCTCAAGAAGCTGGAACTACAGGCACACACTACCACACTTGGTTAATTTTTTTATATTTTTTGTAGAGATAGGGTCTCACTATGTGGCCCAGGCTAATCTCGATCTCCTGACCTCAAGCAATCCTCCTGCCTTGGCCTTCCAAAGCACTGGGATTACAGGCATCAGCCACCATACCCAGCCCATTTCAGACCTTAGAGATTTAAAACTTAAGTTTCGATTCCCCTGCCCTCTTCCCACATCACTTCTTCCTCCAGTATTTCTTGTTCAGTAACCAGCATTGCTGTTGGCTTAGATGTACTACCTAGAGTCTTCGTTGATTGCCCTAGGAAATTATGGATTTCCTATGAGTCTAGAATTATTTCCAAATAAAAAGTAAAAATAATAATAATATGTGTGTGTGTGTGTGTGTATATATACACACACATATTACACTTTCATGTATTGGGGATTGATGTGGTTTGACTGTGTCCCCACCCAAATCTCATCTTGAATTGTAAAAATACCCACTTGTTAAAGGCAGGGCCAGGTGGAGATAATTGAATCATGGGGATGGTACATTTGGGCACAGTGGCTCACACCTATAATCCCAGCACTTTGGGAAGTCGAAGCAGGAAGATCACTTGAGGCCAGGAGTTTGACACCAGCCTGGGCAACATAGTGAGACCCTATCTCTACCAAAAAAAATTAATTAAAAAAAATTAACTTGTATGTGTATGTATATTTATGTGTGTGTGTATATATATGTGTGTGTGTGTGTGTGTGTATGTATATATATATATGATTGTGCCCTTCTCCTACTTAAAACATGTCCACTGTGACTTGTGGTTACCCTTGGAAATAAAGCTCAAGTGCTTTCCCATGGCCTGGAGACTCTCTGTGAACAGGCCTCCACTTCCCCCTCTGCCTGCTTCACACACCCCTGCTTCACACCTAGGCTCCAGCAGCCTTGGGCCTGCCCTCTCTTCTTCCAGCCCACCAACCTCATTCCTACCTCTCTAAAACCTCTTCCTCCAGCTTTTCACGTTGCTTCTCCACATTCAGATTTCACCCTAATACCACATTCTCAGCAAGACTTTCCCTCACCCAACAATCTGGAGGAGTCCTGTTGCCTCCCACCCTGGTCACTATCACATCACCATTTTTCATTTCTTCAGAGCACATCTCACTGTAAGAAATGATCTTGTTTACATGTATATTATGTCTCCCCAATTTAGCTGAAAATTCTTGTCTGTCCTGTTTACACTATATCCCCAATACATAAAAATGTGCCATACATATTATTTTTGTTTTTTTAAACGGAAACATAGCTTACAGTTTCTTGTTGTTGTTGTTGTTTAAGCTTACAATTTTTAAACTTTTTATTTGGAGATAATTTTAGACTCACAGGAAGTTGTAAAATAGTACAGAAAACAGAAGAACAATAGAGAAAGTCAATGAAATCAGAAGTTGGTTCTTTGAGAGGATTAGCAAATTGGCAAACCTTTAGCTAGACTAACCAAAAAAAGATGGGGGAGAAGATTAAAATTACTAAAATCAAGAATGATAGAGAGAACATTGCTATTGACCTTACAGAAGTAAAAAGGATTACAAGGGAAAATGAAATTAAGAAACAATTATGTTTACAATAGCATCAAAAGAATAAAATACTTAGGAATACATTTAACAAAAGAAGTACAAAGTGTATACTCTGAAAACTACAAAACATTGTTGAAAGAAATCTAAGATCTAAAAAACTGGAAAAGCATCCCATGTTCATGGATCAGAAGACTTAACATTGTCAAGATGGTAATACTTCCCCAAACTGACCACTAGATTCAGCAAAATCGCTGTCAGAATCTCAGCTGACTTCTTTGTACAAGTTGACAAGTTGATTCTACAATTTATAGGGAATTTCAAAGGACTCAGAGTGCTAAAACATTATTGAAAAAGAATAAAGTAGAACTCACACTTCAATTTCAAAACATACTACCAACTCTGCAGTGATAAAGACTGCATGGTACTGGCATAGGATAGACATATAGATCAATGAAATAGAACTGAGCATCCAGAAGTAAACCCATGGATTTATAGTCAATTGATTCCAACAAGGATACCAAGACCGTTCAATGGGAAAAGCATAGTCATTCAAAAAATGGCCTTGGGACAAATGCATTTCCACATGCGAAAAGATGAAGGTAGATTTCCACCATATGCCTTATGCAAAACTAACTCAATGGATCAAAGACCTGAATGTAAGAGCTAAAACTTTGAAACTCTTAGAAGACAAAGGTGTAAATCTTGATAGCCTTGAATTTGTCAATGAAGTCTTAGCTATGACATCCAAAGCACAAGCAACCAAAAAAAGGAAAAAAACAGATAAATCAGACTTCATCAAAATTAAAAACATTTTTCCTTCAGATGACACTATCAAGAAAGTAAAAATACAGCCTACAAAAAGGAGAAAATATCTGCAAATCGTATATCTGATAAAGGTCTAATATTCAGAATATACAAAGAAAAAAAAACCCTAATGACAAAAAGATGAACAACCCAATTAAAATATGACCAAATGACTTTGAATAGACATTTCTCCAAAAAAGATGTACAAATGGCTGGTGAGAACATTAAAGATACTTAACATCATAAGTTGTTAGGGAAATGCAAATCAAAACCACAATGAGATATCACTTCACACACTCTAGGATAGCTGTAATTTTTTTTTAAAAAAAAAAAAGAGAAAATAAGTATTGATGAGCATGTGGAGAATTTGGAACCTTCATTCTTTGCTTGTGGAAATGTAAAATGGCTCAGCCCCTGTGGAAAACAACTTAACAGTTTCTCAAAAAGGTAAATGTAGGGTTACCCATGACCTAGCGATTCCATTCCTAGGTATATACCCAAGATAACTAAAAACATACATTTATTTAAAAAAAAAAAAAAAAAAAAAAAAAAAAAAAACCTTGTACATGCATGTTCATTGCAGCATTATTCAGAATAGCCAAAAAGTAGTAGAAACAGCCAGATGTCCATAATGAATGAATAAAGAAAATGTAGTATTTCCACAAAATGGAATATTATTCAGCCCTAAAAAGGAAAGAAGTATTGCTACATGCTACAACCTGGATGAATCTTGAAAACATTATGCCAAGTGAAAGAAGCCAGACACAGAAGGCTATGTGTTGTATAATTTCATTTATATGAAATGTCCAAAATAGTCAGATCTGAAGACAGAAAGTAGATTAGTCATTGCCAGGGGCTGGGAGGAGGCAGGAATGGGGAGAGACTGCTAATGAACATGGGTATCTTTTGGGGGTGGTGAAAATGTACTGGAAGAAGATAATGGTAATGGTTGCACAACCTTGTGAATGTACTGAACCGTGTGAACACCATTGAACTGAACGCTTTAAAATGGCTAATTTTATGCGATGTGAATTGTATCTCAATTTTGAAAAAAAAGGACAGAGAAATCTTATACACCTTTACCCAGTTTTCCCCAGTGGTAAATCCTATGTAACTGTAGTGCATCATCAAAACCAGGACCTTGACATTGGTGTAATGTACAGACCTTCATACACTCACTTGTGTGTACATGTATATGGTTCTATGCAATTTTATCACATATATAGATTTCTTTCTAAAGATACAGACATCGAGATACAGACCAGTTCCATCACCACCAAGGAGTTCCCTTGGGCTCCTCCTGTACAGCCATACTTCCCCAAGCCCAGTCCTGACAGTGGAAACCACTGATTTGTTCCTCTACATACATTTTGTCATTTCAAGAATGCTATGTAAATGGAATCATACCATTTATATAGCATTTATATCATTACTAAAGTCGGTAACCTTTCTGAGACTCGCTTTTTTTACTCAGTGTAATGCCCTTGACATCCTTCCATATTGTTGTGTGTGTCAATAGTTTGTTCCTTTTTAATGCAATAATTTATTAAATTGGAGCTACTTCTGAGGGCAGCACGCTATCTCCCTGCGGGTTACTATTCAGTGTTATGTTAATACTGGAGTTAAAAAGGCACGTTTGGTTTAGGAGTTAGAAAGTTACCTCCTCAGAGAAGCCTTCTCTAACCATCCCTTCTAAAATAGCTGTTCCATGGGCCATGAATAATTCTCTCTTATTTTTTTCCTAGAATGTGTCCCTGCTTGATTTTTTTTTCTTGGAAACATTACCTGTTTGCCTTCCCTCATAGCACAGAGCTACTAGGACCTGGTGGGTCAGGTTCCCTTGCACATGCCCCGTGTCTGGCTCAGCATCAGTCCCCCAGGAGGGACCCTGTACAGTGTTTGTTGGGCAAGTTATGGAGTAGATATGTCCGTGCCTGCTTCCACCCTTTTGCCCTAGCACTTCAGGGCATGCTGACTGCTTTTCTGAATGGCAGCATTGAGATTTCTTTCCTGGAGGATTCTTTTTTTGGCCTCCAGGGCCCACTTTACCACCCATACAGAGAGAAATAGAGAACCCCCAGGAGCACCACTCAACCAACATTGGTGGAAGTTGGGGTATAAATACCCCAGCTCCCTGGCCCCATTGGTGCAGTCACTCTGATGCCTGTTCCACCCTGGCTCCCAGATTCCCTGGGGGGATTAAGCTCTAGTTGCCCACAGGAGCGGCTGTCTTCATAACATACCCTTTATGAGCCACCTTCCCTGCCTTGTCTCACTTCGTCACTCTCCCATTGATATTTTCTGCTCTGTCTAAATAAGCTACTTACACATGGATCCTTGCCTCAGGGTCTGCCTCAGGGGAATCCAGAGACAGCATGAATTAATGCATGAAAGATGGAGGTTCAGATCCTCACTCTACCACGTAGGCACTGAGCAACCTTAGGCGATCCCACCCCTCGCTGAGCTTTGGCCTGTTTTGGTCAGTAGCACATGCATTACAGCAATGCCCACCTCCTGGGGTTTCCAAGTGAAAGAAGCCAGAACCAAGGGCAGTAACAGCAGCATGAAGGCGCCCGATTCCCGTTCTGCTGTATTCCTTACCCCCTGTGATGGGGAGGGAGGAGCTGCAGATGCTCTGCCTCCTGCCCTGGCACCGAGGGGTTTTCCCAGCATGTGCCAGGTCAGTCCTGGGCAGCTTCCCATCAGCCTTTCTGAGATCCTGTCTGTGGAGAGAAAACATCAGAAGGCTGGGGTGCTAATGAGGCCCAGAGTTATCCTCAGGTTAATGTTCTTTGACTTTGAACATCACAATTCCCACTTAGGCCTCCTGTTACTCCTCCTGCTGACAGAAATGTGAAGGGAAATCAATTACAGTCCCCTAGCCCACATCTAAGGGTCAGCCATCAGTCTCTTCCTTTGTCAGGCAGCCACAGTGACCCATTTTAGGCCCCCACTCAGCAAAGGAATGAGACTCACCCGCTGGATTTGGGGATGTGGTTTCTTGACCCCTCGCAGCTGCCCAGAGCACTAGAAGTTCTTGTAGAGCTGGAGAAACTTGCCAGAATAAGTCAGAACCCCTTGAACTCATCGTTCCCCCTTAACAAAAGCCACCTCCTCCCTCCTGAAAGGCACCATTGTCACCGAAACAAGCCCCCTTTGTCCTCCACCGCAGCTGGAGCCTGGGCCTCCCATCTCCTGGGGGCCGATAAAACCCCAGATCAGCCAATCCTCCCTCCCTGGCTCTGTCAAGTAGCAGGCACGTTCCTGGTGGCGGGGAGTCCGTCGAGATGTTCTCAAATGCAGGGCGATGCCCCTTTGAGATAAAAGGGACAAGTCAGCCAGTGTCAGGCCCGCGGAGGTTGCTTATTGCAGATGGGACTTGCTGCTGCTGCCCTAAACAAGGACCACAGACTCAGTGCCTACAGGGGCCAGGCAGAGGCAGAAGAGGGAAGCGAGGTGGATGTGAAGCAGTAGGGAGTGGTGGGGACCGTGGAGCCCTGGGGAATGGCGGGCTTCAGGGGCTGCACACTCTTGGCTCCAGGAAACGGCCACCAGGGCTCCTGAGCTGCCATGTTTTCTGAGTCTGCAGAGGAGTCGGAAATCTGGCTGGAGAAATCTCCCCACTCCACCACCACCTATTTTTGAGACAGTCTCACTCCATCACCCAGGCTGGAGTGCAGCGGTGCGATCTTGGCTTCCTGCAACCTCCCCCTTCCGGGTTCAAGTGATTCCCCTGCCTCAGCCTCTCCAGTAGTTGGAATTACAGGCCCGCCACCATGCCCAGCTAAATTTTGTATTTTTTTTTTTCTTTTAGTAGAGATGGGGTTTCACTACATTGGCCAGGCTAGTCTTGAACTCCTGACCTCAAATGATCCACCCACCTCGGCCTCCCAAAGTGCTGGGATTACAGGTGTGAGCCACTGCACCTGGCCCTCATATTTTTCCTTTTTTCTTAGAGACAAGGTCTCACTGTGTTGCCCAGGCTAGAGTGCAGTGATACCAAACTCCTGGGCTCAAACGATCCTCCCACTTCAGCCTCCCGAGTAGCCAGAACTAGAGGCAAACACTGCCATACCCTGCTAATTTTTAAAATTTGTTTGTAGAGACAAGGTCTCTCTATATTACTTAGGCGGGTCTCTAACTCCTGTCCTCAAACGATCCTCCTGCCTCAGCCTCCCAGATCACTGGGATTAAAGGTATGAGCCACTGCACCTCTCTGAATCTCCCCATTTTTAAATGTCGGCAATGAATTTGTGTTTTGTTTTGTTTTGTTTTTAACATTGCATGAACCAAACAAATACCCCTGCAAGCCAGATCCAGCTTACAGTCTGTTCTCTGTTTGTTTGTTTTTTGGGTTTTTTTTTGGAGATGGAGTTTGGAGTTTAGTGACATGATCTCAGCTCACTGCAACATCCACCTCACGAGTTCAAGCTATTCTCCTGCCTCAGCCTCCTGAGTAGCTGGAATTACAGTCATGCCCCACCATGCCCAACTAATTTTTGTATTACTAGTAGAGACAGGGTTTTGCCAAGTTGGCCAGGCTGGTCTCGAACTCCTGACCTCAGGTGATCCATCTGCTTGCCAAAGTGCTGGGATTAGAGATGTGAGCCATTGCGCCCGGCCTACAGTCTCCTCCCTAAAGCTTTAATGAAAGGGCAGATGTTAGGAGGCACACTCCATTTATGCATTCACTTAGTCATTTATTTATTACACAAAGAGTTGTTTTTTCTTTTTTTTTTTGGCATCTTCCATGTGCCAAGAAACTGTGCTAAAAGCCTAGGGTTCTGGAATAACTAGACACGACCCCTTCCCTTGAGCTCACGGCTGAATGGGGGCATGACATGAACGTGAAAAGAGATGATCATGGGACCCCGAGGTAGGCACCAAGCTCGGGGACTGCAAGGAGCCAAGGGCACTTGGATTTGCTGAATTCCCCAGATTGAGAAGGTTAGGAAGAGAACTGCGAGAATTGCAAGCAAGCAGAGGCCCACCCTGTGCCAAGGCACCGGGTCGAGCCAGCGTGGACATGTTTGGGAGCAGCTATGAGTTTTATCCCAATGGAGAGTGAATAGGTATTGCAGAAAGCCAAGAAAAGGCGGCTGGGGCTGAGAAAAGTCCCCCAGTTTGGCTTTTTCCATCTGCACCCAAAGCACTCATGACATGCAATTTTGTCGGTGTGAAGGAGAGTGACAGCAAGGCGTCCCTGTTCACCTGCCCCTGGGGCCTCTGTCGGGGAGTCTGCAAACTGAAGCCTCCAAGCTTGGAAACCCTGAAAGGAACAGAATAAATCCCAGGGCTCAGTGCCCTGGCCCTGGCCCAGCCAACGCCTGAGACAGTGGCTTTCTTTCTTTTGTATTTAAAAATTTTTTAAATTCGGCAGGGTTTTACAAAAGAAAATCAAAGGCTCTGTTTGCCAGGTTAATCAAATAGCGTCCTGTCCTTCTCTCTAGCGTCTTTCCCCTCCCCCAGAGCTCTCCTCAAAGCCGATTAAGTTGATTAAAATAAAGCCCGCTGCATTTTAAATTCCGTCTGGTTGGCAGATCAGAGGGGTCCGTGTGGCAGCTTTGTGCAGGGGGTGGGACAGGGTCAGTAGCCTGCTGTGAAGTGCCGTCCAGACGGGGTGATCAGAGTCTCCAGCCTGGGTGATGGCAATGGGGTGGCCTGGCTGCCTGCCCTGAGCCCTCACCAGGCCTCTCCTGGTTTTTGTGAGCCAAAGAGCCACTGCCATTTTACTTTGGGGAGAGGCAGAAATGTGCCCAATGATTTCCCTCTCTTGCTGGCCTTCTAGGACAAGAAAGACTCCTCCCCGTGGACCTGCCCCTTCCGCCCGCCTCTCCAGCTGTTTTTTGTTATTCGAAACACAAGACAGCTGGGGGACTTCAGTCTGGCCAAGATCAAGGTTCGGAATTACTGGACTGCTGATGGCGTAAGTAACAGGCGCTGGTTCCCCACTGGGCACTGGGTTGATGGAAACGCTTAGCAGTTTGCCAATAGCCTGATTCCTAAAGTTGCAAAATGGATACATGGAGGCCCTGCTGGCCTTGCGTGTGCAGCAGGAGCCTGCTGGCAGGTTCACACTGCATTCTCATAGCCCCCAGGGACAGAGCTTCCGGCCGCTGGCGTTGGGAGGTGGTATCAGGCCACCCTTGGGGGAACTGGAAAAATACAAGCTGAGACTCAGTTTTACAGATAAGGAAACAGAGACACAGAGAGATTATGTAACTTGCCCCAAGTCACATAGCCAGTCAGTGTCAGAGTGAGAATGTGAACGCCTGCATTCGGACTCCAGGCCCTTTCTCTTAGCCTTCACTTCTCAAATGTTAACTTGCACTGACTCATCCGTGGGATCTTGCTAAAATGCAGGTTCTAATTCAGCAGGTCTGGGGCAGGGCCTGAGATTCTGCAGGTCCAGCCAGCTCCCAGGCATCCCAGTCTTCCTGTTCTGTGGACCTCACTGTGAGTAGCCAGGCCCTTAACCTCTGGCTATTGTGCCCCTCTGGTTCTATTTTTTATTTTTTTAAAGACTAGTCAAGTACAGTAATGAGAAGGGGCGATAGAATGGAAAAAGGAGTTAGTTCTGTAACTGACTGTGATCAATTGAGATAACTTGCTACCTTTGGACCTACCACCTCCGGTTGCAGGATCCACACCCTCCTTTCTAACCTCACACTATCTACCCTCATGCTGCTGCCTGTGCCCACACCCTTTCCTTCCTTCTCTGGGCTGTTTTTCATGCACTCATAGTTCCATCAGGGAACTGAATAGTGAGGAAGGACAGGAATTCACTTGGCCTATCTGCCCCTCTTATGGTAGACATAGGGGCAAGAGTTGTACTTTCCTTTCAAATCTGTAAGGGAAGCATTTGTTCAAGTGAGATTATAAATAGGAACGGAGCGTCACCTTCAGTCTTGCTAGAGACGTTAGGGAGTGGTGAGGACTATGGCAGACTGGCAAGCCCATGCCCTAGGAAAAGGGAAGGGTACTTTTCAGCTTCAACTAAGGGTTGCTTTGTAGAATACCAGCCAGTTCTGCCAGATCTTCCCAACATGCCCAGAGAGCTGGATATCTGAGTTTTGACATGAGCCTTCCTTATTTGTAAATGTCAGTAGCTAATTTAAGTTCTTTTTAAACCACCATGCAATTCAAACAAAACTCTTCTTTTTGAGCTAGCCTGCCCCAGACTGTGCGTAGTGTGGAGAAAGGAGCCCGCCTCAGGCTGGGAGAGATCAGGGAAGGTTCTTGAAGGAACACACACCTGAGCTGTGATGGCAAAGGACAATGGCAGTCAGCCGAGGCAGGAAAGGAGAAAGTGTATCCTGGATGGAGGGCCCTGCATGTTCACAGGCATGGAGGTGTGAAAGAACATAGCCTCCTAATCGCTCTCACTGGCCCTAGGCCCAACCCAGTCTGTCTCCAGCAGCCACCAGGGAGATCCAGTCACACATCATTGCTGCTTCAAACCCTCAGAGCCTCCCCTTGGCCCAGAGGATCAAGGTCAACCCCCTGAGTGTGACATCAGAGCCTCCTAATCCCCTCACGCTGGGCCCTGCCTCTCTCCTGTCAGAATGCAGGCTGCCCTGGCTTTCCACCCCCTGACCATGGCAGTGATACCTTTATCCCTGCCCCTCACACCCCCTTCTCACTCAACTCAGAATGCCCGCCTCTGCCTCATATTCCTGGAAACCCAGACGTCACTTTCTCCAGGAAACCGACCCTGCCCCCTGCCCCCTGCCCCTTGCACTTCTCTGGGACCTCATGAACATGTTCCACCATCTCCTGACCGGAATTTGTGGCTACTTTCCCAGGCCACCATGGACCCCTTAAGAGACATCTCCACCCCAAGTCATCTCCACTCCTGCCCTAGTGAAAGGAGAAATACGTGGTTGATGAATGAATGAATGAATGAATGAATGAATGAGCTCATGTTCCTAATAATCCATAAGCAGCTGTGTTATCCTTACTGATATCCAGATGAGAGGATAGGAGAGTCTAGGTGGCTTGCACAAGACCACATGGCAGGTTGGAGGCAGAGCTGGGAACCTAGTCCCAGAGAGGCAGTCCTCCCCTCTTCCCTCCCTCCTTCCCTCCTTCCCTCCTTCCGATCCTCCCTTCCTGAGCTGCTTCTTGCTAGTTCTGCCGCCCACCAGCTGTCCATCCACCTAGTGATCACGTCCCGAGCACCTGTCAGTCGTGAGGCACCGCGAGTCAGGAAACTAACAGGACAGGCAGCCCCGGCCAGCTGTGTGTACACACAGTGCTGCCCAGAGCTTTCTCTCATTTCTGATCTTTGAGGTTATTTGTTTGCTTGTTTGTTTTTAAACAAACACCTGAAGTTTAAACTTGAAAAAAAGAAGGCCAAGTCATTGGGAACTTGTGGAAATTTCTCTGGGCGTGTCAGACCCGCCTTCTCCACTTGCCAGCCCTGGCCTCTTGTGTGCTCAGAGGCTGGCCCTCAGACCCCGGAATGCAGCCGCAGCCCACATAGTCACGGCACACTGTGAGCATCTGGGGCCGGGTCCTCTCATTCCAAGTCCCACTCAGTGCTTCCTGGCTGGTGGCCATGAGCACCCTCTTCTAGAATGGGCAATGGAACAATGCCAGCTGCCCGGGCCTGTGCCCTGCAGCTCGGCCCTGTCACTGAATATATATCTCAGGGCAAGGAAAGCAGATTTTATGTGCAGGATTACAACAAAGATAAGCCTCATCCCTTTTGGCCAGGGCCTGCCTTTGTTCTTTAACCTATGCTCAGCCTTCCTTGTGCTTCTAGAATTGTCTAAAATGGCATAGGGTCTTAAGAGTCCCTCAGGAGCTTGGGGTGTCGTCACGGGTGCGTGGGGGAGCTGTTGGCTGCAGGGATTTGAGAGCCGAGGTCTTTCCGCAGCCAGGCTGGAGTGTGGAGGACTGCGGCTCCTGCCGGGCACCGCTTATGTAACACACACCCATCTGTTGCCAGAATTTACCAGGAGCAGAAAAGCGCAAACAAATGCAGCTGCAGGTTGGTTTGATTTAATATTCTCCAGAGGATGCTATTACTGTGTGTTTTAGAGGAGATAAAATGAGAGTTTATAGGAAATATAGCTTGGCCTGGTAGATGTGGCTTGTTAATACAGTGTTTTGTGTATGGGAATCTGAAGAAGAAAAGTTAAATGTGGGCAGCTAATCCAACCAGGGCTTATTTAGAACGGAAGAAAGGAAGGGATTAGAAAAAGGGGAGTCTCTTTTATTGGGAAATGTGCTGCCTGTGAAATCCTCACGCTAGCATTTATGGGCTCCTTCCCCCCTCACTTGGTGATGCTGTAAGTGTCAGCTGGGCCAGAGGAGAGGGATGGGAGAGGCGAAGTGAGGACGTGGAGGCTGCACTGCCACCACAACAGTGCACAGAAGGCAGCAAACAGATGCCTCTACTTGTGACAGCTGCCATTTATTCAGTGCCGTAGGTATCAGGCACGTATAGGCACCCTGTGGGCACTCAGTAAATATTCAATGCATGAATGAATAACTGAACAAATGAATCATCTCAATTAACCCCCAGTGATCCTATGAGGCAGGTAGTGGTATTTCCCATCTTATAGACGAAGAAGCCAGAACTTAGGACAGTGACATCCCAGATGGCAAATAGGCTGTGTCTCTCTTGCCAACGCTGATGGGAAACAGCTTGCTGGAGTGCTGTCCTGAGAAAGATCTGGAACCTTCTTTCTGGTTCATCGAGGAAAGGATGCAATGATTGATCAGCCACGTCTGCCGTGGGCTCAGGAGGATGTGCTACTGTGTGTGTCATATCTTTTGGTTTTCCCCAGATTAAGTGACTTGCCCAGCTAGCAGGTGGTAAGAGACAAAGCCGGGGAGGGGAATTTGAGGTCCGCTTTGTCTTTCTCTGATTTTTCACGGCACTGTTTCTCCTGCAGAGTGGCATCTGTTGGGAGGAAGAAACCGATAGTCTCCCTTCTATAGTAGGTAATAACTCATCCAAAAAGTGGGCTTCCAGCAGCTCTCCATGCTCCATCTGTTTGCCTTTATAATAGTCATATTAGTTATGTGTGACAGTACAGATAAGCACACCATCCCCATCATCACCCACAGCGTCACCACGCAAGTGCCGCCTCCAGCCTGGTCACACCAGGAAGTGGGACAGCAGTGAGCATCCAGGCAGGACGGGCACCCAGGGTATATTTCATATACAGAAAGGCACTCATTAAATTGTTTTTGATAGATAAATGCTACATTTTTCCAGGGGCATATTTCTGTGACATGTAATGTGCTCTAGGCCAGGGGTCCCCAGCTCCCGGGCCACAAACCAGTACCAGTCTGAGGCCTGTTAGGAACCAGGCCGCAGAGCAGGAGGTAAGCCCCGGATGAGCCAGCATGACCACCTGGGCTCTGCCTCCTGTCAGATCAGCAGTGGCATGAGATTCTCACAGGCATGGAAACCCTATTGGGAACTGCACATGTGAAGGGTCTATGCTGTACGCTCCTTATGAGAATCTAATGTCTGATGATCTGAAATGGAACAGTTTCATCCCAGTACCATCCCCACCCCTGCCACCATCCATAACAATAACACAGGACAGTGAATGAGGGCCACAGGGAGGAGGAGGCTGGGCTGCTTGGAGCCAGGTGGCCAGAGTCCTTCCCCAAGCTCAGTGATGACCAGGAGCATCCATGGGGCATCTGTGGGAAGGGCATTCCCCGCAGGGCACAGCAGGAGCAAAGGCCCTGCGGCAGGAGTTCAAGGACTGTAGTTTCGCCAAGTGGCTGGAGCATGGGGAACAAGGAGTGTCATGGGAGGTCCCAGAGGGAGGTGGGGACAAGATCCTGTGGGCCAGCAGGTTTGGATCTGATTCGGAGACAGGCAGAATATAGTATGGTCAGAGCCAGCCTATCTAAGACCGTGTGGCCTGGGGCAGGTTACCTCACATCTCTATGCCTCAGCGTTATCTGGAAAATGTCCAGTGAATGCATGTAAAGTGCTCTGAGTCGTTCCTGACCTCCCGCCTTCTGTACAAGGGTCAGTTGTTAGTGTCATCGCCGGAGGCTTGTGAGCAGGGTGACATGATCTGATGGACGATGTTTGTTTGTTTGTTTGTTTGTTTGTTTTTCTAGATAGTCTCTCTCTGTTGCCCAGGCTAGAGCGCAGTGGCGTGATCATGGCTCACTGCAGCCTTGACCTCCTGGGTTCAAGTGTTCCCCCCACCTCAGCCTCCCAAGTAGCTGGGACTCCAGGTGTGCACACCACCACAGCTAGTTTTTTTTTATTTTTTGCAGAGATAGGCAGGTCTCAAACTCTTGGCCTCAAGTCATCCTCCCGCCTCAGCTTCCCAAAGTGCTGGGATTACAGGTGTGAGCCACCGCGCCCGGTCCTGATTGAGGAATTTAAAAGACTACTCTGGTTGATTTGGAGAATGGATCAGGGGGCAGAGGGAGCCCAGAGAGAGGAGGCTCAAGACATAGTCTAGCTAAGAATAGCCTAGCTGAAGATGGTGGTGGCTTGGATGAGGGTGTCAGTGCTCTTGGGGTGCCCTTTGGGTAGACTCAGCTCATCCTATGACTATTTGCATTTTCAGCAATGCCTTTTTCTGGGAAGAAGTTTTCGAATGAATGTAAAAGTGAAGGGATTAGTTCAGTAATGAGGCGTGTATCCATCACCTGCTTCAATAATTATCAACATTCTGCTATTGTTGTTTCACGTATCCCCCTAACATTTGCAAGCAAATTGTAGTTATCACACTATTTCACTCATACATCCTTCAGTATACATCTCTAACAAAAAAAGACATTTGTTTGTTTATTTTTCTGTAACCTTGATGGCACTATCGTGCGTGGCCATAATTAATTATCATGCCCTGATACCCACTTCATGTTTAAACATTCCTCATTCTCTCAAAATTGTTTCTTTTACACTTGGTTTGTTTGGATCTGATACAAACCAAGACCAAACATTGCAATGACTCGGAAGTCAAAGGTGTCACCTTCATTTGGTCACCCGAGTCAGTGTGGCCTGATGGCTCTGCTCCATGGCAGGGTTTGGGCACTGTGGGGTCCAGGAAGTATGCTGGGCATCTTAGCAGGGCAACTGGTGAAAAGGGGACTGACCCCATTGCATGGGAAGCCTCCTGAGCTGTGGACCTCAGGCTTGGTGTAGGCCAGAGAGTGCTTTCGTTGGGTGGGATGCGGTGAGTACAGTCTGTGGGCAGAGTCCTCACTCAGGTAGGTACAGACATGGTAGCCATGAGAGTTCCAAGAGGGTCAGCCTTAAAGCGGGTCCCCAGCCAGCAGGGGAAGGAGAAGTGAACAGAGAATTCAGCCTTTATTTATTTATTTGTTTATTTATTTAGAGACAGAGTCTTGCTTTGTCACCCAGGCTGCAGTGCAGTGGCCCGATCTCAGCTCGCTGCAGACTCCACCCCTTGGGTTCAAGCAGTTCTCCTGCCTCAACCTCCTGAGTAGCTGGGACTACAGGCACGCACCACCATGCCCAGCTAATTCTCATATTTTCAGTAGAGACGGGTTTTGCCATGTTGGCCAGGCTGGTCTCGAACTCCTGACCTCGAGTGACCACTTGCCTCAGCCTCCCAAAATGCTAGGATTTACAGGCATGAACCATTGGGCCCAGCCACATTCAGCCTTTAAAGAGAGCAGCCCCACAAGAACGTAGGGATTCAGAGCCAGGCTCTGCTCCTAGAGAGAATGAAAGTGGACGCAGAGCCAGCATGGAAGCTGAGACCCATGTCCTGTGCTCTGCAGACCAGGTGGGCAGGCTGCAACTGGAAGTAGGCAGATGTCTGGGCAGGGGAGGGCTGCTCACCCAGGTGTAGGTGCTGACTGGCGCAGCAGGAGAAATCACAGATCGCCTGGAGGGTGGAGCTTCCCACCTGCCTCCTGCCAGCCTTGGCCAGGACTGACTCAGTAGCTGAGCCCGTTGATTGGAGTTCTCAGTAGAAGGGCTGTTTTATCAGCCAGGATTCTCTTGGTAGCAAAAGACAGAAAACCCAATTAAAACTGGGTTAAGCACAAAATAGAAGTCTTTGGCTCATGTAAGAGAAGACGCTGGGTGGCTGGCTTTAGGTATGGCGGCATCCAGGATTTCACATGATGTCATCAGGAATCTGCCTCCCTCCATCACTTAGCTCTCTTCCCCTCTGTGCTGGCCTCATCCTCAGGTTCCACGTGGTAGCCCCCAGTGGCATCAGGTTCATGTTTATTTCAGCAGCCCCCACAGAAAGAGACTGTCCTCATGAAAGCTGCAATCTAGCGCTTATTATTGGTCAGACCTGCATTGCTATCTGGGGTGGGCCCACATTATCCACATGAGGTGAAATTAAGAGAAGGCTGGATTTTCAATGGGAAATTGAAGTTCTGCCTCTGAAAGAGGGAAAAATCACCAGGGAAGATAGAAAATCATACCCGACCTAGGTCCTTTTTCTTTTTCTCTAAGAACATAGGAGTCACATGCTGTTGAATTTATTCATCAGCTCGCAAACTTAAACCTTCCTTGACACTTAACCACATATCAAAGCTGCAGGCCTGACCACTGGATCGCTATTTCTGGCCTTTCTTACTGTGAATGCACACTACTCCCACTTGGCACACCCAAACCCTGCCCGTCTATCCACCCACGCCAGGCTTCCTTCTCCACTTCCTTCTTCTGTCTGCGCCAGCTCCTGGCTCACAACTTTGATCCTCTGACTTCCCTTTGCCCCTCACTGTCAGGCATCTCTAAGTCCTACCAGTTCGATTTCCAAAACCAGTCTCCTTCCCAATCCAGCTCATCCCTTCCCTTCTTCCTGTTGCTGTGTGAAGCCTTATTCCCGTGTATCCTCATCCTCCCCTCCACTGCTCATGGGCTCAGCCCCTCCTCTCATCAGCAGAGGTTTGTCAATTGCCCCAAGCCCAGGCGTTGTGCTGGGAATCAGCACTGATACGCTGCCTGCCCCTGCAAGCTCGTGCCCAGGCAGGGGAGGCCCAGGGGCCCTGCAGTGAAGGGGATGAGCCCAGGGCCTCCCAGCTGCAGAATACCTCAGGGGAGCAACCATGACCCACTGCTGTCACATGCCTCCCAGAGCATCCTGGGAAGAAGGCTGGACACAGAGGCTGTGCACCGGTCACCAGATGCAGCTCACAGGTAGACTTCCGCTGGATCACATGTTTTCAAAATTATTTGAATTAATAGCCAACATTTTTAAATTGGGAGGTTTTGCATGAAAATATGAAGTTTTTTGCATTTTTTGAGAAACTAGAAGATCCCGCATTTATACCTGGAAACTTGAGTGGAACTGAGTCACAGCGACACCGTTGTCCTTATACCCCATTGCCTGTCTCATTTGCGGTACTTACCTGGACCCTGAATGTGTTTGCATTGGTGACTTCCGCCACTCCCTGACCCCAAAATCTGACTCTCTGGCTCTTTCATGCTTAGATAGCTTTGACCTCCCACTGGCCCCCATAAAACTCTTCTCTCCCCTCTGCCTTAGCTCCTGCCATCCCCAGAGCCTGGAATACCTGACCCGTCTTGTTACAAACCTGCCTTTCAAAACACTGAGGTTCAGCTTGAGCCTGACATCACAGACAAGCCTCCCCGTACCCCTAGCCTGCCTTAGGCCCCTTCCGGGGGTCTCCAGCCACACCCTTCCTGGCACCAAGTCCCTGCTTCCTGAGGGTGTTCCTTAGGGTCCTGAGTTTCTGACATACAAACAGGCACCCCAGGCCAAATCTGCCCTGTGATGCATTCAGTTTGGTCCTCACGGTGTTTACAGCTTATGAATTGTTTAATGACAACATTTGGAAATTGGCTTTTGATGACCTAGCAATATTCCCTCTCTTTCATCCACTGGCTGGAGCGGAATGCTCCCTGCTTCCTCTGGACTTGAGGGTATGCGTCCTTCAGCTCACAGACCCCCATGGCTGCCACTAGCATTTGAGCATGCGACCCCTTCACCTACAGCTGGTTGTGAGCTCTTCAAGGCGAGGACCTTGGCTTGCTTCCTTTGCATCCCACACAGGCCAGGACCCTCCCCTACCATCCCCGCCCCCCAACACCAAAAGACCCCCACACAGTATGGGCTGCATTGAATAAAATTGCAAGATTTGCATGCCAGGGCCTCAACACAAACTTAGTTGAGTTTTGACCTCAGAGTGCATGGGGCTCCTCCTATGGCTGCTGCCAACCTCTGCCAGAAACAGGGGGATTGCTGCACTGGGCCCTGCAGAGCATTGTCTCTGAGCCATGCCAACCCGAGCAGCCAGCCTCGATGGGTCTATACATTTAGGTGTGGTACATTAGGTACAAGACATGAGGGTAACTCCTGTGTCTTGCATATGTGGCAAGCAGCATTTAAAGCACTTTATATAGATCAGCTCATTTATTCTGCACAACAGTCCTATGAGACAGGTACTGCAGTTACCAGCTCCATTTCACAGATGGGGAAACTGAGGTACAGAAAGGCAGAGCAACTTGCTGACGATCACATGACTACCAGGCATTCTGGTGCCTACTTCACAGCCCTGCTTTTCTTTTTCTTTTCTTTTCTTTTCTTTTTTTTTTTTTGAGACAGAGTCTCACTCTGTTCCCCAGCTGAAGTACAGTGGCATGATCTCGGCTCACTGCAACCTCTGCCTCCTGGGTTCAAGCGATTCTCCTGCTGCAGCATCCTGAGTAGCTGAGATTACACGTGTGTGGCCCTATACCTGGCTAATTTTTTTGTATTTTTAGTAGAGATGGAGTTTCGCCATGTTGGCCAGGCTGGTCTCGAACTCCTGACCTCAGATTATCCGCCCACCTCAGCCTCCCAAAGTGCTGGGATTACAGGCATGAGTTACCGCACACGGCACAGCCCTGCCTTTCTATAGAGCAACCATTGTCACTGGAGAGCCAGGCCCTGCAGGAGGGCAGCCATTACTCCTCATGTTAGCGCCGACCCGGTGTTGCCACACAGCCTAAGTTTTTCAACAGAGGCCAGAAATGCACCTTGTTATGTGAAAGCTCGCAATTTGTAGATATTACTAATAATTCTAAAATTCTTAAATGCTTGGTGAGCTAAACGAGCATGATTTCAGCCAGAGGACCGCCAGTGTGTGAACTAATCGGATCCCATCCACGTTCGTTATCCTGAGTCTGTGATGCCAGGTGGGGCATGGCATGGTCTTCCCAGAGTGTGGCGTATAGTAGGTGTTTGTTAAATGTCTCAGTGTCTTACAATCTTCTTCTGTCCCTTCTAGGAAATTAAATTTCACGTCACAAAGAATGGTTTTCACTGGCCTTCCTCCCAAGGGACATGTAAAAGACCATGAAGGTCACTCCCCAATGAAACCAGAACTCCCTGAAAGTTTATTCCCCAAAGCAAGACCTCAGGACAGATAGGAATAGCCCTTTCCCCTGTCCTTGAAGGTCTTGCCTCCTGGGGAGGACAAGCATGTGTCTGTGGACACTTGGCTAAGCAGTAGGTGCAGAGAACCAGGTTGCAAGCCCCACACTGAAACCTCAGAGGAAGACTCAAGTCAACCAGAGTCGGGGAGGAGGGGAACACAGGGAGGGCCAAGGGCTCCCTGGAGGAGTCAGTCCTTGAGCCAGGTCCTGACGTGTGCGTGGCAGCACTCTGGGAGACAGCACCTCACCGCCCCCATAGCCCTCCATACCTCGATAGACCTACAGTTGGGATAAAAGCAGTGAGTCCGGGAGACAAACCCTAAACCCCTGGCCCAGAACCCCTGACTCCTTCCTGTTCTGGAGCTAGCACTTCCGGGCAAAGAGCTAGGAAGGACAGCAGCCCATGCTTTTGCTCTGCAGGGGTGCCAGTGAGTGTTCCCAGCCAATGACACAACTCCCAGAGTGTGGGACTCCTGCAGTGTGGGCTCCCTGGGCTGTGCCTGAAGTCCAGCCAGTGCTCATCTGGGCCAAATTCAGTTGTGTCGCCATGCCAAGGCGCCATTTGCCTTAACGGACCCACCTTGGCATGTAGTATTTGGGCCTAGCCAATGTTTCATTCCAGAGGTTTGTTCTCAGGTTGTATTGGCTGCGCCAAAGGCAGGTGCACCTCTCCAGGGAAAGTGACTTAAGATGCTAAAGCCCACAGCTGTGCTTCGCTGTTGTCACAGTGGAACCGTGCCGTCATGAATCTTTGTTGGGCAGTTGTGTGTCATTGCAAAAGACATACCATTCTACCTGGGGCCAGGGAGGAAAGTGGCCTTGCTGAGTTAATTACTTAGACTGAAATAATATTAATATTGTATTAAAAATGCTTTACAGTTTCAGCACAGTTGATTCTTGCCAACTGTAAAGAAGGAAGAGAAGGACAAAATGTGGGCCAGGAAAGGTGTTCCCATTAACTACACACCAGCCACAGAGTTTCAAAGTATCCTTTTCAAAATCCATGGCAAAGGGGGTTTGAGGCAGCATGAACAAAAGGCATAAAAATAACTCTAGTTAAGGATGGAAAAAAAATATTCACACCAAAGAAACAAGACACACACACACACGCACACACACACACGCGCGCGCACACACGCACACATGCGCACGCGCGCGCGCGCAGAGAGAGAGAGATACAAGGTTCTAAAGGTTAAGACATTCTGGCAGGAAGGAATTTCATCGTGCACTTCCTGGAAGAAGACAGAACCAGGGAGAAAGAGCCTGGGGTTAAAGCTCCGACGACTGGAGGGGGAGGAAGCAGGCTGGTTGATGAGGAGAGGATTTTCCCCCTGGATCCTTTCCTAAAGATGTTCTTTATACAGAGCTGCACTGAGGGGGTGTGGAGGAATCCAGACTCCCAGAATCTTCCATCCTGCATTCTTCCTGGGGCACATGTGGCTCTCATACAGCCGCTAAGCACATCCTTGTGGTATAATGACACTTATGCGGTATATACATAAATATGTAGAAAAATGTCTCGAAGGACTGGAACCCACGCACATACACACGCCCACCACCCAGTGGAGGTGGAGGTGGGGGCTGGGGTGGGGTAGGAGACAGTTCGTCCATAGGGACTTATTTTCTTTTTTTTATTTTATTTTATTTTTGAGACCGAGTTTCCCTCTTTTGCCCAGGCTGGAGTGCAGTGGCACAGTCTCGGCTCACTGCAACCTCCACCGTCTGGTTTCAAGTAATTCTCCTGCCTCAGCCTCTCGAGTAGCTGAGATTACAGGTGCCTGCCACCACGCCTGGCTAATTTTTGTATTTTCAGTACAGACGGGGTTTCACCATGTTGGCCAGGCTGGTCTCGAACTCCGGACCTCATGATCTGCCCACCTCAGCCTCCGAAAGTGTTGGGATTACAGGTGTAAGCCACTGTGCCTGGCCCAGAGGGACTTATTTAAAAAAAAAAAAAAAAAGGCCAGGCGCGGTGGTTCACGCCTGTAATCCCAGCACTTTGGGAGGCCTAGGCAGACAGATCACCTGAGGTCAGGAGTTCGAGACCAGTCTGGCCAACATGGTGAAACCCCATGTCTACTAAAAATACAAAAAATAGCCGGGCATAATGGCGTGCCTGTAATCCCAGCTACTCGGGAGACTGAGGCACGAGAATCGCTTGAACCCGGAAGGCAAAGATTGCAGTAAGCTGAGGTCACACCACTGCACTCCAGCCTGGGCGAGAGAGCGAGATGCTGTCTCAAAAAATAAAAATAAAATGTTTAAAAAGGGTGGAGGCTCAGAGCTCCACCGGGACAGGTGCTCCTGACAGTGGCTAGGCTAGCATGGGCCAGGACTGTGGCTGTCTTGGAATCTAGCTTGACCCACAGAAAGATGATGGTTAAGACCTTAGCATGCCAGCCATAGTGGCTTACCACACACCAGCCATGTGACCTTGGGGAAGGCATGTGCCTCAGTTTCTCCATCCATAAGATGGGGCCCTAATGCTTCCCTTGCAGGATTGTTCTGAGGATGGCGTAGGACAAGGCAGTCTGTTATCCTTTAAACAGAATATCTAGAGAAGTGACTAATATTCATTCCCTACAGGGACCCTACTCTGGTGATCCTTGGGCCGCATCTGCCCAATAATGTGGCTTGTTTGGCCTGCAGAGTGCTGGAAACATTTCAGAGCTCAGAGCTGCCAGGCAGGGCATGACCCTCACACCTCCCCCGTGACCCCTGCATACCACTGGTTTCCACCTGAGCCCACTCCTCTCTCTTACCTGCCTGACCCCTGCCTGCGCCTGCTTCCCTCTCTCAGTTCCCTCTCCACCAGACATCTTGGTGGGGACAGGGCAGCTGATGGCTGGGGGTCAGATGGGCTCTGGACTGGGCAAGGAAGATGGGTGGCCATGTCATAGAAGTCGGGCACCCTATTAGGAAAGCTAGGATGCCCACCTTGTGACTGTGCTGGACTAGATGGTTTTCCCATCACCCACCACCTCTTTAAAGGAAGGCGTTTCTGTCTCACCAGATGTCCCTATGGCAGTAATTTTGCACGGCCAGTCATTGAAAACTGCCCATGCTGTCCGTCTCAAATAGCTGTTTCCCAATGAATTCACAGCATGCACTTGCTCTGTGCCTCTGCTAAACAGAGAATCCATCCATATAAACATGTAAAAGAGTGCTTTGAGAATCGACTTTTCTGACAGTCGGCAAAGAGTAGCCTGCCATCCGCAATTGGATAATTGAAGCCGAGTTCCTGTGGCGTAACGCAGGCTGGAAGTTTTCCTTCTAAATTGCTGCAGAAACCTCTGTAACTCAGTGATCCTGAAATTTGTTAGCTCCTACTCACCTAGCTTTCGGGAAGGCTAAGCAGGAGGTTAGTATAGGTGAACATCTCCGGGGTCTCAGATGCCATCTCCCAAGAGCAGATCAGAAGCCAAGGCAACGTGGGAAATAAATGATCTGGAGGTGAAACCCACAGACCACCGCTTTTCTGATCAGGTTCGTTCTTAGAGCACTGTTGAGAGAGCAGTGCTGTCCAGGAGAGAATACTGTGTTTATTCATTTGCTATTCCAAAGCAAATTATTTATTTATTTATTTATTTATTTATTTATTTATTTTTATTTATTTATTTAGAGACGGACCTTCACTGTCGTCACCCAGGCTGGAGTACAATGGCATGATCTCAGCTCACTGCAACCTCCGCCTCCCAGGTTCAAGCGATTCTCCTGCCTCAGCCTCCCGAGTAGCTGGGATTACAGGTTCACACCATCACGCCAGGCTAATTTTTGTATTTTTAGTAGAGATGGGGTTTCACCATGTTGGCCAGACCGGTCTTGAGCTCCTGACCTCAGATGATCCATCCACCTTGGCCTCCTAAAGTATTGAGATTACAGACGTGAGCTACCGCACCCAGCCCAAAAATAATTGTTGGGTGGCTACAATGTGCCCTTGGACAAGACAGGCAGGGCCTCAGCTGTCTTGGAGCCTAACTTTGAGTGGGAAAAACAATAAATAAGTTCAAAGCTGATAAGCAAGACCATTCAGAGACTAAAAGGAAATCAAACAGGGCAATAAGATAGAGAGGGGACCGATGAGGTGGGGCTGCTCTAGAGGGATGGTCACAGAAGGCCCTGAACAGAAGAAGGAGCAAGGCTGTGGGCGTCTGGGGCAGAGCATGCCAGGCCAGTGTGCAGGCTCTAAGGCAGGAACAGGCTGAGCCACGTCAAGGAACCGAGGCGGGTGCCAGGAGCTGGAGTCAGAGAGGTCAGTGAGCACCCCTGAAGGGGGGTAGGCTTTATTGTCAGTGCCACAGGAAGTCACTGGGCAGCTTTAAGCAGGAGGCTCCCAGGATCTGATTTCAGTTGTTAAAAAAAGACTCACTGCAGTGTGGAAAATGAAGTGAGCGCAGCGTTTGGGGGAGACAGCCCCGAGTGGAGGTGGAGAGACCAATTGGAGGCGACGGTGTTGTCTCTGGGGGAGACCCTGGTGGCCCCGGCAGCAGCACACTCGGGCGAGGAGGTCAGCTCCAGGCTGTGTTCTGGAGAGAGAGCTGAGGGACGTGCCGACACACTGGATGTGAGTGAGAAAGTGAGAGGGGAAGAGGGGACGGTGAGCTTTTTAGCAACCGCTCGAATGATGGACCCATTTTTAAGATAGTTGAAGACTGGGTTTGGAGAAGGTGATTTCAGAATTCTGTTTCGGGCACACCAGGCACAGTGATTCACACCTGTAATCCCAGCGCTTTGGGAGGCCAAGGCAGGAGGATCCCTTGAGCCCAGGAGCTCAAGACCAGCCTGGGCAACAAAGTGAGACCCCATCTCTACAAAAAAATAATTTCTTTTAATTAGCTGGCCATAGTGATGTGCAATCCAGGAGGCTGAGATGGGAGTCCCAGCTATCCAGGAGGCTGAGATGGGAGGGTCACTTGAGCCCAGAAATTCAGGTTGCAGTGAACCCTGATCAAGCCACTGAACACCAGCCTGGGCAACAGAGCAAGACCCTGTCTCTTAAAAAAAAAGAGAGCATTCTGTTTGGGCATTTTAATATTGGAATACCTGTTAGATATCCAGGAAGAGAGGCCAAGCAGTCACTTGGGTCTTGGTGGAAAGGTCAGGGTTGGAGATGAAAATAACTGGGAGCCTGGGGCCTGAGTGAGACCACCTGGAGAGCGAGGGAAGAGCACTCCGGAGGCCTTGGACTGAGCCCCGGGCAGCCCAGTCCTTCAAGGTGCAGCCGAAGAAGAGGAAGTAGCCCAGGAGTCGGACAGACTCAGCCATCGAGGCAGGAAGAAAGCCAGGTGGGTGCAGAGCCACACAAGCCCCAGGGAGGAAAGTCATCGCAAAGGAGGAGAAGCTGCTGAGTACTGCCGAGCCGCCACACCCACCCGCTCCCCGCCCCCCAGAACTGAGAAATTCCCATTGCCTGTGGCAGTTGGCTGGACCCTGTAATTTGGGAACCAGACACTTCTGAGAGTCATTAGTAATGGCACCAGGACAACAGGTATAAATCAGAATTGTCCCAGACAGACAAGGATGGACTGTCACCCTAGTTATCGGTGCCTGGGTCAGGTGGGTTCCACGTGGAGGTGGAGGCAGAAACCCAATGGGAGGAGGAACCACAGGGACAGTGACACTCAGAGATTCACTGATAGGGTGACGGACAGATCATGGAGGACCCCTGCAATGGAATATTCCTTAGCAGTAGAAAGGAAAGGAACTATCAGTTCCCATAACACAGGTGAATCTCAGAGCAGTTACGATGACTGAAAGAGCCGGGCAAAAAAGACTACATGCAACATGATTCCTTTCTGTAAACACTCCAGAAAGGACGATCAGTGTATAGGGGGGGACCACAGCTGAGTGGTTGCCTGGGGCTGGGGAAGGAGGAAGGGGAGACAGGGGTTACCAAGGGGCATGAGGAAACCTTAAGGGTGATAGGTACGTTTGTTCTCTTGAGTGTGATGGTTTCATTGGCGTAGACACATGTTAAAACTTATCAAGCTGTAGCCGTTAAATATGCACAATTTATTGTCTGGGATGTGTATTCTATTCCTCAGTAAAGCTGGGGAAAGAGTTTTGCGGTAAAGAGGATGAGACAAATGGAACAGTAGCAGGAGGTGTGATTTTATCTTAAGCATAGAAGGAATAGAGCTGAACCTGTGTGACACGGGGGCATTTAGGCTGGCAGTGAGAGAGGAGAGCGAGGTGGGGACCCTTTGTGAAGGTTACTGCATGTCACGTGGAGGGCTTTGGAATTTATCCCATCATCAGCATGGTTCTGCACCCCGTCATGTGAAGATATCACCTGGAGAACTTGTTTTGAGTCCAGTAGTTACCTACAGGCTGCCCTTGAGGCAGTGGTCGTCACACGGCATCCTCCTGGCTCCCTTCCGACTGCAGCTGCTGTGGACGTGGGACAGTCCCCGCGTGTGGACAGCGCCCTGCCTCAGGTGCTCGTGGGGTGCTCTGCCGTGGGAGCACACTCAGCTCGTGCGTGTGTGGGTGCACCAGTGCCCCGAGGGCAGCCTTGAACTAGCAGTGGATAAATGTCCCAGTCTTGGAGAGACGTTTGCAACATGCGTTTAAGCAGAAGACTCCCATGATCTGATTTCAGTTAAAAAAAAAAAAAAAAAAAAAAAAGACTCACTGCTGCATAGAAAATGAAGTGTGAGTGCAGGATTTGGAGGAGACACAGCAGAGTGGAAGCAGAGAGACCAATTAGGAGGCGGCAGTGGTGTCTCTGTCAGAGACCCTGGTGGCCTGGGCAAGGAAGGCAGCAGCACATTCTGGGCAGAGAGGTCAGACCCAGGAAGTGTTCTGGAGAGAGAGGCGAGGGACAGCTGGCAGATCGGATGGGCAAGTGAGAAAGAGAGGGATCAAGGGGGCCACGAGGTTTTTGGCAACTGCTTCAAGGATGGAGCCATTTTTAAGATAGGTGAAGACTAGGGTTGGGGAAAGTGAGTTCTTGGAGTTCCACAGAGGGCCCCCATGGGAAGGAGCACCAGTTGGCCACAGCAGTGACCAGCTCAAAAAAAATTGGGTATTTCCTTTTTCCTGCCCTATCTTACTTTCCCCATTACCTCTTGGACTCACCTGCCAAATACTCGACTTGCACCCAAGTCCTTGTCTCAGCCTCTGCTTTTACGGTCTCCCAATTACGATGCCTGCCGAGGCCAGGAAGGCTGTGTTTTATAAGCACTTCAGGCTTTTTGACGCAGATGGTCTCAGGAACTGGACTTTAAAGAACACTGCTATAGGCTGTGAAAAAAACATGAAGGATTTCACACAGGGGAATGACTGGACAGATTTGCTCTGGTAGAAAATTAACTCTGGTGGCAATGTGAAGTCCAAGTTAAAGTAGCAAGAGACGGGAAGCAGGGGGACCAATTAGTAGGCTATTACAAATGTCCCAACAGGAGGTAATGATGACGAAGGCAGCGATTGAGTCCGTCTCCTTGTGAAAGTCCCTTGATTTATAGAGTTGTAACGGTTCGCACGGAAATGAGACCAAGCCTAGTTTCACACCCCCAGCACTGTCGTTTTCAAAAGCTCGCATTTCTAGCATTTCACATTTTCTTTTCTTTTTTTGGTATCTTCGACTTCCAAAATTTCATACATCAGTCTGATGCTATGCATCTTCACTTTGTTAAATCTTGTGGTTTCAGGATCTTGACATTGGTGCCAAGAACGTGAAGCTTTACGTCAACAGAAACCTCATCTTCCACGGCAAGTTAGACAAAGGAGACAGGGAGGCCCCGGCTGACCACAGCATCCTGGTTGACCAGAAGAACGAGAAGAGCCAGCGCCTGGAGAACACCATGAACATTCACTCGGAAGAAAGCAAAGGCGTCCACGAGATGGCTGGCGCCAGCGGGGACAAGGAGCTTGGTCTCGGTTGCCCACAGCCAGCTGAAACATTAGTGGATGCAAAGCTGTCTTCACAGGGAGATGTGTCTGGCGAAAGGAAGAATTCAACTAATTGCGGGAAAGACAGTTTGTCCCAGTTAGAGGAATATTTGAGACTGTCGGCAGCCCCCGCTTTGATCGGTGACATGCCCAGTGCTCCTGCCACCTCCCCACCTGTCAGGTGCCCTCCTGTCCACGAGGAGCCCTCTCTCATCCAACAACTGGAAAACCTCATGGGCAGAAAAATCTGTGAGGCTCCCGGGAAAACCCCGTCCTGGTTACAACCTTCTCCCGCCGGGAAGGGCAGGAAGCAGGAAGGCAGGAAGTCAAAACCCCTCTGGCTTAGTCCCGAGAAGCCACTGGCCTGGAAGGGCAGGCTCCCGTCAGACGATGTCATCGGTGAGGGTCCCAGAGAGACCGAGGCTGGGGATAAAGGCCCCCGGCGTGAGCCAGGGCGGGGGACCAGCCGGAGTGCCAACACCAAGGAGAGAACCCAGAGGGCAACCCCCAAAGTCCACAGTGATGACTCAGACATCTTTAACCAGCCCCCCAACAGAGAGCGCCCTGCTAGTGGGAGGAGGGGCTCAAGGAAGGATGCTGGCAGCAGTAGTCATGGGGACGACCAGTCAGCCAGCAGAGGTAAGCTCCAAAAAGCAGCCTGACTTGGGCACCATCATCCCAGCGCCTCTAATTGGCATGAAGCCAGTTACTCCCTGCACCTTAGTTTCCTTATCTGCAAAACAAGGTGGTGGTTCTCAACTAAGGGTCACAAAATCACTGTCTCAGGGGCCAAAGAGGTACATAAATGAGTGAAATGGGCAAGACACATTTTGCATGGTAAATTCATAGATGTGTTTGTCGTTGCCAGCAAAGTATGTCCCTTTGCCCATTTTTCTTGCCACACATGACTTTTCCAAGCCATTTTCCAAAAGACTTTGTTCTCCTATCTTTCATAGAGACATTAGTCTCTAATCACTTCACTTTCTCCAACTGTTAGAAAAATAGGTGGCTACAGTGGCCAGGCCTAAAATCCCAGCACTTTAGGAGGCTGAGGCGGGAAGATCGCTTTAGCCCAGGAGGTCAAGGCTACAGTGAGCCATGATTGTGCCATGCACTCCAGCCTAGGTGACACAGCTAGACTCTGTCTCAAGAAAAAAAAGAAAAAATAATAACACAAGTGTGATGATGCATAGCAATTGACACCTGCCTGGGTGTTGGAAGTGGCACAGGGAATAGTGAGGACTTCGGCAATTTGGAGACCATAAGCCCACCCACGGGGCAGCTGCCGCTCCACTCAGGTTTCTAGTCAGCCTTTAGGAATGCAAGGCCAGGCCGGGCGCAATGGCTCACACCTGTAATCCCAGCACTTTGGGAGGCCGAGACGGGCAGATAACCTGAGGCCAGGAGTTTGAGACCAGCCTAGCCAACATGGTAAAACCCTGACTCTACTAGAAATACAAAAATTAGCCAGGTGTGGTGGTGTGTGCCTGTAATCCCAGCTACTTGGGAGGCTGAGGCAAGAGGATCACTTGAACCCAGGAGGTGGAGGCTACAGTGAGCTGAGATTGTGCCACTGCACTCCAGCCTGGGCAACAGAGCAAAACTCCATCTCAAAAAAAAAAATTATGAATACAAGGCCACTATAGCAGACCTCCCTTTTACCTTTTTCAAGAGAAACCAGAAATGTTTTCTTATTTTTTAACTTTGGCAACTGATTGAGATTATTTTTAAACCACTATATGTGTCAAAAAACAAAAAACAAAAAAAAACAAAACATCTGTTGGCAGGACTCGCCCTGAGAGCTTTGTGAACTTTGCAGTAGATGATTAGATGATCTTCAAGGGCATTCCTGATTATGAACGGAGAGCCCACCAAGGCAGGGAGTCTCAATATTTGCACTCAGATTTGGCTCCTGGGAAGGAGTACAGATAGCAGCTAGGAGTCAAACCATTGAATCCAAACTTGGCTGCTTACAGGCCTGAGACCTCTAGCCTGGGCCTCAGTGTTTTCATCTGTAAAATGGTAATGACTTCCCCACCCAGTGTGGCAAGGAAGGAATGAGATGATGGCTTCCAAATAACAACACCGAACCTGTCACATGACGAGTGCTCGGCGAGTAGTAGCCGTTATTTCAACACTAGCTTGGACGAGGTCCTTTTCCATCCACAGAGCACTCAGGCCTGCCGTGCCAGGGCTCACCCCTAGAGCCTCTGAATTTAACCCCACCCCATACCACGTGGAAGCAAAACCCTGGGGCCAGGCTGCCTGAGCATGTATCCATCACCTCCAACCCACACCTCGGGCAGGTTCTGAAACCCTGCTGAGTCTCAGTTTCCTCATCTGTAAAATGACACTAATAATACATGGGGTGCTGGGAGGATCAAATGAGATCATACTTGTGGAGCATTTAACACAGTGCCTGGCACACAGGAGCCCCCAAGAGAGATTAGCTGTTCTGTCATCATCATGGCCCTCTCTGTGATGCTGCCTCTGGGTGAAATATCTATACAACGCCAAGGCATGCATTTTGTTTTCCAGTTTTATTTTCTTATTTTCTTTTTTTAAATTTTTATGTTAAGTTCTGGGTACATGTGCAGGATGTGCAGGTTTGTTACATAGGTAAATGTGTGCCGTGTGGTTTGCTGCACCTGTCAACCCATCACCTAGGTATTCAGGCCAGCATGCATTAGCTATTTTTCTTAATGCTCTCCCTCCCCACACTGTACCCCCCAACAGGCCACAGTGTGTGACATTCCCTTCCCTGTGTCCATGTGTTCTCATAGTTCAGCTCCCACTTATAAGTAAGAACATGTGGTGTTTGGTTTTCTGTTCCTGCATTAGTTTACTGAGGATAACGGCTTCTGGCTACATCCATGTCCCTGCAAAGGACATGATCTCGTTCCTTTTTATGACTGTATAGTATTCCGTGGTGTATATGTGCCACATTTTCTTTATCCAGTCTATCATTGATGGGCATTTGGGTTAATTCTATGTCTTAATGCATACATTTTTTAATGATTCAAATCAGCATCTTCTCTATTAGGGAGTGTCTAGCAGATATACCCCTGACATGTCACTTAGGGTACAGGAACAAGTTCCTCAGACTCCAAGCGTTATCGGGGGCAGAGCTGCCTCCTCTGATTCCCCAACCTTACAGATTTTTGCTGCTTACCCCTTCTGAGACTTAACACAGGCTCAGTCAGCGTCAGGAGGAGGGTAAGGTGGAAGGAAAGAGTTGAGGAGCTGTCTGAGGGCAGGCGCCTAGCTCATGGCAGGTGCTCCACAGTGTGGGAGGGCCATTGTAAGAAAGAACTGCAGTGACCGGGTGCACAGCATGCTTGCGGTAAGCCAGCCTCTGGTCCAGGCGTGTTACCCAAATAACCTCCTGACAGACTCATTTTACAGATAAAGAGAATGTGAGATGGAAGTAACGTTTTTCAGGTCACATAGACAGTCAGGGTTAAAGCAGGACTCAAACCCAGACAGATCAGCTCTACCATACATGTTTCCAAACACTACCCTATAGTAGTCACAGCCTATGGTCACAGCCATCATCACCCAACTGCCCCGGGAAGGCCAAGCATTCCAAGCTTTCCCAGCAAACAGTCGTGCAAAGCCTCCGGGAGTTCCGAGGTAACGGTGTTACTCTAACTTGTCCAAGTTCAGGAGATTCTGTTTCACTTTAATTTCTTTCCAAGCATTTCAGTGCTTGGCTCAACGGCACATTAAGAACCAAGCCCCTGAGATTTCATGCTTGTTAAGCCAGTCATGCTAAAAAGGGAAATTGCTTAGAAATTTTAAATTATCTATTACCTAGCACCAAATCCCATAGCCATGCCCTTCCAGAAAGGTACAGGCCAGCCCACCAAGAATACTGGTGGAATGAATGACTGCCCAAGTTCTGTTCTGGGATTGGAATTTTGTTGCCAGTATAAGAGCCTGGGTACTGGGTGCACTGTCTCACACCTGTAAACCCAGCACTTTGGGAGGCCAAGGTGGGAAGATTTCTTGAGGCCAGGAGTTCAAGACCAGCCTCAGCAATATAATAAGACCCCATCTCTACAAAAGTTAAAAAAAAAAAAAAAAAAAAGCTGGGTGTGGTTGTGTGTGTCTGTAGTCCCAGCTATTCAGGAGGCTGAGGCAGGAGGATCCCTTGAACCTAGGCACTGAAATGCCTGAAAAGAAAATAAAGCGAAACAAAGTCTGCAGTTCAAGTCTGGAGGTCAAGGCTGCAGTCAGCCATGATCACACCACAGCACTCCAGACTCGGTGAGAGAGCGAGACCCTGTCTCTGAAAAAACGAAAATTGGGCTGGGCACAGTAGCTCTTGCCTGTAATCCCAGCACTTTGGGAGGCCGAGGCAGGAAGATCATCTGAGGTCAAGAATTCGAGACCAGCCTGATTAACATGGCAAAACACTGTCTCTACTAAAAATAGAGAAATTAGCCAGGTATTTTGGTGCACACCTGTAATCCCGGCTACTCAGGAGGCTGAGGCATGAGAATCGCTTGAACTCGGGAGGTGGAGGTTGGAGTAAGCCGAGATCACACCACTGCACTTCAGCCTGGGCGACAGAATGAGACTCTGTCTCTAAAAATGAAATCATAAAATTAAATTAATTAATTAAAATTAAAGCAATATAATGTAGGGAACTTATGAAAATCAAGACAGAGCAGGATCCAGTCTCTTTAAAAAAGGAGAGCAAGAGAGAAAGAGCAAGGCTGAGAAATCTTATGCCCAGCAGAGCATCTCGTTGAATGCCATCTGCATTTTGGAATTATTTCATCAGGGGTCAGTTGTTTACAGGTGAAGGAGATCTCATCAGCCCAGTTTGAGCAGTAAAGAGGGTGTTATTCGGAGAATCCTTAATGATCACCTTGACCCCAAAGGTAGAGAGTGTAGCAACTCATCACAGGGGACTGGAAGGAAGAACCAGAAAGTTGGCAGGAACCAAGGACACTTCTTTCTGTCTCTTCTGGGCCCTCCTCTTCTTCTCTGCGGGTCCGCTTCCCCTCACTTTCCTCACGATACCAGCTTTCTCTGCTACTCACACGGTCTCACAGCTGTATGAGGAGGAATGTAAGGAAATGACCTCACAGCCCTAGAGTGACTATGTCCCTGCTCTTGTTCCTGCAACCAGTTCCAAAGTTTCAGGGTAGAAGGTGATTGGTCTACTTGGGTCAGGTGTCCACTCCTTGTCCAATCAGTGATGGCCGAAGGGTGATTCACTGGAATAAACATGGCTCTGTGATATCCCTCTAAGTACATCATCATTTCCTGTTTTAGCAGCAATTACCTCATACCTCATGGCAGTGCAGTTGATTTTGACAAACTTCAGCTCAGAGCTCCATAGTCTTATTCATCTCAATCTAGGAGTATGTAGGAAATTTTGATAGCACCATCTCGTCATTGGGCACCCCTCCCAGATTGTGTTGACTGCAGGTTGAAGGAGTGGCTTTCTGATGTCTGTGCAGATTGTAGAAATGTTGGTGACGACAGGGCAGAGCACTGATCCCAGCAGCTCCCCAATTCCTATAGAGTCTGCAGACATAGAGGTCCGTGGGCCCCCAGCCAGCTCTCATGTCGAAGAGGTCTAAGAGCAAGGCTCAACTCCTCTGCCTTTTTTTTTTTTTTTTTTTTCCGAGCCAGAGTCTTGCTATGTCGCCCAGGCTGGAGTGCATTGGCACAATTTCAGTTCACTGCAACCTCCACCTACTGGATTCAGGTGATTCTCCTGCCTCAGCCTCCTGAGTAGCTGGGATTATAGGTGCATGCCACCCCACCCAGCTAATTTTTGTATTTGTAGTAGAGATGGGGTTTCCCCCTGTTGGCCAGGCTGATCTTGAACTCCTGACCTCAGGTGATCCACCCACCTCAGCCTCCGAGAAAGTGCTGGGATTATAGGCGTGAGCCACCGCGCCCAGCCATCTACTCCTCTGCTTTTAAACCCAGAGTGTACAACTCAGGGAGAATAGGTTAGAAAGCAGATGCAGAATGAAAGCAAAGTCTCTGCCTATCTCACGCACTCAGGCAGTGTCCCTGATATGTGGCGTTCGGTGCTGTCTCCTCGGTGCACTTGCAAACCAACCCAGGCCATTCATTTTGGTCGATGGAAATCAAATCACATAAATTGAAGTCATGAGAATCCATCCGGGTAGTTCCTTCTGCCACATGTTAAGCCTCGTGCCTGAGGGGAGAGGATGGAAGAAACCTCTAGTATCTTTTTAAATGGCAGATGAGAAGGAGGGGAGGGCAGAGGACAGGGGCAGAGGAACTGACAGGTGGAGCAGGGAGTCCCTCAGCCTCTAGGCCTGATCCCGAGGGTTACCAGCATCCAGCCCTTCACTGGCATTTCCACACACCAGGAGCTGTGCTGCACACTGGGACACATCCAGGAGCGAGGATAAGGTGGCAGAGAAGGCTTCTCCAAGGAGGCGGGTGACAAGCGAAGCCAGCTAGGTGGGCCTCTGGAAGAAGAGCACTCCTGGCAGGGGTGCAGCAAGGGCAAAGGCGCTGAGGCCAGAAGAGGCAGCCTGGCCAGGGAGCAGGAGGGCCAGCGGGGCTGGAGCTGAAACGTCATGGTGGGGAGGGCAGAGAAGAGGGGGCAGGAGTCAGCGGTGGCCACACTCAGGGCTGTGGGTGTGGTGAGAGTCAGGTTGTCTCGATTCTCAGTGCAGGAGAGACAATACCAGCTAGAGGGGCTGATGACAAACTCCATTTTAGGCACATGGAGACTGAAGTGACAGAGTGGACATGTCTGGACCTTCCAAGAGGTCGTTGGGATTGAAGGATGTTGCCCAGGGAAGAGAAGGCAGAACTTGACCTGTAAAGTTAAGCAGGGCCTGCCTGCCTGGGAACCAGGAGCTTAATGAGGGCAAGGAAGGATGGCGGTGTCAGGAGAGGAGTGGCCTGGGCCTTGGGACACCCCCAGACTGAGGGTGTGGGAGGGCAGGACTGGGGTGATGGAGAGAGTTGTCAGTGGGAGAGGCAGAGAACCAGGGAAGTATAGTGGCTCCTATATCAGTGGAGTGGGAGGTATCAAATGGAAGAGGTTTGCCAGGGATGTCACACATAGACTGAAAACTGACAAAGACTGGGAGGTCATTGTTCACTTGGGGAAGGTATTTCAGTGGCGGGTTAGGGAATTGTAGGAGTCGTACGCATGCAAAGGCCAGAAAGCCACCAGGAGTTTGACTTCAGGCACAGCTGGATCCAGGAGTTCAGAGGTTGTCATCAGGATCCTCCATCTCTCGACTCATGTTCTCAGTGTTGGCTTCATTCTCAGGCAAGTTCTCCCCAGCAGGTAGCAAGATAGCCTTTGGCAATTCCACATCTCCATGCTTCCAGCTTCAGTTCCACCAGTTTAAAGAGTACCCCTCTTTGAGGCTGACTTGGAAGGATACTGTCGGCACTGATCTAATTAGATGGCCTGAAGGTGGGGGGGTTCTCCAAAGGATCCCCCAAATCTGAGTGGAAGGGGAAGTGGAGTTTGAGTGAGCAAAACAATCCCACTGGAAAGAGGCACCAGGTGGCAGGGGCTTGAGGGGTGGGAGGGGTGGGAGGGGTGGCAGAGCGCCTGAGCGAAATGGAGAAAATAGGGTCGTGGTCGGAGGAAGCCACAGGAGCAGGTCGCCTTCCTGTTTCTTCCTTTCTTCTCTTCCAGGTGGAAGAGATTTATGCATGTCTGCAGGCAAAGAGGGGAAGGCGCCACTGGGGAAGGAGTGATTGAAGATTCTGGAGAGAGAAGATAATTGATAGAGCCGAGCCCCCTAGGAGACAGGCAGGAAATGGAGTGCAGGGCACGGTGCGATATGAAAGGAGGAAAAACAATGTCAGTGTCAGCAGTCGCTGTTTTTGCAGGATGACACCCTTAGATGGCGGTGAGCCATGGCGTGGCTGTGAGAACAGGTCACTGCATGGTGTGCACGCCGCGGCTCTCATGTTCCATAAGGAGCGTTGGGCCTTCAGATCAGTCTGGGCCTGTGTTCTCCATGTGCTTGGGACACAGGCTTTAGCCATGTGTGCAAATAAATTCCTTACTGTATAATATACCTGGCTGATTGGCTTTTTAAAATAGCATTTTTGGCTGGGCGCGGTGGCTCACACCTGTAATCTCAGCACTGGGATTCGCCCAGCTGAGGCAGGCGAATCGCTTGAGCCCAGAGTTCAAGACCAGCCTGGGCAACATGGCAAAACCCCGTCTCTACCAAAAATATATATATATATATATATAAATTAGCCAAGCATGTTGGTGCACACCTGTGGTCCCAGCAACTCAGGAGGCTGAGGTGGGAGGGTCACCTGAGCCTGGGAGGTTAAGGCCATAGTGAGCCATGATCACACCACTGCACTCCAGCCTGGGTGACAGATTGAGACCCTGTCTCAATAAATAAATAAATAGCATTTTTTTTTTTCTTGATTATCAAGGTATTACAGGCTGGGCCCAGTGGTCATGCATATAATCCCATGTACTCGGGGGGCCGAAGTGGGAGGATCACTTGAGACCAGGAGGTCAAGGTTCCATTGAGCTTTGATATCACACCATTGCACTCTAGCCTGGGCAGCAGAGCGAGACCCTGTCTCTAAAAAAAATTAAAAAGAAAGAAAAGAAAAGTAATGCATGTAGGGAACTTTAAAAAAATCAGGCTACAAAGAAGAAAATAAAAGTCCTTCCTGCTCCCCACCCAGAAACCAGAAACAACGCTGATAACACGGGTGCATGTCACCCGTACTAGGATATGCTGCATTTAAAACTGCGTATCTGGCTTTTTCCATTTAACATCCTTTTACAAGCCTTCCACCTGCCATTAAATTGTCTTTGAAAACCGTTAGAGTCACGTGACTGTGACAGCCTCCAGTACACACCCTCTTGTTGCTGACTCAGACGCCCCAGGCAGCAGCATTGCCCCTGGTCACGTGAATTTCTACAGTGGGGAGCAACTCCTGGCAAAGTTTCTAACACAGCCGAGTAGCCTTCCCTTGGTTCGCACGATGATTGCATTCTTAGAAAATTCAGTCTATGAAAAAATACTTCATGTTTTTGCAAAAACAACCAGATTCTGGAATTGGGTGATCATAGACAATTTTTTTTACTGACCTGAATGGCCCACAGGACAGTCAGAAGCTGTGTGGGACAGGAGACCAAGCTCTGTGCCAGGGCTCCCATGCAGTGCAGGATGGTAACATGCCTGGCCCCAGCCATCCAGTGCCAGGAGGCCTCTTGGCTAAGGGGACAGCCAGGAGCAACCCTGCTGGTTTCTAGAGGGCTCCCCTGAAGGTGACCCTGCCTCGCTGAGAGCCACCACAGGAGACAGTCTCTAATGGTCCCCACTTCCACGCATGCCACTCACAGGGCTTCCCCCTTCTTTTGTCCTTTCTTCCAGAAGACACCTGGTCTTCCAGGACGCCGTCACGGTCAAGGTGGCGCAGTGAGCAGGAGCACACACTTCATGAGTCATGGAGCTCCCTCAGTGCCTTCGACCGCTCCCACCGGGGACGCATCTCCAACACGGAGCTCCCGGGGGACATCCTGGATGAGCTCCTGCAGCAAAAGAGCAGCCGGCACAGCGACTTGCCCCCCTCCAAAAAGGGGGAGCAACCAGGGCCATCGAGAGGGCAGGATGGCAACTCTGCCATGACAGACGCTGGGGGCGACTTTAAAATCCCTGTCTTGCCTTATGGACAGCACTTGGTCATTGACATCAAGTCTACCTGGGGGGACAGACACTATGTCGGCCTCAACGGAATAGAAATATTCAGTTCCAAGGGTGAACCGGTGCAGATTTCAAACATAAAAGCAGACCCTCCCGATATCAATATTTTACCAGCCTATGGGAAAGACCCCCGCGTGGTCACCAACCTCATCGACGGGGTGAACAGGACCCAGGACGACATGCATGTCTGGCTGGCCCCCTTCACGCCAGGCAAATCCCACTCCATCACCATTGACTTCACGCACCCTTGCCACGTTGCCCTGATCAGAATTTGGAACTACAATAAATCTCGGATACATTCCTTCCGAGGCGTGAAAGACATCACGATGCTGTTAGACACCCAGTGCATCTTTGAAGGAGAAATCGCCAAGGCCTCTGGAACCCTGGCGGGAGGTATGGCGTGTCTGTAAGAATGTTCTCAGAGCCCTTGTCTACCACTTGCTGAGGGTCTATGGGAAAAAACAGACCAGCTGGCTAGCCAACAACAGATCAGTCCTTCCTCTTTCTCTCTTTCTCTTTCTTTCTCTCTCTCTCTTTCTTTCTTTTTCTTTCTTTCTTTCTTTTTCTTTCTTTCTCTCTCTCTCTTTTCTTTCTTTCTCTTTTCTTTTCTTTCTTCTTTCTTTTTTTTTTTGATGGAGTCTCACTCTGTCCCCCAGGCTGGAGTGCAGTGGTGCGATCTCAGCTCACTTCAGGCTCCGCCTCCCGGGTTCACGCCGTTCTCCTGCCTCAGCCTCCCGAGTAGCTGGGACTACAGGCGCCTGCCAACATACCTGGCTAATTTTTTTTTTTTTTTTCAGTAGAGATGGGGTTTCACCATGTTAGCCAGGATGGTCTCAATCTGCTGACCTCGTGATCCGCCCATCTCAGCCTCCCAAAGTGCTGGAATTACAGGCGTGAGCCACTGCACCCGGCCCTTTCTTCCTTTTTTTTCTTTTTGAGACAGGATCTTGTCCTGCACAGTGGCATGATTTTGGCCCACTGCAGCTTCGACCTCCTGGGCTCAAGCAATCCTCCAACCTCAGCCTCCTAAGTAGCTGGGACTATAGATGCACCAACCCACCTGGCTAATTTTTGTATTTTTTGTAGAGATGAGGTTTCACCATGTTACCCAGGCTGGTCTCGAACTCTTGGGCTCAAGTAATCCACCCACCTTGGCTTCCCAAAGTGCTAGGATTACAGGCATGAGCCCCTGCACCCGGCCACAGACCTAGTCCATTCATCCCCTCTTACAGTATGGGTGTGCTAGGCTGACATCATTCAGCTCCTCCCATAAAACACCTGTCTTGGGCCGGCCCCTAGAACCTGAGTCTGAGATGGGGCATTCTTTGGCAAGTGACTTATGGAGGTAGTGCTTCTAGGAGAAACCTGGCATAGTGAAGCGAGGATATAGTTTCCAGGAAGCCCAGCCTCAACTAAATATGGAGGGAGCTCTGGAACATAAATGTCAGGTGTTTCCTGCCTGAAGGTGAAGGAGCAGGACGTTAGAACCCCACCTACCAGGCAGTCATTGGAGCCAGGGCTTCCTAGGTTGGGGATGTAACTCCCACACCCTTCCAGGCAAGGCACCGAAGAAAAGGATACACCGAGATCTGTGTGGGGTACCAGCAGTATCTGGCATAGTGCCTCGCCCACCCCAAAGAAATGTCACTTGCCTGATGACATATCACAGTGATTCTCATGAAATTAGATCCCTTCCTTAGATCTGTGTGATGCTTATGGTCCGTGCATTCCATTTGCAAATCTGTGAAGACTAATAAGGCTCACACTAATCAATACCAGTTAGGGGTTTGGGGTTGTATAGCACAGAAGTGGATGGGTTTAGGCTCTTGATCTACAAATCACTGGGATGGAGTGAGTTGACCCTTCTGTCATCTTGGTAACCCATTAGCCCCAGAGCACTTTGGAGACACAATCTTATTCACGACTGATGATGACATTCTCGAGGCCATATTCTATTCCGATGAGATGTTTGACCTGGACGTGGGGAGCCTGGACAGCCTGCAGGATGAGGAGGCACTGAGGAGGCCCAGCACGGCCGACGGCGAGGGGGATGAGCGGCCCTTCACCCAGGCTGGCTTGGGGGCCGATGACCGGGTAAGACTGGAGCTGGGGGGCTGGGGGGGGACCCCAGATAGGTTTCTTCCCCCAACTCAGAGTAAAGCAGGGAGAATTGAGATGGATATCCTTTAAGCTGCTGGTGCCACTGTGTTGACATTTCCCATTTTTCTACTTCGTTTTTTTGTCCTCTATGTCATATTTCATTCTCTAATTTTTTTTTTTTAACCGAAGTAAAGAAAGTATTCAAATTTTAATCAAAGCCAGGAGAAATGAGCTCTGTGTCATCTCTGCAATTCAGAGGTTGGCAGTCTCGGGGGAGTTTTTGCTTTGGGTTGTGTTTTGATCATTCACTGTTGTTTTTGATGGAAGGACTAGGAACAGTGTTCACAGGCAGAGTGACAATTAAAATAATGATCATCACAGCCGTGGTTTCATGAACACATATCATGATCCAAGCAGGGTACACAGTGTTCTTGTGTCACCCTCGTGACGACCCTCTGAGTAGAGACTATTAACATTGCCATTTCGGAAACCGATGCTCAGACAAGTCAAGTGACTTGCCCAAGAGCACATCGTGACAGAGAAACAAGGGTAGAACTTGAATGCATGATTCCACAGTTTATGCTTGTAATCGATAAGCAACTTATTATTTTTTATTTTGTTTAGAGGTAGGGCCTGGCACTGTCACCCAGGCTGGAGTACAGTAGCGTGATCATAGCTCATTGCAGCTCAAACTCCCAGGGCTCAAGTGATCCTCCCATCTCAGCCTCCTGAGTAGCTGAGACTACAGTGTGCACCACCATGTCAGTAGTTTTTTTTATTTTTTGTAGAGATGAGGTCTTGCTCTGTTGTCCAGGTTGGTCATGAACTCCTGGACTCAAGCGCTTCTCCCACCTTGGCCTCCCAAAGTGCTGGAATTACAGGCATGAGCTGCCACACCCAGCCAGATAAACAAATCTTTTAAAATGAAAGATGACCTGCAGGGTCAATTCCGGTCAGGACCAATAGGAAAAAGAGGAGATGGTTAAAGAGGGTAGGGGAGAAATGGGGACAACAGAAGCCACAGGTGATGGGGCTGGGCTGTGGGAAGGTCATGACCAAGGCAAGGCAGCGACATGTCATGTGGACCCCACGATGTTCACTGGGGCTGTAGCCCATAGCCAGGCAGAGCATGGGGTGCGGGAGCAGGGTATGGGAAGGCACAGGCAGCAGGGGAGTACGTGCCCCTCCCCACATCCAAGGAAAGCGGCCACCAAGAGTGACAAGCCTATTGTTGCCAGTTCTCCTGATTTTTACAAGAGAAGCCAGAAAGCTGGATTTTTCTGTAAAATCTCTCCATTTAAAAATGCTGGCAGTGAATTCAGATGTTTTCAAACCTTTTTGGGCCACAAGCCGTGCCTGTGCTCTGGATTTGACCCAGGGGTCTCCAGGTGGGAGTCCACCGTGGGCGCTTCCATTTGCCCAGCGTTTTCCAAAAGATGAAGGCACTCGTAAGGGACTCTGATGGGCCCAGTGCTGTGAGGGGCTGGGGGAATCACTCTCTCCGTCTTATGAGAGACCAGCGTCTTCACTTCGTTTTGCACCTCAGCTTTCCTGGCTGTGAAGTAGTGAAGTCTCTTTTGCCTTCACTGACGGTGCAAAGAGACAGTGAGCAAGTAGTTTATACGTAAGGCCCAAGAAGTGTGTGGCGGCCCACTGTTGACTCTCTGAAGACCAGGATGTTTTATCCTGGCTACCCATGGAAATCACTTGGGTGGATCTTTAAAAATATGGATGTCGGGCCCCACCCCTAGAGATTCTGCTTCAGTGACTAGCCAAGGTTAAGAACCACTCTGTATGGTTTGAATTCTTCCTTCCCTCCCTCCCTCCTTCCCTCCCTCCCTCCCTCCTTCCCTCCCTCCCTCCCTCCTTCCCTCCCTCCCTCCTTCCCTCCCTCCCTCCTTCCCTCCCTCCCTCCTTCCCTCCCTCCCTCCTTCCCTCCCTCCCTCCTTCCTTCTTTTCCTTCCTCCCTCCTTCCTTTCCTCCTTCCTTCCTTCCTTTCTTCATCTCTCCCTTCCTTCCTTTCTTCCTGTCTCCCTTCCTTCTCTTCTTCCCTTCCTCCTCCTTTCCTTCCTTCCTTTCTTTCTTCCTCTGGCTCACCACATAAGCATTTATTGGGTCCTTCCCTTTTGGAGGAAATCTAAACCCCTTAGCTGTTAGCATCAGGCTCCTCCCTGGCCAGTGAGAGCTGCTGAGAAGGATGCAGATCCCAGAGAGTCAGGGTCTGCCCATATCCCTGGTCCTATAGCTTCCACAAAGGCAGAAAAATCCAGAAAGACACACAGGGACTTACCTGGGCACAGGGTGGGCAGTGGTGTCTGCAGAAACAGCCAGCTAGCTGTGTGGGCATCACTAAAACCACCCCCTTTTCCTCTGCTTCTCCAACGCATGTGCAGGTCCCAGAGCTAGAGCTCCCATCCAGTACCCATGTCACCCAAGTCACCACGCCAGAGCCAGGCATCTACCACGGAATCTGTGAGTACCTCTCCTGGAGCAGTGTCAGATGGAAGGAGGACCTTCCGGGGTCAGGGGGAGCTGTGGTTACTTGGGACAGGGTTTCCCTGTACAGTCGGGTGGGTTGGACACTGCACAGAGACACCAGTCTGTGGGGCAAGTGGAGGCTGAAACCAGCCTGTGCTTAGCTCCCTGGCTCTAGCAGGGCCGTCTCCCTCCAGAGGAGGGGATCTCTTCTCATTTTGCCCTCACTGAGGGGCATTTTTGCATTATACATGCAGACACCCTATGTGTTAGCTGTGGCCCTGAGCCAGGAGGCAGTAGTTGGCACCCAGAAAGTGTAGAACAAGAGGACGTAAGAGCCCGAAGAGACCCAAGGCATCTGTTGGTACGGTGCCCCAAGCTGTCTCTTCCAACTCCACCAAAGAGCAGATGCACAGGCAGAGAAAACCTGCATCCACTCTGCCCCGGGGGTGGGGGCAGGTGCATGGGCCCAGGATATCAGGTCTTCTGACTTCTCAGGAGAAGTCGGAAATCTAGAGTCTTACGCGAAGTCTCCAGATTCTCAAATGTGGGTAATGAATTTCCTCATGTTTTAAAATATCACATGAGCCAAATAAAACACTTATTGTGTATCTGGCCAGCCAGCTGCCAGTTTGTGACTTCCGAGCAAATCCCAGGGGTTTTCTGCTGGGCCTGTTCATCACCCTTCTATTTCCATTGATCCTTCCAGCCAGTTCCTCTCTTCATCCATGCGCGTCCATGCCAGCCCCTCCCCGTCCTGGGAAATCTTCAAGCCCAAGGTCACTGCTTATTGTGATCTCCTCCTTCCTGCACCCTGGTAACCAGGTTCCTGGCAGCCTCACTTCCTCTCTCTCCTGCCCCCCGTGAATGTGACCTGCTTCTACTTTATCTTCTGAGAACAAAAGATGTGACACTTTCAGGCTCCCCTCCCCACCTCTCCATCTTCATCTCCAAAATGAACTGGAGCCTCTCCGAATCCCAGTGTCAGCCCTTCCAGTACCTCCCCGTGCCATCTCTGGTGTCCACCTGCAGGCACCTGTGCAAGCCACACCTTCCGCCCAGGATGCCTCCCCGCTCCATCTCGTCTTCTGAAGACCGCCTGTCGCTGACTGAGTTCCCTAGATGCAGACCTTGAGATGGAATTTACTGGGGTGTGCTCTTGTCAGGGAAAGGTGGGAGGCAGCACTGGGCAGAGGGAGAAGCTGGTCTGCGGTGCAGCCACTTCAAGGCCTCAGCCTGCTCCACAGGGAGCTCGGAACCTGGGATGGCCCTTTGGGGTCATCCTGAATTGAGTCAGGGGCCATGTCTTTGTCTGTCTGTATCAACATGGCACTGACAATGGGCTGCCCCTGGGGAGGGGCATGGCTTTTTATTTTACTTTTTAATATGTATTTATTTATTTTGACACAGTCTTGCTCTGTCGCTCAGACTGGAGTGCAGTGGTGTGATCTCAGCTCACTGCAACCTCCGCCTCCCAGGTTCAAGAGATCTCCTGCCTCAGCCTCCCGAGTAGCTGAGATTACAGGTGCCCACCACCATGCCTGGCTAGTTTTTGTAATTTTAATAGAGACAAGGTTTCACCATGTTGGTCAGGCTGGTCTCGAACTCCTGACCTCAGGTGATCCACCCACCTCAGCCTCCCAAAGTACTGGGATTACAAGCATGAGCCACCATGCCCAGCTGGGCGTGGCTTTTTGCAAGGAGACTCTCTTCAGCCAAGGGCAGTCACAAGTCAAGGGCCTCAGTGGTGAGCTGCCAGCCATCAGCACTTCCCACCACCAGAAGACTAAGTCGTTCTGTTCCCGGGGGTGGGAGGTGGGGCCTGAGCAGTGCCCTAAGTGAGCTCCACATCCCCTCCCTTACGGCCCTTGTGCAACCACATCTCCTTCCCAGGAGTCTTCCCTGTCATCCCCTGTGAAACTTCATCTCTCCCTCCCCCACTCCAAAATAACCAATGATCTCTCAGAAGATGCCTTAGAGGAAGTTGCCTTATTTGGAATTCTCGTAGCCCCTTACATTCCAGGGCGCTCTCTCAATTACTTTCCAATAGCAGCAGTTTTAAAGGCCAGCCTAACATTAGGCAAGAGCCTGGTTTAAGTCTTGGTTTCATCTCCCAGACAGGCACTGTGCTGGGCTTTCTCTGCCTTATCTCGCTGTAACACTCCTGGCTCTGTTTTCCATGAGATCAGGCAGCTGAGGCTCAGAGAGATGGAGTCACCTACCTAAGGTCACACGGCCAGTACAGAAGCTGGGAGTGGAAGCAAAGGTGTTTGAATCCAAAGCCCACATCCTCACCACACTAGCAGATTGCCTTAGGGTTCTCACTGGGAGACCACCTCACATCAGAAGTCTCTGTGCAAGAGTCAGTGTCCTCCATGAAGCTGTGAGGTCCCAAAAGACAGCCATCGTTTTTTATTCAATTTAGTTCTCCCTTAAGTTGGTCAGGATTTTTTTTTTGGCAGGGGATGAATAATGGAAATTTATTTCAAGCTGAGTTCAGCAAAAAAAGGGAACTTATTGGCTTATGCAACTAGAAGTTAGGGGTCGCCAGTTTCTACACAGCTGCGTTCAGTTACAAAAATGATGGCATCAAGACATGGTGTCTCAAGACATGGTGTCTGCCTCCCTCTCCCTGCCTTCTTTTCGTCTCTTGCCATTCTCCCGTTCAGCACCATCCATGTGGAAAGTCCTGGAAGCTCCTGTTTATGCCTTCTTTCTACCCAGCAGTCCCAGATGAAAGAGAACCTCTGTTTTCCTGAATCCCAGTAGTTCCATCAACTATCCCAGAATTAGATCTCTGGGCCTAGCTTGAGTCATGTGCCCATTCTCTTCTTTGTTTATTTGTTTGCTTGTTGTTATTGTTTTGAGACAGGGTCTCACTCTGTGGCCCAGGTTAGAGTGCGGTAGTGCAAACATAGCTCGCTTCAGCCTCAGACTCATGGGCTCAAGAGATCCTCCTGCCTCAGCCTCCCGAGTGACTGGAACTGTAGGTGTGCCACCATGCCCGGCTAATTCATATGTCCATCCTTAAATCAGCCACTGTGACACACCATGGTGGGTAGGGCAGGAGGCGGGAGATAGAAAACACAGATTGGCCAGGCCTGGAGCCCAGAGAAAGGGGTCAGCCACCCAAACAGTGTGGACTGAGCACAGGGTGGTTCTCCAGAGCAGGTCAGAGTGTGGTCACCAGAAGGAAAGCAGGAATGCTGGCCAGGCAGAAGCAGCCACTGTCCCCTTCATCTGATGATTTCCCCAAAGATGCTATCTGTAGATGTGTCTCCTGCTGACCTGGCTCCTGACCTTTCACAGAGATGTTATTTCAGTGCCTTTGGGAATCTGGCCCTGGAGTAGAGCTCAAAGACCTTTTAACTGCAAGGCAAGTGTAATTTCTCTTCTCTTCTCAGTAGGAAGGCAGAAAAGCCTCTCAACCAAGCACCCTCTGCGTCTGTTTCGAGGCCTGTGATTTCTGAATCTCTTCTCTGTGAACCTTTAGCTTTTTCCTCGCTGTATTCAAAATCCTCAACCCACTTCACCACTCCGTGCAAGAGCAGAGCAGAGAGAGCTTTAATAAACTGACACTGGGGGAATGTGTTGGGGTTGGTAAATACGGCCAATCCTATTAATGTTTTGAAAGGGGATATATGACTTGCTAATTTGCAGATGACACTAATTTTGGAAGTTTTGCAAATATCAGCAGTGATGAATAAGAAAGGAGCTGAGAGGGTTGAAACATGGGGGAGAAATAACAAAATTAATTTCCATTTGTATAAATACTAATTGATACACCAGAGGAAAATGAATATGGCATGTTGGATATTAGCTCGAAAAGGAGAGTAATCACTTTCAGAACAGCCCCAAATTAGATGGAATCGCAGTGCAGCTTGCCAGGCAAACAAAGAGATTGCAGGCTTGGGAGAGTCTGGGCCGGCATCTCTTTGTTGTCGCAAAGGGAGGTGGCATTTCTCCCTCACACTGATTTCCATCGTCCAAATCCACATCCTCCTCCACCTGTGGCCCTTCCATCTCAGGAGTGGTGCCCACAGCCCCTCTGTCACCTGGGTCAAAACTTTTTTTCCCCTTCCTTCTGTATCCAGACCATTGAGAATCATGGTAGTGCTATCTCTGAAACAGATCCTGTATCTGTCCCCTTCAACCCTGTATTCATTGCCACCAGCCTTGTTCAAGCCATCCTTAACTGCAACAGCTTCCTCCCTGGTCTCCCTATAAAATCCAACTGAAGGGAGCTTTCTAAGATGCAGATCAGATCATGCTGGTCCCCTGCTTCAACATAGAACCTACCAGTAGCTTCCCATTGCAAAGAGAGGAAAATCCAAACTTCTCGATATGATCTAGCCCCTGCCTACCTGTCTGATTTCATTTTCTTCTACTCGCTCCCTTGGCCACTTGGTTCCACCTATGGGTCACATTTGTTCTCCTCTCAGCCTGGAATATTCTTCTTCCAGAAATGCAAAAGCGTGTAGGTTCCTTCTCAGCACCCTGGTCTCAGCTCAAAAGTCACCTCCTCAGGGAGGCCCTCCCTGACCACCTCTGCTCGTATTCAATCACTCCCTATCCTGTTGCTACTTTTTTTTTCATAGTATTCATCACTCTTGGGAACTGTAGTCTTTCTTTATTCATTATGTTTATTGACAGTCTTTGCTAGAATGCAAGCTTCTTGAGTTCAGAGATTGTGCTCTGTTATTCATTCCTGCAGCTCTGGTGCCAAAAATAGGTTTTGGTACACAGTAGATGATCAATAAATATTTGTTTACCATTGACTGTGAATTTGGTAAAACCCAATAATTTTCATTTGTCTCATTTACTTGCAGATATCTACTGAACCCCTACTTTTTTTTTTTTTTTTTTTTTGAAATGGAGTCTCGCTCTGTCGCCCAGGCTGGAGTGCAGTGGCCAGATCTCAGCTCACTGCAAGCTCCACCTCCCAGGTTTACGCCATTCTCCCACCTCAGCCTCCCGAGTAGCTGGGACTACAGGCACCCGCCACCACGCCCGGCTAGTTTTTTGTATTTTTTTTTTAGTAGGGATGGGGTTTCACCGTGTTAGCCAGGATGGTCTCAATCTCCTGACCTCGTGATCCGCCCATCTCGGCCTCCCAAAGTGCTGGGATTACAGGCTTGAGCCACCGCGCCGGGCCGAACCCCTACTTTTTAATTAGTCATGTGTTTAAAATGTTTACTAAAAACATTCATTGAACATCTACTAAGCACTGTTCTGGGCTCTGGGGATACAGCAGTGAACAAAACCAGCAGAGTCCTGGTCTCAGGGAGCTTCCATTTTAGTGGGAGAGACTGATGAAGACAATAAGCAAATCAATGTAGACTCAATTGTCAGGAAGCATTCAGTGCTATAAACAACAAGGCGAGCAGGGTAAGGATGTAGAGAGTGATGGGGTGAGCGGGGCTGTTTGAGCTCTGGTTATTAGGGAAGGCCTCTCCGGAAATGACATTGGAACACTGACCCATGCTGAGAAGGAGTGTGTCAGCTAGCTTTTGCTGCTAAACAAACCAATCCGAAATCCACTGGCTTAACACAACTACCATGAATTATATTCATGATTGACTCATAATTCGGTGGCTTGGCTGGGCAGCTCTGGGTGAGCCGGCTTGGTTGGCCTCTACTGGGCCTGCTGGAGCTCCTGATCAACAGGGAGGTGGACCAGCAGCAGAATGACCTAGGACATCTTCACCACCGGTCTGGCAGTGGGGAGGCTGCTGGCCAGAGAGGCAACTGGGTTAGCTGGGCTGCCTCACACGGCAGTCTCAAGCCCTGAGTGCTTTACAGGCTCTGCTTGCATCACGTGGGCTTCTGTCCCATTGGTCAAAGCAAATCACATGACCCAGAGTTAGGAGCAGAGAAATAGACTCCAACTCTGGATGGGATAAGGGGCAAAATCACATTGCAACGACAGAGACATGGGGTGGGAGGAGTCTGTAGCCACTTTGCACATGACTGATGCAGCAAGAAGCGCATGTGCACAGTGCCGTGCTGCCCACATGTTTGTTTCATCTGCCCAGAGATGCTCAGAGCTACCTTGGCACCACGAAGGGGGGAAAAGATCTGAGGGCTAAGTTACAAAAAGTATGTTGGGAGATGACGGGGCATGGGAGAGAAAACCAAGCTCCAGGGAGGTCAGGTGACCCAGCTCCTCTTCATGGCCACAAAGAAGTCCTTTCACCTCTCTGGGCTTCCAGTTCCTCATTTGAGCTGCAAGGGGGTGGTGCCAGATGACACCCCGCTCCCTTCTGCCCGCTCTGTGGTGCTGGCATTCTGTGAACGCTGCAAAGAGTGAGAGTCTTATACTTAGCTACCCAAAAGGGTGCTAAAATAAGCGGCAAATTCTCTAAGGGCAGAAGGGTTTATTGTGCTTGGTCTTGCTCTAATGAGAGACCGTTACGGAAAGAGACGTTCCAGCCAATTATCTGACAGGGCTTGATCAAGAGATTCATTTGAGCTTCCATTTGAGCTTCCTGGGCAAATGAATGACACCTGGGCTGTTTTGCCCCAGGGCCACAGAAGGTCACTTCTAAAGGGTCTCTGATCGAGAGAGCGTGGGAGCAGAGGCAAAAGGATGACAGTATCACCCTAGGTCACTTCCTTTACTCTGAGCCCATGTGAATCCTTGTGATAGCAACCAATTTGCATAAAATGTCAGTTTCCAGCGCCAGGGCTTACTGATGTAAGTCTCCATTTAGTTGCTGGGTTAATCATTCCATCTATACTGAGCTCCTACTGTGTGCCAGGCTCGGTTCACAATGGTTTAGAGAAACAGACGGGGTTTCTCCCTCAAGGAGTTAGGGATCTGGTGGGGCAAGTGGATGTTTACCAAATGATCACGAGATTACAGCGGTGACCAGGGCTTGGGAAGGGAAGTGTACAGTGGCATGGCAGGTTATCAGTGGAGGTTTGACCTGGTCAAAGAAGTCAGGAGGGCTTCTCTGAGGAAGGGAGCTGGGATCTAAAGGGTGAGCACAGGTCAACCAGACCATGTGAATTCTACAGAGGGGTGACGCACATGCTGTGGTTGGAGAGAGAGGAATATAAATACGAGAGACTAAAGACAGTCTGGGTGGGGCCCAGGGTCCCTGGTGCACAGTGAGGCCAGAGAAGTAGGTAGAAGTCTGATGGGGAATGTGGTGTTGGCCAGAAAGTATGGGAAGCCACCATGGACATTCAGTGTGGGGTAGGACAGCACAATCTGGAAGGCGGAGGAAGGACCCAGGGTTGTGTGCATGTTTAACTCTCGTCCGTGCAACCTACCATTGTTTCCTGAGCACTGACAGTGGCCTGGGCCCAAGGCCACCTAGAGGAAAGGCAAAGATCCCACCCACAAGGCACTCTGGGTCTGGGTTGAAGTTGCTAGACTATAGAGGCTGAATAGCATTCCTCTCCCCGCCTTCATTTTAGATGCCTCCTCCGGAGCCTCTGGTGCTGATGGACCACTTCTCTTCCTGTTGCAGGCCTTCAGCTGAATTTCACTGCCTCCTGGGGAGACTTGCACTACCTGGGGCTCACTGGCCTGGAAGTGGTGGGCAAGGACGGCCAGGCACTGCCCATCCACCTGCACCAGATCTCCGCCTCCCCCAGAGACTTAAATGAGCTCCCCGAGTACTCTGACGACTCCCGGACCCTGGACAAGTGAGTGTCTTATCAGAAGCCTTATTTTCATGACCACAGGGTTTTGGGGAAACTGTTCTGCCTCTGAGACCTCAGATTCGGACATCAAATAGAATCGCATATGTCCCTCCCCCAGCCACCCTGTGAGGTCATGTGGTCAAGGGAAACCGAGGCTCAGGAAAGCGAGGTGGGAGGTGATTCTCCAGGGCCACGCAGCTGGAAGCGTCAGGCGGGATTTGAAAGCAGGTTCCTATGCTTCCAGACACAGCCGTGGTCTGCGTTTTCTTCTCCGTGCTTAGCAGAGCGTCTCGCACACAGTAGCTGTCTGTAAACCTTTGCAGTGGATGGTTCGGAGTTTACACATGAATGACCCAGGCCTCCTGGGGGCTGAAAGCTCCCTCTCCCCTCCTTGAGGTTGGAGGTGATGGCTCAGGAAGCCTCCACAGGTGGTGGTGGCTGCCCTTTCCCCTGCACTTGTCAGATTTCATAAGCCAAGGTTGGGTCAAGTCAGTAAGCGGGGAAGCCTCAGATACAGCATCGATCCGCATGGACCTGCAACCCACAGACCAGCACTCGGCTCCCCTGCTCTGCACAGCCCGAGGGCCTGGTCGCTGCTTGGAGGTGTGAACTAGGGGAGTCAGAGGGATGGGAGTTCAAATCCTGCCTCTGCCCCATGCCAACTATTAGGTAACTTTCTTAACCTCTCCAGTAATAACAGCAGTGGTTATAGTAATAACTGATCACGTAACTGCCAGTTTTTTAAGCAGTTATTAAATGCCAGGCACTGGGCTATATGAAGCAGGTAACAGATGTTCATTCATTGAAGCCTCAAGCAGCTCTTTGAGGAAGGGACCATTATGAGCCCTACTATACTGATGCAGAGACTGAAATACGCAGAGGCCACCCAGACTAGTGCAGTGGCAGAGTCATGATTGGAACGCAGGCCTGTGGGATACCCGCCATCCACTCACTTAACCACTAAGTTATACTGTCTCCCCTGCCTTGCTTTCCTTATCAGTAGAATGGGGACAGTCATTCCCATGGCATGTCACGTTGCAGCCTCATCCCTTGGCCTGGTGCTGAGCTCATGCAGAGTCGGTGGCAGGCTTCTCCCTGTTTTTCTATAAGGTGGCCCTGAACCGTGGCCTCACCCGCTGCTACCATTAACTGCTCATGGGCCCCTCTGACCACCCCCGCATCCTGGCAAGTCACTCTCCTGAGTATTTAGGCTTGGAGCCTGGAGACCTGGCTCCCAGTCAGCTGGAAAAGTGATCAACGCACAGTGCGGCTTGTGGATCCTTCCCACCCACTCACCACCCTCCTGCCAGATTATCTGTCGGCAAATCCCAGGCCTGATAGCATTTCCTCTTTAGGTATTTCAGTGTGTACCTCTAAACAATAAGGGATTTAAGAGAAAACATAATCCTGGTACCACTGTTATACTTGAAAAAGTTGCCTGTGGGCAGTGGCTCATGCCCGTAATCCCAGCACTTTGGGAGGCCAAGGCAGAAGGATCACCTGAGCCCAGGAATTCAAGACCAGCCTGGGCAACATAGTGAGATTATATCTCTACAAAAGAAAAAAAAATTAGCCAGACATTGTGGTACATGTCTATAGTCCCAGCTACTTGGGAGGCTGAGGCAGGAGGATCACTTGGGTCGAGAAATTCAAGACCAGCCTGGGCAATATAGTGACACGGTATCTCTACAATTAAAAAAAAAAAAACTAGCCAGGCACTGTGGCATGTGCCTGTAGTCCCAGCTACTTGGGAGGCTGAGGTAGAAGGATTGCTTGAGCCCAGGAATTCAAGACCAGCCTTGGCAACGTAGTGAGATTGTGTCTCTACAAAAAAAAAAAAAAAAAGCCAGGCATTGTGGCCTGTGCTTATAGTACCAGCTACTCAGAGGCTGAGGTGGGAGGATCGCTGGACCCCAGGAGTTCAAGGCTGCAGTGAGTCATGATTATGCCACTGCATTCCAGCCTGGGCAACACAATGGGACCCTGTCTCAACAACAACAACAAAAAAAAAAAGAAAGAAAGAAAAGAAAAAGAAGAAAAAAATAACGACGATTTCTTAAATTACCAGATATCTTGCAGATTCATAGTCCCCCCACCCACCCTTTTTTAATAGTTTGCTCATTTAATTTGAGATCCAGATAAGGTCTATGTGTTATGATTGGTTACTATGTCTCTTAAGCCTCTCTAGGTTTTCTTTCCCCTTTTTCTATTTTTTTCTTGAAAAATTATCCGTTGGAGAAACCAGGTGGACCTGAATTTTACTGGCTGCATCTCTATGGTATTGTTTAGTCAGCTCCTCGCTCCCCTGTATTTCTAGTACATTGTTAATTAGATCTAGAGGCCTGATCAGATTGAGGTTTGACCACTAGGGCAAGACAGCCACATAGATGTCAGTGTGTGGCCCTGGGGACACATATAATAGAAAGTCTGGTTGTCAGGCTCTTTGTGATGTTGGAAGCCAGTCATGCTAGCGAAGTCCCTTAATTCATTAGGGGTTGCAAAATGGTGGTATTTTACGCCTGCTATTCTTTTTTAAATTTATTTGCTGAAATAACTGTGATAAAGAGAGAATTTCCCTCAATTATTTGGCTACTCTGTGGTGCAATTCAGATGGGAAAGGCAGCCTAAGTGCTGGATTCTCTCCCCTCATTTTCTTTTTGGCTTTCCAAATGACTGTTTCTCTAGCATCGTCTAAAACTTGTTTCTTTTCAGGGATTAATATAAACTCATGGATTTTAAACATACAGTACTGCATTTGAAGAGTCAATATTTTGCAGTTTTTATCCTGATTGATGTTTAAATCGTTCCCTCATGGATGCTGGGAAGTCCTGAGTCCTTTTAAAGCAGTCACCTTTCTTGCTTTCTGATGTGACAGATGCTTCAGGCTCATCTGGTATATTTCTTGTCCCAGACCTGGAATCAGCCATTTCTCCAAGAAGCCCTGGTTCCTTTTAGTGGGAAATGGTATTTAGAGACCATAATCTGGCTACTAGGGATGCTCAGTGCTACTCGGCCGGTTGCTGTTTCTAGGCTTTGTTATGGATAGAGCTAGGAATTCATTTAGATGTTCTTGAGAGTGTCTATAGAGTTTTCCTTTCACTGGCAGCTACAAATCCTCCAGCAGTTCTCTCTGCTCTCAGAATTGGACAGGTTTGCTATGGAGCAGCTCCATTTCTAGGACAGAAAGATAATTGCCTTTGGAAGGAAATAGAAGGTTCTCTAGTGGTCATCCTCAGTCAGCTTAGTTCCACAAACATTCCAGGGTAGAATTGCTGAATTTCCTCAGTTTTAAGATGCCAGCAATTGTCAGACACACCATCCATCAATTTAATAACAGCCTTTTAGAGAACAAAGAAACATTACCTCCTTGGGTAAACACTTCGATTATGAGATTTTTTTTTTCCAAATTCACAACTTTAAAATGTAAAAGGAAACAAAAAGTTTATTTTCAAATCTAGGAAATGTGGCAGCAGGCCAAGTTTCTCCCAGTACAGCAGCTGTGAGGTACCAGGAATCCAGGGTGTGGAGTGGGGAAGGTTCTGGAAAATGGGAGGGAGAGGGAGGTTGCTCAAGAGGCCACCAGCTGGGCCCTTTTTTCCAGAACGAGGCTTCTGAATGGCAGTGCCAGACACATGGGCCAAAGCCATGAGGACGAGGGCCTGAGGCCTGAGCTGAGGCATGCTGGGCAGGCCGGGGAAGTGAGAGGCACGATTGTCCTTGGGAAAAACACAGGCCAACTTGAGGATGAGTAGATGTCCCAAGCAAGGGAACCAGAAACTGACCAGGACAGGAGTGCTATAGGGCTGAGGTGACAAGCTCAGAGTGCCAGCTGGGAAGAGCATGAGGGAGCATGAGGGGCTCCTTCCTACAGGTTGAAGGCTTCCCTGGGATATCCAGGCCATGCGGTCACAGAGCATGGTCTGGCCAGAGCAGCTCCCACAGTCACCTGCCCCTCCTTCTACTTATTCCAAGCCAAGAGCTGCAGAGCTCACATGGTGCTTTTGTACCTCTCTCCCCCAGCGTGGGAAAGAAGGGCTACACTTTTTTCTAACTATGCTGTAAGGCCAACACAACAAATTTACAGAAAGTTTGGAAACTTGAGAAACTCCGGAAACTTGAGAAACTCCATACCCTCTGACCCAATTTTGCACACTCTCTCCTGGTCCTTGTCCTCATTTCTCAGCTTTAAAATCAGTGTCCTGCCTCCTCCATGTGACTGCAGTGTCCTCACAATGGCACCTTAACCCCTGTGAAATTTCCTTAACCATTTCCCGATTTTGAGATCTTTTAGGTTGTTATCCTTTTTTAAGCTAGTATAAATAACACTATGATGAACATCTTGGTTCAGATAGCCTTTCCCATATGATGAATATATTTTCCTTCTGGGGAAAAAAATCCCAGAAATGGGATCACTGGGCTAAAGGATTCTGAAAAATGACACATTTTCCCTTTTTTAAGAAAACCCTGATGATTGCTTTTCTGCACCTTTAACAGCATAACCTATTTTTTTTTTCCTTTTCAAAAATGTCTCATTTCGTAGATGAGAGACAACTTCTGACTGTTGTTCTCATCAGTCACACCTCCCCTTAACGAGCCTGACGCAGCCAGGCTAGTGCCAGGCAGTGAGGACACACGCACTGGGGGGTGAAGGGGTGGGGGCCCCACTGTGCTGCCCCCTGTGCCCACTGAGCCCCCCCCCCGCCGCTCCATCCCCATTGCTGCAGGTTAATTGATGGCACCAACATCACCATGGAGGATGAGCATATGTGGCTGATCCCCTTCTCGCCGGGGCTGGATCACGTGGTCACGATCCGCCTTGACAGGGCCGAAAGCATCGCAGGCCTGCGCTTCTGGAACTACAATAAATCTCCCGAGGACACCTATCGCGGGGTAAGCCGGGGAGCAGTGGCCACGCTCAGTCCAGCGTCAGGGAAGCAGCACCTTGATGAATGGCTGGCGTGACAGCCAGAGAGGAGCATAAATCCTCCACAACTTTCCAAACGGAGCTGGGGGCGTTATGTCCAGGGAGGGAGAGCACTGCTGTTTCCTTCTGCAAATGGCAAATGCAGGCTAAAGAGCTCAGGGCATTTCCAGGGAACTGCACAGCGCTGTTTCTCCTGGTGCTGGGGGGTCCTAGGCAGGTCCAGCCCTCAGCTTGCCATGGTCAGTTTCGGCCCTCAAGTCCATTGAGTGCCCGGGTGGCCGGGCCTCTGCTGAGGGCTTCATGGGCATTCATCATTTCACTGGATTCTCATCCCAACCAATGGGAGGCAGGTGCGATTACCCCCATTTCTCAGGGTCTGAAACTGAGGTCCAGGAAGGTTCATTTACCCATCCAAGGCCACACAGCTGGAGTCTCCACCTTGGCTAGCCAGACCTGGAGCCCACACTGTGATTTCCATGTGATGTTTTGCTGAGTGAGAAGCAGCACTCAGTCTTGGTGGGACTGAAGAAGAGAGCCTCGGAAGAGCCCTTTTCTCGGGCTTCTGGCCTCAGGTAACTGAATGGGTGCCCTCCAGTCACGTAAAAGTGATGATGAGGCCACCGAAAGGTAGCAATTCAGCTGGAGGGCCTGAGTCTGAGTCTCAGCTTGGACCCTACCAGCTGCATAACCTTTGACACGTGGGCTGTCTTCCCTGGGCTTGTCTCCTCATCTATAAAATGAAGAGGGAATAACACCTGCCACAGCAGATTGACATCACTGTTGCCAGGTAACAGTTGACAAAGCCAGGATTCAGCCTCATGTAATCCCCAGAGCTGGGCTCCCCACCACGTACCCACCACAGAATTTATTCTAGGGCCTTAGGAATCGTATCACAGACCAGGTGTAGAGGCTCACACCTGTAATCCCAGTACTTTGGGAGGCTGAAGCGGGAGGGTGGCTTGAGCCCAGGAGTTCTAGACCAGCCTGGGCAACACAGAGAGACCCCCATCTCTACCAAACAATTAGGCAGGCTTGGTGGCACACACCTGTAGTCCCAGCCGTTTAGGAGGCTAAAGCAGGAGGATCTCTTGAGCCCAGGTCGAGGCTGCAGTAAGCTATGACCTCACCATTGCACTCTAGCCTGGGTGGCAGAACAAGATACCATCTCAAAGAAAGAAACATGAAAAAAAGAATTGTGTCACATCTTACAGCAGGATCGGCAGCCCCTGGCCTTCCCCATGTGGCAGGAGCTGAGCCAGCCTGCTCCTCTGAGCAGGCCAGTCACGGACCCTCCCAACGCCACCCTGTGTCTCTGTGAACGCTCCCCTAGTTTGACACATTGAAGAAGTCAGATATATCGACACTAAAAAACGGCCTTTTGAGGCAGAAGTTGCCTCAAGTTGTGCCTTTGGGCCTTAAAATTCCCTTGAGCAAATCACAGTCTGTCTGGTAGAGCTTCTGTGACCTCAATTCACCATCTGGAGATATTGGGCTGAGTTCCCATCTCACGGGTCTGGGCCCCACCAGCCAGACAAGGGCTACGGTGGGATGAGGTGGAGGCGGGGAATGGGCACATGGCCTGAGATGGGAGACCCCCACTGCAGTGAAATGGATGCTGTGACTCAGATCCCACGCCCCAAAGGCCTTCCTGAGCACCAGTGGTCCCTGGCATGTGGTTGGAAGCCAGGGCCTTGGACTCCTAGAGTTGGGGCTTCAAATCCCTTCAGTGGCCCTCGGGCAAATCGCCTAGCCCCTGTGAGCTTTAGCTTCCTTCGCCATTAGATGGAGATGGTGATAGAGGTCACCTCCAAGGGAATGAGCAGATGACAGGTGGCCACCTCTGCCCAAGGAAGTCAGGGATGCTTCCTGGAGGAGGTGTTGGCCCTGGAGGATGGACAGGGGCTTCCTGGGCCTCTGCTTTGCCATCACTGGATCCGCTCTTGGGTGACTCTGTCCAGGACACACTCCAGCAGCTCCAGGCTTATATCCTGCTAGCTCCAAGCCCAGCAAAAGAGAGAGCTCCCCTTTCCAGGCAAGCCAGCAAAACTCCAGGAGTCATGCTCATGGGCCCGGCCATGTCTCAGGTTCAGCTCGGGGGACCCAGGTAGGAATCCCCCTCGAGGAAAGCAGATGGAGAGACTGAGGACAGGGACCAGGTTTGAGTGACAGCCACGCCTGAAGCCAGGTAGCACCACCCTTCAGGTTTACTTATCCTGTGAGTAACTGACATAGAGAGGCTCCCAAAATGCTGAAGGAACGAGGGACCCCAGGGGCATGTGAGAGCCAGGCCAGGGACCCTTCCTCCCTTCCTTTCTGTCGGAGGAGCTCCTCTGCCCCTCCCTAGGGGAAAGCCACCAGTTGAATCAGCAGGGGCACCCATCTTGCTGACCACAAAGGTGGGCTAAGGTACGGAGGAGAATCAGGCTCCAAAATCTGAAATCAGGGAGGGGGTGCTGGCTGTCGCCCGTCGCTGCCCATAGCACAGGTGGTGGCTGGGCCGCCTCAGACTCTGCCATTAGGACTTTGAGATTGACCAGTAGAACCTGGTTGTCTGGCTGGAGAACTCTGGCTAGAACAGGGAGAGATGTTGGCTCAAATCCACGTGAATCCAGCAAGCTCTTAGAAGGCACCTGCTGTGTTCAGGCCCCGACGCAGACAGAGAGGTGGTCCAGCCAGACCCTCTGCCATAAGAGACACCCAGAAGCCACTGGGGATGCTGCTAGGCATTCAGGCCCAAAAAGGAAGAGCTCAGTGCCATGAGAAGAAAGATTGGGAAGAGGTCTGTCCTGTCCTAAGGGAGAGCTGCCAGAGGGGTATTGATGTGTGAGCCAGGGGTTGAAAAAGGAGCAATAGAACCTAACATTCACAAAGTATACAATTTGTGCCCGGCACTGTTTAGGGCACTTTACATAGGTTAACTCATGACTGTGCCCATTTAACAGATGAGGAAACTGAGGCATAGGGAAGGTAGGTAACATACACAGCTACTAGTGTTGCACATGGAAGCACCTGAGTCCGTGCCCTTGACCTCCATGTCTTACCACCCCAGGCCACTGCAGCTGGTGAGGTGGGCGGGGCCTTGGCCAAGTCACATGCCTCCCCTGAAAGCTGTGGACCAGACAATGTATGCACGTGTCCACTGCAGCAGGGGGCTCGCCTGTCTTGCCCTCTGCTACCTGCCCAGCGCCCGCACAGCACCTGGTATGGGAAATGGAGCCCGGTCAGGTGGCTCTGCGAAAGGCTCCCCATGGTGGGCACAGCTGCCGGCAGCTCTGGTCATGTCAGCGCCACTCCTGTCCCCACGTGGCCTGCCTCCATTCAGTCATGTTACTTCTTGTGTTTGCCAGGCCAAGATTGTCCACATCTCCCTGGACGGCCTGTGCGTCTCCCCGCCAGAGGGCTTTCTCATCCGAAAGGGGCCAGGAAACTGCCACTTTGATTTTGCTCAAGAAATCCTCTTCGTGGACTACCTACGGGCTCGGCTGCTGCCCCAGCCGGCCAGGAGGTGAGGGGAAAGTGGGCGCCACGCACAGCCCCTCCCGGCCCCTGGGCCCGCTCGCTTTGCAAGTTGCTCTGATGTACATACTGAAAGGGTTTTGAAACGGTGATCAAACGCATGGCTTTTCAACTTAGTCATTTTCTAAAGCTCAGCCAAGCCTCACCGGAAGCCTGTAGAATGGACTTGCCTTGTCTGGGGACATTTGGGTTTTTCACAGTCTGGAATGCTGAAGATTTTAAATGCTTCGTTGCATTTCCTGCTGGGAAAAGAGGCTACAGCCTGCCTCCGTTCCAGAAATGCCTGCTGGCCAGGTCGGGGAAGGGCCTTCCTTCTCCCGTTTCTGTGTTCCTGATTTAGAAAGATTCAAGGAGAAAAATAGAGCTTAATATTTCATGGATTCACTGGGATTTTCTTGGCCCCAGTCTCAGCCGCATTAAGTTCATAACGATTTGTAAATGCCACATTAAGTTTACTCATTTAAACCCCCTGATGTCCAAACGCCAGAGGCCAAGCTCTAGAAACAAAATGAGTTTCCCTGCACTGTAGTGGGGTTGGCTGGCTGGGCTGGTCACTGGGAAGTCACTTAATTGTAACATTGCCCTTGAAATGGAAGAGAACCAGGCTCGGGCTGGAGGGCACTGACAGTGGACCAGGGAGAGGGGCCCCGTGGGGAGGACTGTGGAGGAGAGAATCCTTCCCAAGGGCTGGCTGCGTGAACACTTCGATGTGTCCTTTGGGAAATCCTTCCAGCCACCCTTTGACCTAGCCAGTATGATGCCCATTTTACAGATGTGGGAACTGAGGCCCTGGCTGGTGGAGCCAGGTGCTGAAGATCATGAAGCCAAAGCCATCAGGGCTCTGCCCGCCTTCCAGCCTCCTCTCGCTTCCCTCTCTCCATCCTGCTCCAGACTCCAGCCCTCTGGCTGCTTTCTGGGGCAAACACCAGCAGCCCAGTGTCTTCCCACCTCGGGCCTTTGCTCTGCTGCTCCTCTGCATGGAAGGCTCAACTCTGACACTTCCCAAGGCTGCCTCCTCCTGGAGGCCTTCCCAGAGCACTCCCTGAGGCAGCCTGCCCCACCCAGGTCCTCTGCCCTGTCACCCTGTCCGGGCTCTCAGCACAACGTGGACCGTCCTTGTGTTTAAAGACATAGAGGGGGTTGGTTAAGAAAGGGGGCAGTGGTACCAGACAACCTCGAGTCCCATTCTGGTTCTGCCACTACCAGCTGCATGGCCTTGAGCAAGTGACCTCACTTCTCTGTGTTCTGGTTTCCTCATCCACATCCCAAGCATCTAAAAATACCCACCTCCTAGGGTTGTGTTGAGGAATGAAAGAGTCCATTTCAGGAAAGCCCTGAGCCCTGTGCCTCCCTGGCACAGCGTCCTGCTGGCATTGGCAATGACTGTCATCTAGAGCGGGAACTCCACGCGAGCTGGGGCCTCATCTGTCTTTTCCCTGCTGTGTCCTAGGGAACACTAAACTGCCACGTTTCTTCAAAGCCTGTTATTTCTGGTGATTCTGGGCCATCGTGAGCTTCTTCATGGTGCTGTTTTATGCTTTTTCAGGCTGGACATGAAGAGCCTGGAGTGTGCGAGCATGGACTACGAGGCGCCACTGATGCCCTGTGGCTGTATCCTTCTCCTCCTGCCCCACCAGCACATTCTGGGCCCCGAGGCAGTGCCTGGGCCACAACTGCCCAGTCGGGGTTTCAGGCGGCCACATTTGAGGCAGCTGGAACTCCATGCAGGGAAACCAAGGCAGAGGATGGGAGGCCTCCTGCATCCTCAGGGCCACTGGGAGCTGATGGGACTGGGGCAGCCAGGCTAGTTCCAGATCCCACTCCTGGCAGCTGAGGCTAGAGGGGCAGCCTCAGGACTCCAGCTGGGAGGGGCTAGAGAAGCTGACACTGACCCCAGCGGCTAGACTGGGGAGGGGAGTGTCCTGGAACCAGCCAGGGAGGAGGTGAAGATAGAAATAGCTTGGCAATCCAGGCACAATGGCTCACACCTGTAATCCCAATGCTTTAGGAGACCAAGGAGGTTGGATTGCTTGAGGCCAGGAGTTTGAGACTAGCCTGGGCAACATAGTAAGACTCCATATCTTAAAAAAATAAAATAAAATAAATTAGCTGGTGGCACATGCCCATAGTCCAAGCTACTTGGAGGCTGAGGTGAGAGGAACCCTTGAGCCCAGGAGTTCGAGGCTACAGTGAGCTCTGATTGCACCAGTGTACTTTAGCCCAGGCAGCAGAGCTCAGCACTCTGGTACTACTATCATCCCCATTTCACAGCTAGGAAAACTGAGGCACAGAGAGGCTCAGTAGTTTGCCCAAGGCTACACAGGTGAGAAGGGGTAGGACCTGGGGGAGGTGAACCCAGGCAGCCTGGCTCTAAGACCCGCTCTCTAGCCGTCCAGTTCTGGAAGCACTGTCTCCGGCTATGCCATCATCTGGGAGCCGCCCGGCCCCTTTTCAGGCTTCCCACCTGGCCTGCTCCTGGGAATGCGGGGAGTGAGCAGGGCACGGGGCTGAACTGGGAAAGGGCCTGATGCCCAGCTCTGCACGTGAGACTTCAGCAGCAATGGTGGTCTCCCTGCGCCGAACCATGGTCCCTGGTACTGTGAGGTTTATGTGTCCCCTTCTTAGCCTCCTGTCTACTTGAAAGGGATGGAGGAGGGAGCAGGTACTCTGTTCTTGTCATTTCACAACCAGAGAAACCGGAGCGTTTTGTTCAATACCATACAATGAGTTTGTAACACAGATGTTTCCCCATCCCGCCTGCTCCCTGGAGAGCACCCTCTCCTCCCGTCCTGTCTCCTGGGGCCTAGAGGAAGGCTTTGCATTCCTAATACACGCACATGTGCTCACATGCATGCATACACACACGCGCACACACACACACGCACACTCACATGCACACTCACATGCACTTTAAGAAAATGTGATGCCACCTATATTTTGATAGGCTCTAGTCTCAATAAGAGAAAAATGTTTTTCTCTCATTCATCAATATAAACCCAAAATAATTTCTTTTAGTTTGCCATTGTTTTACTGTATTCTGCAAAAAAAAAAAAAAAAAAAAAAAAAAAAAAAAAATTCAGCTTTCTTTTCCTTAATAAAGTATCCCAGTCATTTTCCAGTTTCAGCTTCTCACCAGCTGGGGCGACCCGTATTACATCGGCCTCACTGGCCTGGAGCTGTATGACGAGCGGGGAGAAAAAATCCCCTTGTCGGAAAACAGTATCCTTTCTAGGACAGGAGCGGGCTCCACTCAGATTGAAGGGAGCATGGGGGGGTCGGAAACGGGGCAGAAGCCTCGCATGCAGAGGGAAATGGCCCTCTAGGAACCAGAGCCCAGGGGGCTTTGCTTATAGTCAGATGCTGACCCTTAGGGATGTGCAGCAGAGAGTAGCTCCCAGCCCTGCCTGTTAAGACATCAGGAGCAGGAAATCCACAAGCCAAAGAGTCCTGTGGTCCAATGAATTGAGAGAGGCTGCCAACTATAGCCTCCTCTTCTCGGAGAACCACAGATGTTTTGGAGTTCCAAAGGCTCTGACAAGGTCTGCAGGGAGAAGCCTATTGCCCTGTGTTCAACTCAGTGTGTCCTGAATTTCTTAAGCTTCGAACTCTGCACATGGTATGCCCACACCAGAATTTGCAAACTGTTAGCCCAGTGCATTTTAAAATGAGTTGCTAATATTTTTAGAAATCAGGAGGTCTCACATGAAAACCCTGATTTCCAGTTTCCCCTGAGAAATTGGCAACATAGGCCCTTGATTATGCGTAGTGACAATGGCTGGACCTGGTTACCCATTGCCATTTCTCCCCAAGCATATCCTTCTGGTCTACCTTAGCCCCCACTCCTCCCATTGTTATCTACCAGGCCCCGAAACACGCTGCTAATATTTACTGAGGGCTGACTCTGTGCTACCTCATCTGCCCTCACAAGAATCTTGTGAGGTGATTGCTGCTGTTATCCCCATTTTACAGATGAGGAGCCTGAGACACAGAGAGGTTGAGTAACTTGCCTAATGTCACACAGCCAGTGAGTCTGTGTCCAGACACTGGCTCTTGGCCAAGCACTAAGCTATCCTGCCTCTTTCATGTAACCTGCCTGGCCCCCTCGGATCTTTAATCTGTGACCACTGGCCCACCACAGTTAGGGAAATACCAGGGCAGGTCGAACCCTAAAGCCTGCCTTGCATCTGTTTGGGGTCCCTGGCTTCCAGTCGGATCCCTTTCTGCCTTCCCCGGGTGCCACCACCCTCCTCAGCTGGGATGAATCATTGTTGATTTTTTTAATCATTATTAGTGACTTCTCGAAGCTATAAAGTTTCATTGATTTTACCCAAGGGCTCTCATCTGGTGCACTCTGAGATCCTCACATCCATTCTGGGAGCTGGAGGTTTTTATAGCCATTTTACAGATGGGAACACAGGTCCGGGGTTCACATGTGACTTGCCCAAGCTCTCATAGGTCATAATGGCAGAGGCAGAGCTAGAAGCTGGGTTCTGCAGATCACATTAGCTGGGTCCAGCTGCCCCGGGTCCTTCCACACTGGCCAGGAAGAGAGGCTCGGCACGATCCTTACATGCCAGGGCAGAATCCAGCCACCACTCCATTCCCTTCCAAAAGAAAACCTCCGCAGAGCTTGCCCTCCACCCTCCCAAGCAGCAGCAACGTTTTATGTCCCCAGCTCCAGCCGCTCCCTGCAAGGCCTCTTTTTCAGCCTTCTGGGTGGTTTCCTTCTCTCTCTACTTGAAACTGTCCACCTCTCCACACACACCTGCTCTCCTTGGGCCTGGCACTCCCCGTTTCCCCAGGACACGTCCAGTTCAGCTGTCACTGCTGCGGCTGCCCAGAGCATCAGCCCTGCCAGCCCCAGAGTCCCTCGAGCCACACTGTCAGCCTGAGGGCAGCTGGCAGCCCCCGAGCACACAGATTTGGGTTATGGCAACTTAGACGCCTCCTCAGATATTGCGGCCTTCCCTGACAGCGTGAACTCCCTGGAGGGCGTGGGTGGGGACGTCCGCACCCCGGACAAGCTCATCGACCAAGTGAACGACACCAGTGATGGCCGGCACATGTGGCTGGCTCCCATCCTGCCGGGCCTGGTGGGTTCCCAGCAGCGGCCACCGCAGCTCCTGGCCCTCAGGCGCCCAGGGGGACTTTCTTTCCCTGGTCTCAGTGACACGTCTTTCTTCCAGGTCAAGTTAATCTCAAGCCAAGATGCTTGGGAGCTGTCAGAAAGGTTTAGGTCTTTGCTGCCTTGCCTGATGGGGTCAGCTCTTCCAGGCCAGCAATTCTTTCTCTTTTATAAGGGGACCCCAGGGGTGAAAGGGGCCCCATGGGAATCTGAAGCCAGGAGCCCCAGCACAGCTGCCTGAGGGCTTGGTCGTCCTTGGTCCCTGCAGGTAGCCCTCTCTGGTTCTCTGCTCTGCCTGGCTTTGCAGCCGCTGTGCCCTCTTCCTCCCCACCCAGCTCTCTGCACACTTCCTACATCACCAGGTGGATGACCCCAACATGGCTGCCCTGCCCTCCTTCCGGCCCCAAATTGTCCTGGTCAGCTTTTCCGGCCAACTGACTCAATTTCCCAGATCTCAAACCTTGCACTGAGGCCTGCTTAGCTTTTAGCTCTGAGGTCTCGTGGTGAGCTGACGTGGTTGGTTGTGGTGGAGAGGAAAGGGAGAAGCCACAGGGCATGGACGGGGTGGTCAGCCCCCCTCCAGCCTCTCAGCCCGGGGCCAGATGCCTGGTAGGGATGCACAGCGGGTTCTTGACAGCCATATGACCAGGGATGTGTCCCGTGTCCATGCCATGGGACTGAGTGGGGGATCGGGGGCACCTTTTTCTCTCAAAACACAGGAAGGTACAGCGTCAGCAATTCTATGACGGAAGTTTTCCAAAGGCCACCCGAAAATTAGACCCCCCCTTACTGAGCGTCCATCAACTTCCCCTGCCCCATTGGAGAGGGGACAACACAGCTCTGTCCTCCCTGAGACCCGGGCCACCCACTGGCAGCCAGTGGGTATTTTCCATTGTCTAGCACTGGAAGGCCTTTTGGGGTGTGGCAACTTCAGCTGTTACTCTCGAGGCTGGACTCCAACATCTGTATCTGCTTGAGCCTCACAGGCAGCTGACTTTGAGGACCCTCGCCCTGACCTTTATTGTTTCCATGGTCCAGCCAGGAGGCTGGCCCTCCCCGAGCAGCCCCACTCCCTCTTGGGACATTCTGAGGATGGTCACAGGCTGGGGACCGGGGCCCGGGGCGGGACTGAGCCTGCAGCCTGTAGCCAGTGTGGAATGCTTATTTCTTGATTCTGTCTTGCAAGGGAGGGTCCCCCCGCTAATATCTGAGAGCCTTGGTTGGGGGTGGGGAGAGGGAGGGCTGTTCGAGGCTGCTCCGTCCCACTTTCCCCACTGGATTCTGCCCCGATCTAGACAGCCCTTCTTACTCCCCCAGCAGAGGTTCACAGACACGCACTGGACATTGCCCAGCAGCACCTTGGTGTTGCTTCTCAGCGATGGTTTGGGGAAAGGACAGACAGGGTCAGAAGCTGATCACCATGGCTGGTGCTCAACCCGAGCTGGAAACTGTCCCTTTAGCTCACGGGGCTCTAGACTATTTCTGGGCCTGACCTGAGGGGACATAGGGGATGGCCAAGGATGTTCCCAATTCTCCACTGGCATTTAAATGAGGGCCCCGCCAGGCCCAAGCACACAGGCCCTCCAAGAGCCAGCTCAGCGGTTTGTTGCAAACGCAGCCACACGTGACCTGACTCAAGATGGGCTTCGAGGAGATGAAAGGGGGTGGAACTCCAGGCTGGCCCACGTGGCAGGCGCTGCCTTGGGCACCACCGCTCACCCCCAGCCCACGCCTGGCGCCCCCAGCCCAGCCAAGTGCCTCTGTTTCCAAACATGCCTGTTTTAATTAGTTCTGCTCTCTGACAGGTGAACCGGGTTTATGTGATTTTCGATCTGCCTACCACCGTGTCAATGATCAAACTGTGGAATTATGCGAAAACACCCCATCGAGGGGTGAAGGAGTTTGGCGTAAGTACTTATTAGCTGAGTTTTTTGAGATAATTATGCTCGCTGGTAATTAGGCCGCCGGCAATTATCATTTGTCGCAGTTTGATTTACTTCTCTCTGTTGCAACCCTCAACACAAATGCCTGGTCCTCAGATGCAGGCAAATTTACCACCCAACCATGAATTCAGAACCTCCTGGCAGTGATTTCAGTGTCACCCTGAACAAATAGAAAGTGGGTTCTCTTTCATCTTTTCCTCTAGAATCCCACTGGTTTGGGGCGGTGACCCTGGGATGGGGAGAACAGGGACCCTGGAGACCAGAGACCTGAGTTTGCCTCCAGCTCTGCTGCTTGTGCTAATGGTATTAAAGCCCCTCAGGCCTCAATTTCCTCATCTGCAATGTGGGCTGATGGCTCCTGTCTTTCCCAACGGCTGTGAAGATCTGAAATCACAAGGCAGACACAGCACATAGCAGGCACTCGTTCCTGGCAGCCCCGTCTTCCCAAGGAGAAAGGCTCAGAGCAGTAATGCGCTTTGCCCAAGGTCAACGTGGGGGGGAGGAGGGGCACCCATGAGCTCCACCTCATGTCCCTGCAGCTCCTGGTGGATGACCTGCTCGTGTACAACGGGATCCTGGCCATGGTGAGCCACCTGGTGGGGGGCATCCTGCCCACGTGTGAGCCCACTGTGCCCTACCACACCATCCTCTTCACCGAGGACAGGGACATCCGCCACCAGGAAAAACATACCACCATCAGGTATGGCCCCAGCCGGCCCCATGGCCTCCCCACCAGCCCTAACGAGGATGGATGGCTGGGACACACGGCCAGGAGCCTGATCAAATCTTGTGTTTCCTTCCTCCCCACAGTAATCAGGCCGAGGATCAGGATGTCCAGATGATGAATGAAAACCAAATCATGACCAACGCGAAACGGAAGCAGAGCGTTGTTGACCCAGGTCAGTGGCGTCTCTCTGCCCAGAGCATCACGCCTCAGGAGCTCGGTCTGAATACAGAAGGAACTGGTGGCCTTGCACCCCCGCCCTCACCCCTGCCTGTCCCTAGACCCCTCTCCTCTGCCCAGGAGCCTACCCAAAGGCCTGGGGAGGGACCGAAGGGGTGGAAACCAGGGGAGCAACATGCTTCCGGCTTCTTGCAGGCACCTGTAACAGGTAGAGCTTCCCGAATCCAAGTGTCATGGGCACAGAGTGGGGAAGCAGTCAGGGGCAGAGCACCATGTTAAAGGGGTTTGCACTGGGCCGTGGGAAACCAATAGGGGATGCCCAAGGCGAGGGCTTCCTGGAGGAGGTGATGTTTGAGCTGGATCCTAAAGGATGTGAGGAGTGTGCCAGGCAGCCTGGGCAAAGGCTGAGAGGGGTGTTATGGCAAAGCCTGCTCCAGGCAGAGGGAAGGGGCCAGCATGCGAGGCACCCCAAGAGCAGGGACTTTTCCAAGGGCCTTGAATGGCAATAATCCAGGCTGCTGGATTTCACTGGGGAGTGTGGGCCACCCCTTCAGGGTTTGAGACTTAGTAACTCTGGTCCCTCTGTGCCCTGTCATGACAGCCTTACGTCCCAAAACCTGCATCAGCGAGAAGGAGATGAGACGACGGCTCTGCTGACGGGTGAAGAAGGGAGAGCAGGTCCTCCCACTGCACCGGGCTCTGTCACCAGCCCCACTTAGCCCCCGTGTCCCTCACCCTCAGTCCCAGGAGCTGGAAGCAAACCACAGTGTTGAGGGGAGCCCGCTGGGGAGAGGGGACTCAGGAGGACAGCCCTGGATGCTTCTGGAGTGACAGATGGCTGTGGCTGCAGGGCACGGCAATCCCCTGTAGTTCCAGGTTGGCTGCAGGGAGCCCGGGACACCTGCTTTCGTGCCTCTTCTGTGAGACCCAGCAAAGCAGGGCCCATGACCACTTGGGCCTGGGCTGACCCTGACTCGGAGCAGGACAGTGACAGAGTGGGGAGGCCTCCCATCCAGCCTCAGAGGGCCCAGAGAATGGCTGAGCGGGAGAGTGGGAGACCAGACCCCACCCCACAACTCTAGCAGGCAGGGCCGCCCAGGGAGACTCTGCCTTCAGAAACCTGAGCTTCAGCGGCCAACACCCCCGTTCTCCTGCACATCCCTGTCTCATTTTGGGACTGGTGGAGCTGGCTGAGAGGTTGGGGTAGTTTCCTGGTTACATGGGTCCACAAGACCCTCTCTCATCCCAGTATAGGGGCCTCTCTCCTCTCATTGGGCCTGATAAGGGACTGGCCAAGGCTGTGCATCCTGCGGAGGGAAGGAAGTCAGCTGGGCCACCTGCCATCCACCCTGGCAAGAGCTGGGCCTGCTCTGGCAGGCCAGGGCATCCTCTCTGTGCTGCTGCCAGGCCAGGAAGGGTGGGCGGGGGGCCAGCAGGCTGGCAGCTCCAGACCCCAGAGGGCCAGAAGAACCCACCGCAATGCCCTCTGGGTGCAGGTGTTGGGGGATGCCGAGGACGCTCTCCCCATCTCCTCCCACCCTTGAGCAGGCCCTCCCTGCACTCTCTGCCACATGACCCTCCTGGTCTGATGGAGGCTGTGCTCACTGACGCAGCTGCTTTCTGTCTATGCCCCTGTGCCCTTGGAGGCAGGCAGTGAGGTGCTCCTTTCCCGGGCCCCCGCCCCGTCTCCCTCTTCAGCCACTTCCCAGCGAGTTGGAAATGTGCCTTGCACCCCCAGCCGAGTAAAGCCCAGAACGCATCTATTTCCATCGATGTAACAAGCTCGGATCAGGGACCTAATTGGTTTCCCAGTGGTGGGTAATTTCTCGTTCCAAATATTAATCCGTTGTTTTTCTGGCGCCCAGCCCAGCCCGCCGCAGTACTGTACTCGAGGTACGTTCCTATGCAACCGAGAGCCCCGGCAAATACTTCATGAGCTTAGCAGCCTGGGCTCGAGCAGCTATGCAAATGCGCTTTTCATCTGGCGTGCGGGGCTGATGGGAAGATAAGAATTGTTTCTCCCGGAGAAAGATCCATCATTTCTCCAGCTTCCAAGCCCCCGGCACCTCTGCTCAGCTCCTAGATGTGACGAGCACCTCCCGCTGGGGGAGTCAGGGGCTGATCAATCCAGCTATTGTACCCAAACCGGTGCCGCCGCATGAAAGGGAGCCCCGGCTGCTCCTTCCCCACTGAGATGTGGGCACAGGTCAGATTTGTCAGGGAGATGGCACTAACACGACTCAAGCTCACTCCCAGAACCTCAGCTGATGTTTATCATAATCGTATGTACTGTGCAATTTAGGAGGGGAAAAAGGCTGTACAGGCGTTAACTCTAAAATAAATTTCTATTTTTTTCCTCTTGCAAAATTAATAAAAGATGTTATTGAGAATATAATCTGAGTCACCGGATTTGGGGTCAGACGGGGAGTCCATGCTGCCTCCCGGAGCTGAGTGACACAGAGAAGGCCTCACCGAGCTGCAGATGGGGTCATGATCGCACCCTGACTGCGCAATGAGATTGTCATGCTGTAGAAACAGGCAATAGTAGCCCATCCATACAGACTGGTTATTACATGCCTGGCTCTAACTTCTTTAATCCACGTAACACAACCCTTTGCGGTGGGCACTGTTATTATCCTCACTTTATAGATAAGGGAGCTGTGAGACAGAGAGGTGGTGCGACTTTCCTGGGACACACAGCTTTGGAAGCTATTAGCCAATGCACAAATCCTCAGAGGGCCCCTGGAGAGTTGAGGTGGGGGTGACAACCCTTGGGGCTTTGGCCCCGGGGTTTCCCTTCACCATGTGTGGATCCTGGAATGGCGGCCCCCAGACCCCCAATTCCTGGGCCTCCTCCCTGCCACCACCCCCTACGCCCCTGCTGCCTCCAGGGATGAATGTTGGCAGCTCGTGGCTTCTGGATAAAGCAGCCCTCGACTGGAAAGAGGGCTCAGCTGAGGAGGGTCACACTGCGGTTCAGGCACTAGCAATAGCATTGGCAACAGGTAGGAGAGTCCTTCAGAAGCCCCACTTTCCTTCGCTGTGTGGGTGGGAGAAGAGAGCCCCCTCTGTCCAGCCAGGAGAGGCCCAGCCCCAAGCATAGAGGGAAAACAGCAGGGGCTCTGGCCGGCCTGCTCCATGCCCCTGTTCCCTCTGATTTCCTACAAAGACAGAGGCCTGGCTGTGCCCAGCCACCCTGATGTTGGAGAACAGTCGCCCTCCCTCCTCTTGGTGGAGGGATCTCTGGGCCAGCCCTGGAGACCCTCAAGGGCAGCCCAGATCTTCCAGCATTCCCTCTGCGAGAGTGGGAGGCCGGCAGGGGTGTCCCAGCCTCTCAGCTCTGCTGAGCTCTCCAGGCCCCAGCCAGAGCCCTGGGCTGGAGTCCCGTTATTCAGGAGCCAGGCAAGTGATGTCAGGGAGTGATGTCAACACTGGCCTGCAAGGACCGTGGTCAACACAGCGGCACAGGCCCTCCGAAGGGGTCAGCCACACCTCAGATCTAAGAGAAGCCAGACAGCCAGGCATTTCGTTTATCTTTAATGTGAAATCTAACTTTTAAATGTTGGCTCAACTTCAACAAACAGGCAAACACACACTGAGTGAGCCAAGCATTAAATAAAACCTGTCCACAGGCAGGCCCCGTTCGGTTCACAGTCCTGCTTGCTCAGCCTGCCTCCCTTTCTCCCCACCTCCAACCTGCGGTTCAAGGAGTGTCCCAGACTGGAATCTCCCAGCTCCTCTTCCCTCTCCAGGGAGGAAAAAGGAGAGAGGGGCCCCCTCCTGGTCTGTCACCACCCCACTCCTCAGCCCCCAGATGGGCAGAAAGACAGGACGACTGTGAGGTGACACCTCTGGGTCCTAGAGGCGGCAGCCCCCACCCTCAGCTGTTGTGGGTAAACAGAGGCCCTCCTTTCCCTCCACATCCTGAGGCTTCCCGTTCCGTGCAATGCCCCCCCAATCCCCAGTGCCCCAACAAACAGGGACATAAATGACTCCTGGGCTGCCACTGTCAGGGGTCAGGGCTTGTTGGCTCCCTGGCATAGGTGACTGGAAATGGGCCTCCGCTGCACCTGACAACAGGGTTATGGCACGGGCTCCCGGTGGAGGCTCCCACAGGCCTCCAGCCCTTGGGGACCTGCCTCCTCTGTTCAGCCGTGGGAAAGACCTGCCTCCCACCTCCCTGGAAGTTCCAACACTGGCACTGCCACCCCGGAAGGACCCAGAAGGACCCCCAGAGCCTGCCAAGGGGGGCTTCGCAGCCAGGCGGGTGGCAGCTGCTCCATGCCCAGGCACGTGTGCTGAGATGCCCAGGTTCCCTCTCCCGGCCTCACCTCCCGCCTCACCTCCCGGAGCCAGGACAGTCCCTTTCCGAGGCCTCCAGGCCCCACCTGGCCTCTTCACAGTCCACAATCCGGTGGCCCAGGCTCTTAGGTTTGGCAGACTCACTAGATGATGTTTAATTTTTAAAAATGAGTTGCCTTCCTTTATTATCAGGTTTCACATTAAAATGCAGATTCCCTGCTTCTCCAGAAAAACAGGAAGATCTGGCAACCTGATCCCATGTTCCCAGCTGGCCCCAGAGCCTAAGCAGTGCTCTCCAGATGGTCCTGGTCCCCACCAGCCCCTCTTGTCCCACCCTTGCCTGCAGTCCTCCCTTGTATGACCATCACACACACACACACACACACACACACACACAGCCAACGTGTGAGTTTGCAACCCCTGAGATGGAAGCAGGTTAAGGAACGTGGAGAGGAGGGGACGTGGGAACAGTGCTGCGGGGCCCAGCAGACATGGGGCTGGCAAGGCTGGGTCCCTCGCGATGAGACCCCAGCCTCCCAGGCATGCACAGTGCTCTCTGGGGCCGTAAGACTTGAGCCTCTGACGGCCAGAGGCTGGGGAGAGCAAGAAGTGGCCAGCCTCCATCCAAGATGTTGCGTGCGTCCCCAGGTACCTCCCTGACTGTGTGGGCGTGTCCCAGATTGCCGTGTGCAGTGGGGCGTTTATGACAGCACTCCAGTCTCCTAGCCTCTCTGGGAAATGGCTCCAGTCACAGCTCCCGCCACAGGGGCAGCCTTTGACAACCATATGCTGTGATGATGGCAACAAAACTCCTCACAGTGGCCGGGCACGGTGACTCATGCCTGTAATCCCAGCACTTTGGGAGACTGAGGTGGGTGGATCACTTGAGGTCAGGAGTTCAAGACCAGCCTGGCCAACGTGGTGAAACTCCGTCTCTACTAAAAATACAAAAATTAGCTGGGCATGGTGGTGGGTGCCTGTAACCCCAGCTTACTCGGGAGGCTGAGGCAGGAGAATCGCTTGAACTTGGGAGATAAAGTTTGCAGTGAGCCGGGATCACACCACTGCACTTCAGCCTGGGCAACAGAGTGAGACTCCATCTCAAAAAAAAAAAAAAAAAAAAAAAAAATCCTAATAGCCAATACACACTAAGCCCTACCCTGAGAGTGAACGCGCTGCAGTCTCTCCTGAAGGCACACAGTGGTGAGATGCAGTGAGACCTGGGCTGCAGGCACCACTCTCCCCAGCAAGCTGATGAGGACTCATAGGCAGTGGCCTTGGGGCCAGCTGCCCGGGTCCCAGTCTAGGTTCCACCAACCACTTCCTAGCAGTGCAACCTTGGCAAGGGACCTTACGCCCTGGGGCCTGGGCTTCCTTACCCAGGCTGCAGTGGTACCAGCAGTACCTCTGTCATGGAGAGGAGCTCTCAGGGCTCGGGCCCACTGGTGCTCACATCAACTCCATCCACCATCAGACGAAGGCTGGGATATGACTCCTGGGTCTGGGCTCTTCCCCAGAGCAACGTGGCACTACCTTGCACCCGGCGCCTCTCAAATTTCCAGGGCACCCTCCCAGCCTTGGCAGATTGGTCCACAAAGGGCACTGACCTTAGAGCAGCCAGCCCATTGGTTGAGCAGAGATTAATGTCCCGATGTCCTGCCCCTCCTCCGCCAACTCTTTCTGCTTCCCTGTCCACTCCCTTCCTTCCCCTGATTGGCCCCTGGGATTCTTCCTCCTTTGCCTTCTCTCGCTGGGTTCATCCTACTTGCAGCTCCCATCCCCAACACACACCCCCTAGAAGTTTCCAGGAGGGCCGGGAAGAAGGGGTAAGAGTGGGTGCACCCGGCTGGGCGTGTTGCACCCAATCACCAGCTTGGCCCTATCACAGAGCTTCTCCCATGCAGAGGCCTCTCCCACTCCCCCTGGAGTCCCAGGACCCCTCATTACCCTGGGTCCCGGCTAATCCTGGCAGCTGCCCACTCCCCTGCCAGGTCTGTGGCCATCCACTTGGCCCCTGGCCTCCCCTAAGGCAGAAGCTCAGACAATGTCAGTCTGAGATGACATGTGGCCCAAGGAGCAATTACCAGGGTGATGGGAGCCAGGCGGTGCTGGGGACAGGGCAGGGGCCCTGCACAGCGATTTCCTGTCTGTCCGTGCAGTAAATCCCCACACGGAGGAGACTGGTCTTTCCTCATGACTGATGGTCCCAGGCTGGGCTGAGTTTGTCTCAGTCCCACGGCAGCTAGACCCGGGGCGGGCACAGTCACTCAGTGCTCCACAGCTCAGCTCCTGGGCGAGGCTCAACTCCAGCCCTCCAATCTGGGGGCTCCAGGGCCATGTCTTCCATGTTTGAGGGCAGGGAGGGGACCCTTTTCTAATTCACCCACTCAAAGAGCAGCTTTTCCTGATTTCCACCAAAGCCTCATCTGCCCAGCAGCATCCCAGCCTGCCCAGCATCAAAGCCCCAGACAGGAGCCTGGCTCAGCTGTCACTCACCTCCAAGCCCCATGGGTGCCACTGATCAGATGCCCACTTCCCTCTATCCCCAGGGCCAGCGCAGCCCAAGCCACTGCCATGTCCCAGCAGGACCCTGCTGCGGCCCCCTCCGGTCACCCTGCCTCTGTCCTGTACCCCATCTCTCAGGCCTGCCCAACACAGCCAGAAGAAACCTCCCAAAATGCAGAGCCCATGGTGTCTGTCTTTTAAAACCCTCCTATCAATCAATGTCTCCTGTGGCCTTCAAGATGAAGATGACGGTCAGACTCCTCGCCACAACCCCAAAGCCCCACAGTCTCTGACCCCGGCAGACCCCGTGTCCTCGCCCCGAGCTCTAAGCACTCTGTCCTGTCATACAGTGCTGCACACGGCCACATGGCGCTCACAGTGCTCCTCCAACCCCAGGGCCTTTGCACCTGCGGTTCCTCCCACCTACCCTGCGCCTCCTGCCTCCTTTTTCTCCCTTCATTCCATGCTGCAGTGGTCCTTCCGAGAGGCCCTCCCTCATCCTGTGGTCTAAATCACATCTCTCCTTGGTTCACCTACATAACACCTTTCACTATATAAAGTGATCGTTTTATTATTTAAGAGTGTGTGTGTGCGCACGCGTGTGTGTGAGAGAGAGAGAGAGAGAGAGATGGAGTCTTGCTCTGTTGCCCAGGCTGGAGGGTGGTGGTGTGATCTCAGCTCACGGCAACCTCTGCCCCCTTGGTTCAAGTAATTATCCTGCCTCAGCCTCCCAAGTAGCTGGGATTATAGGTGTGTGCTACCACACCCGGCTCATTTTTGCATTTTTAGTAGAGACAGAGTTTCGCCACGTTGGCCAGGCTGGTCTCGAACCCCTGACCTCAAGTGATCTGCCTGCCTTGGCCTCCCAAAGTGCTGGGATTACAGGCATGAGCTGTAATGCACCTGGCCTATTTAGAATTATTAATAATCTAGCCTCCATGAGGGTGAAGATAGTGTCTGTCGTTCTTGTTCACCATGGCCACTCCAGGGTACAGCTCTGTTCCTGTACACAGAAGTCCCTCCATAACTAGTTCTTGGATAAACGAGGCACATAGCAGGTCTGCGGTGGCCTCGGGATTTGAACCCAGGCCTGTCTAAATGCACATCTTCGGTGGCTTTCTTCCATCCTCACGTCCTCCCAAGCAGGGACTTGGCACCCTCGCTGCAGCAGCTCTTCCCAGGGGATGATCCTCCCGCCACGTGCCTCGTCGTTAGGCCCGGCTGCCGCAGATGAGTCTCCATGAATCAAGCTGACATTTCCATTACCCGAGGGAGACGAGTGTGTGGCCAGGATGGCTGGCTTTGGCGGGGGTGGCAGGGATGCGTGCCCGTCACAGCCACCAGCCGAAGAGGAAAGGCAGCCCAGTTACTCACGGAGGCCCAGGCCTGCCCATCAGCCCTTGGCCAGAGAAGGGACTGTGGCCTCATGGGTCCTCTGCAGCTGGGGAGAGGGGGTGACATGGGCCAACAAGCAACAAGAGAAGCACGGAGCATGTGCAGACACAGGTGTGTGCCCAGGGCTGTCCGTGTATCATGAGCATGTTTGTTCAGCATCAGCACATGTGTGGCATTTCATCCAGGGCCGGCAAAGCACACATGAGTGTGTGTGCACAAGGTCGACAGAACACACGATGTGGATGAGCAGTAGACACGCAGTTAGCACCTAGGTACATACAAGGTGCTGACTCACACTTGAGCAATATCAATGTGTATGTGTATGTAGGGGGTTGAGGGTAGGGTCAGTGCTTCGAGCCAAAGTCAGTCTCTGATGATCATGGGTCTGTGTGACTGGGCCATGGTAAGATTGGCATGTACACATGAGCCCAGGGCGTGTGGATGCAGAGACATGGGACACAGGTGCCCAGGGCACAACGTAAGCACTTTGGGCTGTGGGTCACGCCGATATATATGGGTGTCAAGACCAAAGACACACACACACAGCCATTCTCTCTATGGTCGGAGCCTGTCTGCTCAGTGCAGCGCAAGGGAGGGGTAGCTGGGAAAGCTGTCCGCGGAGGTGGGGGAGGGGCTTTTTCTTTCCCATCCAGGCCTCTGGGTGCTCAACCAGGCACCCCCTGCCTTCAAACCAGATGGTGACTCCCACCTTCCACATTCAGGCAGACGCTGGCATTCACTCCCTGCATAAAGACAACTGTCATACGAACTCGGAGTAAACCCACTGGGAGTACTCACCCAGCCCGCCTAGATAAGTGCTTCCTCTTATCTAACCAGCAGCTTTCTTGCTGCAGTCTCCATGAGACTGACAGACAGCTGGTTCTCAGCCCCTGCCCAGGAGGTGCCCAGGAGGAGACCAGAGGATTTGAAGCTCAGTGGCCCTGGGAGCCTCCGACCTCTCTCCCTTGCCCCATGACAATGGCTGTCGCTCGAGCTGTCCACATATCATAACCACATACGACTTGCACAATTGTTTATTTAATAGTTTTCTTTAAGCCAACTCTTTTTTTCTTTTTACTTAAATGCCTATTTTGGTTTCATCCTAAGCAGTAACGTCTGTGAAATCATAGCACTGACGTGCCCACTGTACATTTTTTTTCTAATACACATTGACATAAACACAACTATTAAAATAGATTAAAATTTTGCCCATATGTCAACTAAAATCATCTTACTGGACCTTCTGTGGTCCACTCGCCAACTTCAGAAGGACCCCGGGTGAGAATAAGAGCTCCGAGATGCCTGGTGGCCAGGGCTAGATCCCTGCTGGATCTGTCCCTGCCCAGCCCCGTATGTGGTAGTGACCCTCTCTTGCATGAAGCCAAAGCCCAAACTCCTTGTTCTGACATTCAAGGCCTCAGTAGAGCTGGACCATAACTGCTCTCCCAGGCCCATTTCCAGCCCCGCCTTAAGCCGTACCTAGTAGGTCATTAATATTTACTGAATGAATGGAAAGTGAATTAACAAATTGTTCACTTGATGAATCAATGCGTGAGTGAATGAGCACAAACCTCCAACTGGGTGTCCCCTGAGCCCCTGAGACTCAAGACATCTGAACCACAAAGTCTCCATCTTCCCTGTTCCCCAAGCTGACCCTGCAACCTGAGAGTCATCACCAACTTTCCTTTTCTCCCACCTCAGTCCATTCCCTCCTAATTGGTTCCTGAATCTGCCTGCATGGTCCCCTCCCCAGGGCCACTTTCCTAAACCAGCCCACTTTCTTCTCTTTCTTGAGTGTAGCAGGGATGAGGAAGGGAGAGGTGTCTCCCACATCTATTCTCTGCCCATAACTGCGGTGATCTTCCTCAAATGTACACCCAGGCGTATCCTAGTCTGCTGAAAGCATCCCACTGCCCACTACCCATTGCCCCAGGATAAACTCTAAGCTCCTTAACAAGGTTTCTAGTCCCTCCTGACCTGGTTCCACTGCCCTCTGATGCCTAATTTCCCACCACTGCCTCCTGACCTCCCTGCTCTCCACACCTGCCATCGGACTATTTTAAAGTCCTCTAATGTACTTTCTTTCCCTGCTATACGCTTGCCTGCCTGATGCCCAGACAATCTTCATGTCTTGGTTTAAACATCATTTTCTCAAAGGAGCCTCCCTAGACCACAGCTCCCACAGCCTTGACTTCCCCTTGTTGTCCTGTTAGTAAACACCCACAAAGTGTTTACATGTGCCAGGCTCTGGTCTAGACACTTCAAATATGTTAACTCATTTAATTTGCACAACAGCTTGAAGAGGTAGGTATAATGATTATCCGGATTTAATGAATGAGGAAGCAGGCACAGAAAGGTCAAATAAGTTGCCCAAGGTCGCAAGTGGAGAAGGTGGAATCTGAACCCAGGCTCATGACGCCCTCTCTGGATGCTCCAGCATCCTACCCCAAGTGCCTACCACAGTGCTTGGCACATAGTAGGGACACAGTGAACTATATCAGTGAATAGATGGATGCACAGCTGGATGGCTGAGTAATGAGGATGGGTGATGCATGGAAGGAGGATGGATGGATGTCTGATACAAGGAAGGATGACAAGTAATCAATAGATGATGGATAGATAGATGAATGGATGGATAATTGATGAATAATGGATAGATGAAGGAATGGATGGGTGATGGATAGGTGGATGGATAATGGATGGATAGATGATGAACAGATGGAGAAATGGATAAAGAATAAATGGATAATACAGGAATGGATAATAGATGGATGGATAATGGATGGATGGATGGATGGTTGATGAATAATGGACAGATGGAGGGATGAATGGATGAGTGGACGATGGATAATGGATAGATAGAGGGATGATGGCTGATGAATGATGGATAAAGGATGGATGGATGATGGATAGATGGATGAATTGATAGATAATGCATGGAAAGATGATGGATGATGGATGGAAGGATAAACAATGGATAAATGAAGAAATACATAATGGTTGGATGGATAAGGGATGAATGGATGATGGGTAGATGGAGGAATGGATAATGGATAAATAGCTAATGAATGGGTGGATGGATGATGAATGGATGGGTGAAAGGATAGACAATGAATGGATAGATGGTAGATGGATGGATGAATGATGGATGGATGGATGATGGATAGATAACTGATGAATAGGTGGGTGGGTGATGAATGGATGGATGAATGGATAGATAACAGATGGATAGATGATGGATTGATGGATGGGTGGATGGATGAAGGATGGATGGATGGATGATGAATGATGGATGGATGATGAACAATGGATGGATAATAGATAATGAGTGGGTGGGTAATAGGTGGATGAATGATGATAGAAGGATGAATGACAAATGGATGAATGAATAATGAACAATGGCTGGATGAGTGATGGATGATGGATAGATGGATGGATAGATGATGGATAGCTGATGAATGAGTGGATGGATGGCAAATGGATGGATGAATGGATAGATGATGGATGGATGGATGGAAGGATGGATGAATGACAGATAGATGAGTGGAAAGATGAATTATGAATGATGGATGGATGATGAATGATGGATGGATATTAGACGATGAATGGGTGGATAATGGATGAATGATAGATGGAGGGACAAATGATGAATGGATGGATGGATAATGGATAACGGCTGGGCGAGTGATGGAGGATGGATGAATGGATGGAAGGATGGATGGATGGATGGATGGATGGATGGATGGATGGATGGATGGATGGATGGATAAAGGAGAAGAATGTATTCTAGTTGGGGGAAAGCTCTAGAAATTCTTCTGGGAAGGAATAAGGCCTCTTGGGAAATGACTGAACTTGGAGTCAGGAGTCCTGATTCAAACCCCATCTCTGCCATTTGCTAGCTCTGTAATCTCAGGCAAGTGACTTCATCTCTGTGACCCTAATTTCCCTCCTCTTTATAATAGGAATCTGTTTCTCCAGGCATCTAAGCCCTGGGATTTTCTGTAAAGGTGGTGCCAGGCACAGGGTAAAGGCTCCTCAGGGTCAGGGTGGTGTGATGTCGCTGAGCTCTGAAGAGAAATGTGGCTTCTTCACCCTCTCTGCTTAGGGCTTGGGCTTGGGGGCCCATTTCTTGCTTGCCCCACATCTCTTGCTTGCCTGGCCCCTGCCTTGCCGATTCTCTGGAATCCAAGGCAGCCCTGCCAGCCTGTTTCCAGCCTGGGCTCTGCGCTCCCTCCCTGCCATCCTTCAGTGTCTGGCCCTGGCCTCTGCACAGTCTTTGTTGTCACCTTCAGCCTCCTTGAGGAGTCATGGGGTGTGGCAATGACGGGGCAGCCACAGCCCAGAGAGCAACTGGCCTCCATACACCGCAAGAAAACAAGTTCAACAAGCATTTATTGAGCCCCTGCTGTGTGCCTGCTGTGTGACACCGCTGCGGTGCCTGCACCACTGCCCCCTCCTTCAGGAAGCCACTCTCTGCCCCCCACAGGGCTCTGCCCCTCTGGGCACCTGACTGGCTTGTGGGTGCCAGTCATTCAGTGGCCAGTGGCCATGTGTCTTCTGGCATCGCAGCTGTGCCCAGCAGGGCTCCTCATGTGGTGATGGCAAGAGTCCGGGGCTGCTGTCCCAAAGTCATTCTGTGCAGCCCTGTGCATTCCCTTGGGCCTGCCCTGGCCCCATTTTCAAGGCCCTCGGGCTCAGGCAGTGATGGGCAGGACAGGCCTGGCATCTCCTACACAGTCTGACTGAGTTCACGGCACACAGGCCAAGGTTCTGGGGGCACCACTCTGGTGGTCTTGCAGCAGGGGCTGGTGCCAGCGATGGCCTGAGGTCCGGGGGCCAGGTTGAGGTCTTGGTCACACCCAGTGCCCCAAGACCCAGCACTGTCGGTTCAGCTCTGGTGCTTCCTGTGCGGAGCTCCGGGGCCAGGAATCCGCCATGTGTGGCTGGTGTCCTGCCAGGAGACAAGGCGGTCAGTGCTGAAAGCCACCTTCCTCCACCCACACCCTATCTACCCACTGCCCCCCACCCACACATCCATCACTCACCCTCATTTACTAGGCCTTCTGCCCATCATCCCATCTGTCTACCAACCCATGCCCCAACACTGCCAGCTCTCCACCCATCCCTCCCGTCAGCCACCCAGTCACCCACCAGTTCACCAACACACCTATGACTTAGTCATGTATCTGCCAATATTTGCTGCCATCCACTTATCAAGCCTCCAATGTATCCACAACTCTGCTCACACCTTCTCCAACCCAGAACCCGCTCATGTACCTCACACCTGCCAACAGGTGCACCACTCCCCCAGTCACCCTCCTACCACCCAGTAACCCAACCATCCTCCTACCACCCAATAGCACACCTTTACATGTACACATCTGCCTACACCTAAAACATCCCCATATCCACCCCAGGCCCACCCAACAGCCACGATAGCACCCCCTGCAGGCACGTTCACCCACCTCACACAAAGCCATGCCCCCACTCCTACCATCTGCCCCCCCATTTTCCCTCCATCCTTCCCTTCCACCACCCACCCCTCAGCAAATCCACACACTTATGCAGCCGTCATCCACCACCATCCTGTCATCCTGCAGCTGTCTCCCCACCTTGCCATCTGCTCCCAAGCAGGCCTCCCTGAGCACCCCATTTGCCTTATATGTGTTCAGGAGCTGTTGTGGAGGGATATTAGAGGGGGAACAAGAGCAGATGTCTCCCAGGTCCCCAAGTCCTCGCTGGACCGCAGCAACTGTGTGTGTGGACATGGGTTTGCCCAAAGCTGACTCTGAGAAACTCCCTGTGCACCGAGCAGGAGGCACCTGCCATTGTCTACCATGCTTAGTGGACCGGACAAGGGGAAGGGCTGGAAAGGCTCTTCCCCTCTGCCACTCTCACTCTTTCGTGTTTTTAGCAATTCTTGGAAGATCACTCCCTTGTAATCCCTCAAGGGTCTCTTCGAAGTCTTTTTGGTGCACCAGAACCATTCCCATCTCATGCGGTGACCTAAAATGTCCTTGTACCTCCTGCCAAATCAAATCAAGACCCAGGTTGAGTTTCGGCTCTCCAGGAAGCCCCCTCTGACATCCTCCCCCTGGCACTCAGGCATCTCCCTCATCCCAGAGCACCCATCCTCAGCTCACACTCTGCCAGTGTCACCCCCGTTAGATCCCAAGGCCAGGGGAGCAATGACTGAGCCCAGAATGTATGCACCCCTGTGGACCAGTGGAGGTGGAGCTGGAAGGTGGGAAACTAAGGGAGAGGGCTGGTGTGGTGGAATGGGGCTGGGAGTGAAGGGGAGAACGGAGAAAATGAACAGTTCCTGAGCATGTGTAGTCCAGAGGTAGGTTCTGCCCATTTTACAGATGAGGGAGCCGAGGCTCTGTAAAGATTAGCAGATGCTTTAGAAGTCACAGCTGTGATGGAGCTGGATTGAATTACTTTCCTCCTGATTCCGAATTTCAGCATTTAAAAAAATGTGTTCTTTATAATTGCATTTTCCTACTCTGATTCTCAGACATACTTGTCATACTTCAGAGTGAGACAGGCGCTTCGCAGAAAGCCCATTGAGGTTGGAATTCCTAGTGAAGCTAAGCTCCTACTTGCATGCCCTAGGGATGGAGAGCTCCTGCTCCTTCTCCATCCTCAAAGCAGCTCTCATTATCAGGAGAGTCTTTCTAATAACAAGGCTTCATGACAAGAGTCAAAGAGGAAGATGGTTGTGTCCATAGCTGGGGTGGGGAGTAATTTTTTTGGCTTTCACTTTTTTTCTTTCTGCTTTTAATATTCTTTAGTGTTAGTGTTTTGCAAGTTTTACTATATTTATTAAGGAGTGGGAAACATTTTGCAAACATTTTGGAATCGTTTGGCTTCAGAAAAACACATTTGTTTTGGCCTCAGTCATGGAAACCATTGCATACTTTGGAAGTGTTGGCTGCCAAGATAGAGGTGTTTGGGTTTTTTTTGTTGTTGTTTTGTTTGTTTGTTTGTTTTATTTTTTAATCTAGAAGCCAAATATTTGGTGCACGGAAAGGTACGATTGTTTTTCTAAATGAGCATTTAGGCATAATTTCAACTGCTTGCACAGTGGCCGAAAACCAGAGCCATGGAGAGATCATCAGAACAGAAAGAAAGTGATAGCGTATTTTTCAAGGAGAAGGAAAGGCCACAATCCCTGTCCTTCCCTGAGTTAAAACGAGGCTCTCTGTCCCCTGGATGCAGAGGGCAAGATGCTGAGGACTGGGGCCCTCCTCCCTTTCTCTGGCTACCCAGGACGCATTTGGGGCTCAGAGTCATTTACAGTGTGTGTGTAAAGAGGGGAATGCCCCAGCAGCCCACCAGGGCCCCCCACCCATTTTCCTTCTCTCCCGGGCCTTGTGTTGTAGATGAGGAATCTCAACTCAAAATGTCTTATGGGCCCAAGCAGACAATGTAAATGGATGAGGTGAGTCAGAGACAGTGCCAATTGTTACCATGGAGAATGTGGGCTCAGATCTTCCTAAACTGTTTTCTTTTGAGACGGGGTCTCACTCTGTCACCCAAGATGGAGCGCAGTGGCATCATCATGGCTCACTGCAGCCTCGAGCCTCTAGGTTTAAACAATCCTCTCGCCTCAGCCTTCTGAGTAGCTGTGACTGAAGGTGCACATCGCCATCCCTGGCTAGTTATTTATTTATTTTTTGTAGAGATGGGGTCTGGCTATGTTGCACAGCCTGGTCTTGAACTCCTGACCTCAGGTGATCTTCCCACCTCGGCCTCCCAAAGCCCTGGAATTACAGGTGTGAGCCACCACGCCCAGCTGGATCTTCAAAACTTTCAAAGAAACTGAAAACCTGGATCTCAGAACAAAACCTCCTGGCTTTTAAATGATGACGGTTAAGGTTTCAAATGTATTTTCAACAATCTGCAAGCCAAGTAGCATCTCTCAGGCTGCACTCAGCCCACGAGAGGCTGTTCCCAGCCTGTGTCTTTGTTCCATGATTCTGTTCCATGGCTTTGCATAGGCTGATCCCTTGGGTATAAGCGCCCTTCCCTGCTCTTCTCCGGCTGTTGACTCCCTGATTTTTTCAAATGCTGCCTGCTCTGGGAAGCATTCCATGGCCCTGTAGAATGCTTCCTAGAGCAGGCAGCATTTGAAAAATGGAGGCTTTGCTCCTTTCCCTGTGCCCTTCAGCAGGCTGCATAACTCTCTCCCTGAACTCGTCACTTTGTGTTGTAATAGCCAGGTCAGCGTGGGTCTCCCCAACGAACCTGGGGATGGGAGACATCTTTATGAGCAGGGCCAGCATCTGCTTCATCTTGGAGCCCTGAGATTCCAGCCCCTGGCCCAGCACAGAACAGGTCCCAAACTGACTCTTTTTTCTTTCTTTTTAAACAAATGAAGAAACCGTGGAGGAAGAGGAGAGAGAGATTCCTGCGCTTGGGATGCACCTGCTCTACCTGCTCTGAGCTTCTGTACAGCATGAAAAATGTTTTTGCTCAAACTCTCCTCTTTTGGGTGAAGGCTTAGGTGATGGCAGGGGGCTGGGGAGACTGTACTTTGGTGTAACAGCCAAAGGTTCAAACCCAGCCTTCACCGCATGCAAATTGTGTGAATTTTTTTAAAGTTGTGTGGCTTCTGACAGCAACTTCACCTCTCCGAGCCTGCAAATGGATGAAAGCTACAAAGGAGTCGGCAGGCCCAGCAGGTGCCCTGCAGAGAAGCCCTTCCCTATCCAATCTCAGACACAGACGGATGTGGAAAGAACACAGTTCTGGAAGCACTAGAAGTGGGTTGGGTTTGAGAGCCTCTCTTCACAAATGGAGAAACCAAGGCCCATGGGTGGGAAAAGATTTGTCCAAGGCCCCACTCACAGGGTGGTAGCAGGTTCTGAGGTTTCCATTTTCTGGGAACCTCCCAAGGTTAGCGGAGTGTGTGACCACAGGAGGGTCCCCAAAGATGTGATTTCTTTTCCCTTTAAAATCCGGATATCAAAACACGAACATATTTAACAACGGATTCCTCCAGCCCTATCTCACCCATCCTTCAGTGAGGAATCACTGTCTTGAACCCTCTCTAAGCCACCAAGATCCAGGAATCAGATGTAATTGCTGAATTGAATTAAATCACATCTACCATTCCAAAATGGGTTCATTGGGTTGGAAGGGCCCTTCAAGACCAGTAATGTCAATGTCACCACAAATGCACAGATCAGGAAACTGAGGCACTTAGAGGGAAACCGACTTGCTCTAGGTCTCTCTGCAGCTGGCAGAGTGAGGTTAACAGGTGGCAGATATTGGTGCTCCTGACCCCACGGTAGCCCAGCCTGGCACGGATCAGCTGGGTCCCTTTACAGGAAAGATCCTTTGGGCCAATCGCCCAGCCGCTGTCCGAGGTGCTGAAAGCCTCTCTCTATAGGACTCACAGGTCCGCCCAGAGCCAACTGTCTGGCTACCCAACCTTGACCTCTGCCCTCCAGAAAGAAACGAAATTTGAAGAGTGATGGAAAACAAATCGGGGATGGCGCTAAGAAATCGGGCTTTGGAAGTCTGTCAGCTAGTGACACTCTCATTGCTCTTGTGTTGCCCAGAATGTCACCACCTCAGCAGGGCACCCTGACTGTCTCTCTGGGTCCACAAATCTGTACCATGAGAGGGCTTCAGAGGTCCCATCATATATGGGAATATGTGTTTACTGGTTTTCTCCTCATCTTGCCTTTGAGGCATGTGTCACAGGAGGACAAAGGCCAGCGTTGCTTTCCCTCACAGCTGCATCCCTGCACCGGCACAGTCCCAGGCAGTGTTGAAAGCATGTGTCTGCAGAATGAGTGAACAGTGGAGGGCTCAGGAGGAAGGGCAGGCTTGAGTGGGACGGACCCGTACGGAGGGAAGTTTGTATCTTCTGATCTACCTCGGGCAGGTTGTTTTAGGAGATTGAATGGGGGCCATCTATCTCTTCACTGGGGTCATCTTCAGGGATTCCATGTTTCTAAGCCATGACATTCTCTTTGTCTCTTTCTCACCCTTGGGATCAGACAGAGCCCACTGTAGCTGCCACCTCTTCCCAGGGCCCCTGATTCCTCAGTCCTTTATTAGACATGTGCTGGGCATGTACTGTGTGTCAGCCTCCACATTGGCTACTGGGTTTACAGACGTGAGTGAGATGCGGCCCTGCCCCTGGGTGCTCACAGGCACACATATGAAGAGACGACAAGACCAGACATGCCTCCCACTCCTGCTGTGTGCCAGGAACCATTCAATGTGCTTCCTGTCTATGGACTCATTTAATCCTCAAAAAGTACGAGTTAGGGGCCATTACTATCCCCATTTTCCAGGTGAGGAAACCAAGGTCCAGATAAATTAAGTCATTTTTTTAAGGTCTCACTGCTGGGATTTGAAGCCAGCCAGCTTCACTCCAAAAGTTGGGCTCTCATCAACAGATGATTGGATTTAAAACTATGCAGCAATTAAAAAACAATGAAATCCGCTGGGAGCAGCGGCCATGCCTGTGATCCCAGCACTTTGGGAGGCTGAGGCAGGTGGATCAATTGAGGTCAGGAGTTCGAGACCAGCCTGGTCAACATGGTGAAACCCTGTCTCTACTAAAAATACATAAATTAGCTGGGTGTGGTGACAGGTGCCTGTAATTCCAGCTACTTGGGAGGCTGAGGCAGGAGAATTGTTTGAACTCGAGAGGCAGAGATTGCAGTGAACCGAGATGGCACCATTGCACTCCAGCCTGAGCGGCAAGAGCAAAACTCCATCTCAAAAAAAAAAAAAAAAAAAAAAAAAAAAAGGAGAGAGAGAGAATGAAATCATGTCTTTCGTAGAACATGGATAGAGCTGGAGGCCAGCTCTTAAGTGAAATAACTCAGAAGCAGAAAATCAAGTATCACATGTTCTTATTTGTAAGTAGGAGCTAAACAACAGGCACATACGGCCTTAGAGAGGGAAATAACAGACACTGGGGGCTCCGCAGCAGGAGGATGGGAGTGGGGTAATGGCTGAAAAATTACCTACGGGGTACATTGTTCACTGTTCAGGTGACAGATACAGCAGAAGCCCAACCTGAGCATTATACAATACATCCACGTAACAAACCTGCACCTGTACCCCCGAATCTGTAACAATTTTAAAAAATTAAAAACAGAAAGATTGGGCTCATAACCATTATAAAAATTTGGCTCACAGACAAACACCAGGAGAGTGAAAGGCAGAGACGAATGTGTCCCCCTCTGCCAGGAGCTGGGGAAGGGGCTGGGGGCCATTCCCAGACAGTTGAGCTAGACTTCAAAAGCACTTGCAAAAGCTCCCAATTCCGCCAGTAGAGCTGGTTTTCCACCCAGTGGAGGAAGGGAGCAGAGCATTTCATGCAGAAAGAACAGGGTGTGAAATGGGTCCTTGGCAGGAGGATGAGGTTCTTCAGGAAGTGTGAAAAACCTACCAATGTTGTGGTTTCAGGGAGGCAGGTGGACGGGTTTGGCCTGAAAGCAGAGCACACGGGGATGAAGGGGCAAAGCATGGAGCATCGCAGCTGCAGAAGTTGCTGGGTGGCAGGTGTAGAAGACCCAGCAGGGCCCCCTAAACCCCTGCACCCCAGGGTTTTCTGCCTTATCATGACACTTCTCAGCTACAGATTCCTTGCCTACCCCACACTGAGGAATTGGGCTCTTGAGGGCAGTCTGTTTTGACACCTGCCCCAAGTGTTTCTTAGGGTTAGGCACGGTTGTGGTGCCACTGCCTTGGACAGAAGTGGGCATAAAGTAGAAGAACCATGTCATAGCCTTAGCTTGGAATCAGACCGGCTTGGGACCCCAAGGTCACAAGCTTGTCCCCAAAGGATAAGTGACTTTGCCTCTCAGAACCCAAGTATTTTCCCTTGTAAAATAGAAATACTACTCACAGCACATACCTCCTGAGGACTAAGTGAGCTAAATCATGCACCAGAAACATACCGGTGACCTACTGTTGTGTGCTAGGCCCTGGGGATGTCACAGTGAATGCAGCAACAAAGTCTGTGTGCTCGTGACATTTCCATTTCACTGAGGAGAGGCTGGAAATAAACAAGGGAGCAGGCCGGGTGTGGCGCCCCATGCCTGTAATCCCAGCACTTTGAGAGGCTAAAGCAGGAGGATTGCTGGAGGCCAGGAGTTCGAGACTGGCCTGGGCAACATAGCAAGATCCCATCTCTACCAAAAAAAATATTTAACAATATTTAACCGGGCATGACAGCTCACGCCTGTAATCTCATCACTTTGGGAGTCCAAGGCAGGAGGATTATTACTTGAGGCCAGGAATTCGAGACCAGACTGAGCAACATAGCAAGACCCCATCTCTAAAAAAAAAAAAAAAAAACTGGAAACATAAAAAAAAAAATTACCCAGGTATGGTGTCATGTGCGTGCAATCCCAGCTACTCAGGAGGCTGAGGTGGGAGGATCCCTTGAGCCCAGGATATCAAGGCTGCAGTGAAGTATAATCACACCACTGCACTCCAGCCTGGGTGACAGAGCACAACCTTATCTCTAAAAAAACAAAACAAAACAAAAAACAGAAAAACAAGTGGGCAAAGAAAGGCTCAGAGAGGGACAAGTGACAGAAAGAAAAATGATGATTCAGGAGGGGAAGGCGAGAGAAGGCCTCGTGGGAACGTGTGAAGGGGGCGGGCACCGAGCCAGATCCCCACTAGAGCTACTGTCATAGGAGGTTTCAGAGCTAGGAAGGACTGGGGAAGACATGATCAAGTTTATGTCTTCGGAGGATGGATTGTAAAGGAGTTGGCCCTAGAAGCAGCAGTTTCCATCTAGAAGTTGCTGAATAGCCCAAGCAAGCAACAAAATGCAGACTGGCTTCTGACAAGAGCTTCAAAGGGACAGATATTGGCGGAGGGTTGAGGACAACTCCGAATTTGGCCTGTGGATCAGCAGCATCAGCATCGTGGAGAACTCAGAGCTGCAGAACCCTGGGTCCCCCGCCAGACCTCCTGAATCAGAAATTCTGAGGGTGGGGCCCTGCAGTCCACCCTTTAAGAAGTCCTCCATATGGCTCTGATGCTCCTGTTGGCTTGGATCTCTCGACCCCCAATGCTGAGGTCTCAGATGTCTCCAGGCTGCGTGCCCATCTGCGCTCCCAGCAAATTGACATTGATATTTATTTCAGAAATACTGTCTGTTTCGATTTTAATAAAGGAAGCAACTTGAGCAGGACTCTATTGGATTTGATTTTGATCTAATAAAAATGCCAAGTTGCTCTGGGTCCAGGAAAATCTTTCTTGAAATTCCCTCTGCTATTTTGAGGGCAGCAGCAGTGGCAGAGACCCATCTACATGGAGCTCCCAGAAGCCACCTCCGCACCCGGCATGCGACAGCCTCTCGTGGAGCCCAGCCTTAACAGACACACCTGGCAAAATCCAAAGCTTGTCTCTGGCATTGAACTTGACAGCTGCAATCAACTGCAAACCTCAGTTGCCCCCAAAAGGAAGATGCAGACACCTGGACCATATGGCAACATCGCTTCCATCAAATGTCACATCTGATGTGCTCCTGAGCTGGCTGGTGGCACCTCAAAGTCCCAAAGGCAGGTTTCAAAAGCAACTTCCTCAGAAAAAAGAATTATAGCCGAATCCATATCACAGTAGCCCCCCAAAATAGCAACTTTGGGGACAGTTAGGATAACCGGAAGTTTATGTAATTGCTAATATAAAAGTAGCTTCTCAGATGGGAGGTGGTGGGAGAAACATGGAGGTTGAAAGCCAACAATTAAGCATCTATTATGTGCCACACACTATTTTAGACTCTTGGGATATACACAAGAACAAAGCACACAGGTGCCTGTTCTCATGGCACTTGGTGGAGAGAGGCAGCAAAACAAAAACCAAGCATGGGAATATAAAGGATCATTTCAGAGAGGGACAAATGCTATGAAGAAAAGAGAACCTGGTGATATGGGGATGACTGGGGAAGCTGGTGCAGATCAGGGAAGGCTTCTCGGAGGAAGCGGCCTTTCAGCTGACTTAAAGATGAGACGAAGTCAGCCATACCATGATTTAGAGGGAGAGCATCCAGGCAGAGAGAACAGCAAGTGCAAGGGTCCTACAAAGGGAATGAGTTTTGCATGTTCAAAAAAGAGGAAGGTCAGGTTGGCTGGGGCAGCATGGGAGATGGGGAAGAGGGAGATGAGGTCAGGGTCCTAGGGGGTTGGGAGCCTGAGAAGGAGTGGCCTCTCCTCTCTCCCAGGGTAAGGAGCAAGATCTAAACGCCAAGCTGAGTTTTATTGCCAAGTGGACCAGAGATCCCAGCAAAGCGGATTTGCCTTACAGTGTTGTAGTTTCTCTATCTCCGCAAGAAGAAGAATCCCCGCTTCTCAGGGCTGGATCAGCCATCAAATGAGATGGCAGCGAAGTGCTTAGCACAGACCTGCACACAGTAAGTGTTTAATAATGCGGGCTCCCTGACATCCCTCCTCCCCCGTTCCTCCTGCTGGCAAGTCAGCCCATCGCAGGATCTGAGCAGCTGCTTCCTGCAGAAATATTGCAAAACTCGTCCAGGCATTTCCAAAATATTTTCTTGGCTGAAAACCCACTAGCGGCTAAGAGGCCGAATTCTGAGACGGCATCATTTCCATACTCATTTGATAGACTGCTTCTCTAGACCATGAGCTCCACGAGGACCAACACCATGTCTGGAGGTGCCCCACACCCCACATCCTCAGTACCTTGCCCAACCAATGGAGCTGCCGACTGACATCACCTAGTGGTCCAGGTGGTGAGCGATGAGGTCAGACTGGTCGGATTCAAATCCCAGCTTTGCTACTTTCTAGCTGTGTGATATTAAGACACAGTCTTAACCTCCCTGGGCCTCAGTTTCCCTGTCTGTAAAATGGGTCTGTATTTAGGGTTAAATGAGTGAAAAAGTGTGAAGTCCCGAGAACATGCACAAAGGTGAGATATTGTGATTAGATCTAGGGGACCGAGTTCTTCTTGCTGGCTGTTTGCATAATCAAATGCAGGTACCATCATGATAGCCATGGAGGTCCTGCTAAGGGGGATCACCCAGGCTAAATCCCCCTTCCTGCTTTCTCTTTCCTGCACCCCAAGTCATCCTGAATGGGTTGAGGCACCATGCACTGCTATCCTGGACCCTGCATTGACCCCATTCAAGCTCTGGCCACACAGTGCACTAATGGCTTTGGTCTGTCTCGCCAACAAGACCCAGAAGTCAGCAGCGTGCAGTTACGTGCCTTTTTCATCTCCACGCTCCCAGGAGCCAGAGGCCTCTATAGTAATGATTTGTGGAATAAATAAAGCAGCCTGCTTCAGGATCCCTGAAGTCACGGGATCTCTCACGCGTGCCAGCATCCAGCCCACATTCCCCCAATGCCTCCCTCAGCTCTGACCACAGAGGGGGTCTCTTCCTTCCATGCTGTTTGACGTGGGAGTTCCCAGCACGTCCACTTTCCCCGGGGAATGACGGCCATGCCTGCTAATGCTCAGCTTCCTGATAAAACGCATACCTGGCGCAGGGGTTGTGGGATCTCAGGCCCTTTTCTTCCCTGAGAAGCCAGGATTTGGAAAGTCTCTGCGGGCAGCTGACAATTTTCCGCAGCTCCTTCCCCACCGGCCTCGGCGGCTCCCCTGAACCCCCAGGACGTTAGGCCCCTTTTGTGTCACTGTCTCTCCCTACCCTACACATTCTCCCCACGTGATCTTTGCAGTCCCTGGGCTTCAACCATCCCATACTATACTGTTGCCTTTTTATTTTTTGAGACAGTCTTACTCTGTCACCCAGGCTGGAGTGCAGTGGTACAATCATAGCTCACTGCAGCCTCAAACTCCTGGGCTCAATCAATCCTCCCACTTCAGCCTCCAGAGTAGCTGAGAACACAGGCTTGCACCACCATGCCCAGCTAATTTTAACTGTTTTTTTTTTTTTTTTTTTTTTTGAAGTGGGGTCTTACTATGTTGCCCAGGCTGGTCTTGAACTCAGGGCATCAAGTGATCCTCCTGCCTTGGCCTCCCAAAGAGCTGGGATTAAGGCATGCTTCACTGCACCTGCCTGTCTCTCTGCCACTGTTTTAAGCTCCCCTCCATTGATCTGGCTGCCTCCCAGAGGCCCTCACCAGACCCTCAAACTCCACACAGACAAAGCAACATTGCCCTTCACAAACCGACCCCTCCCCATGTCCTTCCATCAGTCAGGGACCCCATGCCCCTGACTGCTCGGGCAAAAGTTCTGTGCATATCCTAGGTCCCTCCCCTCCCCCGGTCCTCACTCAAATGAGTCACTTATCTGATGCTGTCCCCCCAGCTCCACAGTGGTGCACACGGCTGACACCCAACTGTGCAAGAAGGGTTTTCTCCATCCAGCCCCAAGCCCCTCTGCCCATGCCCTGAGCCATTACCTCCAGAGAAACGTACCTGACCCTCCCTGCAGCAACCCTGGAACAATGGCCCAGGAGAGTCGCCCTCCTATCTGCAGGGGGATGGCTCAGATACATGTGCTCTGCACCGATGCCCTCAGCCCCCAGCAGGCTCGACGCTGTGCCTTTGACTGGCCACCTTTCTCTCCCTTCTTAGTCTCTCTTCCTCACTCCTAGTGGGGTGTTCTTCGATCATCAAAATAAAGCACTTGCTGTTGTATCCATCTCAAGGGACTTTCAGGGAAACCCAAACCGAGACGCTCTGGAAATTGTACCAGCAGAGGGTCCTTGATCTACCCACTTTTATCTCCAACACCACAGTTCAGGCCACCACCATCACGTCTCCCAAGAACGACTGCAACAGCAAACATTTTGTGCCTATTGTAGGTTACAAGATGGTCTCTTGGCCTTGAGTTTGGCTCTTCTCTGATCCTTTTCCCACACTGCAGATATATGTGTGTGTGTGTGTGTGTGTGTGTGTGTGTGTGTGTGTGTGTATGGATAGATGGTAGATAGGGTTGATAGGATCTGTAGATGATAAACAAACAGGTAGATAGATGATAGGATTGATAGATGATTGATAAATAGATGATAGATGGATAGATTTAGATAGATAAGATTTATAGATGACAGATGATTGATGGATAGATGGATAGATAGATGATTGACAGATGAATAATAGATAGACGGATGATAGATAGATGAATAGATTAGATAGATAGATAGATAGATAGATAGATAGATAGATAGATAGATAAAGAAATAACTAGGAAGGGACAGAGAGAGAGAGAGAAATAATGTGGACATATCTTCTCCCTGCTTAAAACGTCCCAGGCTGCCTGCTATAGAATCAGCTTTTCCTCCACTGTATAGTGAACTCCATCCCCGTCCTACCTCCTGCCACCCTCGGCCCCTCCAGCCCTCCTGCCCTCCCATTGCCCTTCCTGCCTCAGCCCATCTGGTCTCCCGGTTATTCCACAAGCACTGACTGGCTCCTTCTGGCTCTGGGATACACAGGTCCCTCTGCCTGCAAAGCACTTCACTGGACTCCTCGCCCTTTAGGTCCCAGCTCCGTGGCTTCTCAGAGCGCTGACCTAAAGGAGTGCCCCTGCCCTATTTCCTCCTGATCACCACATGTTCCTCCCTTGTTTGTTTTTGAGCTCACTTACTGAGTGATTCTCTCTCCCCTGGGACTGTGAGCCCCTGAGGCACGGGCCATTGTCTTGCTGTCTTGCCTGACTCCTTGCTGCCGCTCCAGCACCCACAGGGCTGACATGCACAGATGCTCAATAAACACTCACCAAGGAACAAAAGATGAAATTCTCCAGACTATTGACTTATTGAATGGGTCTGATGATTCTTTCACAAGGAGAAGCTGCTTGAGGGGGCACTAGGCACCAGGTCAGGGGGCGGCTGTATGGGCTGAGATTGGGGATAGGGGGAGGGCTGCAGGGATTGGGATTGGGGGTGAAGGGGAGGGCTGTGGAGGCTGAGATTGGGGGCAGGGGGAGGGCTGCGTGTACTGGGATTGGGGACAGGAGGAGGGCTGCAGGGACTGGGATTGGGAGCAGGGGGAGGGCTTTGGGGACTGGAATTGGAGGCGGGGAGAGTGCTCCGGGGGCTGGGATTGGGAGCAGGGGGGGCCCTTTGGGGGTTGGGGATGGGCTGCAGGGACTGGGATTGGGGGTCGGGGGAGGGCTGTGGCAGCTGGGGTTGGGGGTGGGAGGGAGGGCTGTGGGGCTGAGATTGGGGGTGGGGGGAGGGCTGCAGGGACTGGGATTGGGGGTGGGGATAGGACAGTGAGGCTGGGATTGGGGGTGGAGGGTTGGCTGTGGGACTGGGATTGGGGGTCGGGGGAGGGCTGTGGACACTGGGATTGGGGGTGGAGGGAGAGATGTAGGGCTGAGATTGGGGGTGGAGGGAGGGCTGTGGGGCTGAGATTGAGGGTGGAGGGAGGGCTGTGAGGCTGGGATTGGGTGTGGGGGGAGGGCTGTGGGGCTGAGACTGGGGGTGGAGGGAGGGCTGTGGGGCTGAGATTGGGGGTGGAGGGAGGGCTGTGAGGCTGGGATTGGGGGTGAGGGGAGGGCTGTGGGGCTGAGATTGGGGATGGAGGGAGGGCTGTGGGGCTGAGATTGGGGGTGGAGGGAGGGCTGTGGGGCTGAGATTGGGGTAGAGGGAGGGCTGTGGGGCTGAGATTGGGGATGGAGGGAGGGCTGTGGGGCTGGGATTGGGGGTGGGGGGAGGGCTGTGAAGCTGGGATTGGGGGTGAGGGGAGGGCTGTGGGGCTGAGATTGGGGGTGGAGGGAAGGCTGTGAGGCTGGGATTGGGGGTGGGTGGAGGGCTGTGGGGCTGGGATTGGGGGTGGGGGGAGGGCTGTGGGGCTGAGATTGGGGGTGGAGGGAAGGCTGTGAGGCTGGGATTGGGGGTGGGTGGAGGGCTGTGGGGCTGGGATTGGGGGTGGGGGGAGGGCTGTGAGGCTGGGATTGGGGGTGGGGGGAGGGCTGTGAGGCTGGGATTGGGGTGGGGGGAGGGCTGTGAGGCTGGGATTGGGGGTGGGGGGAGGGCTGTGGGGCTGAGATTGGGGGTGGGGGGAGGGCTGTGGGGCTGAGATTGGGGGTGGAGGGAGGGCTGTGGACACTGGGATTGGGGGTGGGGTAGAGGGGTTTTGCCATTTCCTCTGACCCTGAGAACTCTCATTCTTAATTCCAGGGATTGCTTTTAGGGCCACAGGGCCTTGACTCTTTCAGTGGCAGGGACTTCCACCCAGGCCCCCAGATTCCCCTAATACAAGCCCCAAGGCCTCTTTCCACTCAGGGTTTCCTGCCCATTCTGCAAGGAGCCTGGGGAGGCTCACTGCCAAATAAGGGAGCTGAGGACATTCTGGAATGCACCAGGATTCTCAGCCTCTATCCCTGCTGTGTGCTTCCTCAGCCCCTGTCTGATGATTTCTTTACTCTGTTGTCCCTGCAGCAGGAGTTCTCCAAACACATCCATCCCCTGGTTTCTGATCCCCTCTTCCAGGAAGCCCTCCATGCTAGCACAGACATGAAACAATGATGTGTGAACCCACGGTTCACTTCAGCACTGTATCCTGCCCCTCACAGGCCAAAATTGGGCTTTCTTTCTTGTCCTCTTCTCTAACAAGGCCTCCTCCCAAGCTTCTTGGTTCACCCCTGTCTCCTCCCCACTAGCAGAGCCATTTCCCATTCAGTTACTAAGATCACAGGATTTGGAATCAGACAGACCTGTGTTTAAATCTCTGCCTTCTTAGTTTGGATTCCCCAGCAGCAGACCCACAGATAAGAATCTGAATGCCAGTGATATATTTACAAGGAACAGGGAAATTGGGCAGAGAGGAAAAGTGGGACAGGGATGAGAAGGGAGAGCCACTAAACCTGATGATCATTGACTCTTTATCCTACAGAGAAACTGCAGAGCACATGCCGCAGGGGGATCCCACTCCAGGGTGAGGGAGCTGGGGTATCTACACACCAACTTCCCTGGCACTTCTAGCCTTCTACGGGTGGAAGTGGGGAAGCCTCCAGGCACAGAGATACAGATACAGATAGATGCCACTGGAGCTTCCTAAAGGTCTGAGAGAGGTGGCCAGGGCACTGACAGTGTCTGCTGTGACTCCTCTGCCAGTGACTAGCTAAGCTATGTGACCTTGGGCAAGTTACTCCAACTCTCTGAGCCTTAATTTCCTCATCTGCAAAGTCTAGGCAACAATCCCAGCTGTAGGGGCTGGGGGTAAGCAAGGCTATGAGATCAGGCATGAAAAGCCCTTAGTACAGAGTGGGATGGAGCGGGGAACACGTGGTGGGCATTCAGCAGGCTCAGCCAAGATCTGACCATTTTAACTTTAATCTTACCTTGGTTCTTCTCTGCTTTGCTTTCTGATCCTGACATTTGTTTTTTGAGCAGTGCCCTAGATTCTGCCTCATGGTGTGCCCCACAGCAAAGTGTTTGAAGTGAATGCATCTAAGCTGCCAAGAGTATCCACAGCTCAAACGACTCCTGTCCACGGTCACCTCCCTGCCTCAGCTCCTTCTAGCCAGGACTGTCCTCCCTCAGGCCAGTGGCTAACCCAGGCCTGGCCTTGAGCTGGGTTTTCCCTGCCTGCCTGGAACTCCAGTCTCTTCCTTCCTTTCTTAGCATCCCACCCCGACTGGGAAAGCTGTGGGGAGAGCTGCGTGCAGGGGCTTGCTACCCTGAGACACCAGACTCAGTTTCCTCATCTGTAACGTGCTTGTGGGAGAATGCAGGGTGCAGTGGGGGGTGGGGGCTGGCCTGACTCATCTCCAGGGATTCTTTCTCCTCTGGCAGCCCACGAATCTGATGTAGGAGGTACCCACAAACAGGCCACTTACGGGCAGGGTATCTCTCATGGCGGCAGTCTAAGTGAAAGTCCTCCTCCTCGCTCCCGTCCCTCTTCTCCATCCTGGAAAGAAAAAAAAAAAAAACCTGGGTAGGAAAGAGAAGGATGAGTGGGCAGAGACCCAGTCTCTGAAAAAGTGCGGTCTTCCCTTCTTTGGAGAACATTTTGCAAAGTAACTTTCCACCTGCCGCCCTGCGAGATTTTGACCACAACCCCGTGAGATGGGCATCATCACTCCCATTCTATTGATGGAGAAACTGAGGCTTTTGGAAGTGATGTGACCAACCCAGTGTCATGTAGCTGATCAATTAGAGGCAGAATAGGGAGGCAAACCCATCATTCTGTCAAAAAGAGGAGCATCAATTATGTGCGAATGGTATATTACAAAAGATGTTTACAGTTTCATTTGTTTTCAGAATTATACATCGAAATGCACAGAAATTATTTCGGCAGAATATACACCAAAAGGTTAATGGTGATTATCCCTACATAATGGATATAAGGAATTAACTCCGGAGGCTTCTTTTTGACTACTTTATTTTCTGATGGAGGGCAACAGGCTTTTATTCACTAAGCAGCACTTTTTTTTCCCCAGAGACAAGGTCTCACTCTGTCGCCCAGGCTGGAGTGCAATAGCACAATCGGAGCTTGCTGCAGCCTCCAACATCCTGGGCTTAAGCAATCCTCCCACCTTACCTTTCCAAGTAGGTGGGACTACAAGTGTGTGTTACCACATCCAGCTAATTTTAAATTTTTCTATAGAGATAGGGTCTTGCTGTGTTGTCCAGGCTGATCTCAAACTCCTGGCTTCAAGGGATCCTCCTGCGTCTGCCTCCCAAAATGCTGGGATTATAGGCATGAGCCACTGTGCTCGACTCTGGGAAGCATTTCTTAACTATATTTAAACACACCTTTTTTGTTCGTTTGTTTGTTTGTTTGTTTTTGACACAGAGTCCCGCTCTGTTGCCCAGGCTGGAGTGCAGTGGCATGGTCTTGGCTCATTGCACCCTCCATCTCCCAGGCTCAAGTGATTCTCCTGCCTCAGTGTCCCAAGTAGCTGGGATTACAGGCATCTGCCACTGCGCCCAGCTAATTTTTGCATTTTTATTAGAGACAGGGTTTCACCATGTTGGCCAGGCTGGTCTCGAACTCCTGACCTCAGGTGATCCACCCACCTCAGCCTCCCAATAAAACACTTTCTAAAGATGCTCTGCATACTATCAAAGCCCCGGTCTCCCAAATTCTGGCACAGTGTTCTTTCCCACCAGCAACTGCAAGAACTTCTCAGTGTGGTTTCTCTCTCCTCCATCATCTCAGGGTTGCAGTGGTCCCAGAGGGAGCAGCCTCTGAGGGGTGGCAGCAAAGGAGAAGCATGGAGCAGAGGCTGCTGAGGACCTGGACAGTGGAGGCAGGCACCTGGCCTCTGACACAGCTCCAAACTTAGACCCTCACACGCGTCCCACTGATGGCTGGGCCTGAGAATGGGTGGGGCCATGTTTCCTCATCACACACATGCATTTGTAACCCAAGTAAATTCCTGAGCTCCACACAGTCCAGTCCAAAGGGGCATCACATTATAGAAACACTATCTAATCCTCTCAAGTAAGAACAACTCCAGACTGGGCGTGGTGGCTCATGTCCATTTTCCTAGCATTTTGGGAGGCCAAGGCAGGAGGATCACTTGAGGCCAGGAGTTCAAGACCAGCCCAGGCAACATAGCAAGATCGTCATCTCTAGAAAACATCAAAAAAGAAGCCAGTGCATGCCGGAGTGGTGGCGTGCACTTCTAGTCCCAGCTACTCAGGAGGCTGAGGCAGGAGGATTGCTTGAGCCCAGGATATCAAGGCTACAGTGAGCCATGACTACACCACTGCACTCCAGTCTGGGCAATATAGCAAGAACCCCATCTCTAGAAGAAATTTAAAAATAAGCCAGCACATGTGGTGTGGTGGTGTGTGCCTCTGGTCTCAGCTACGGTCTGGGCTGAGGTGGGAGGATTGCTTGAGCCCAGGAGATTGAGGTTGCAGTGAACTGTTATTACACCAGTACACTCCAGCCCAAGCAACAAATGAGACCCCGTCTGAGAGAAAAAAAAAAAAAAAAAAAAAGCCCAATCATTATTGTCTCTCCTAAAGCACACAGTAGGTGCTCCAACCCACACAGCTTGACATCTTTCCTCCATCCCTCTCTTTTCTCTCACTTGTCTTGCAACTGTCCCAAAATCTCTCTCACTCTGTCTTTGTCTCATTTTCAACACTTCCCCTAAACTCTCTTCAGTGTCCTTGGTGTGGCATTTTCCCTTTTCCCCACCCTCCCTGTCTTTCCACTGCTATCTCCTCTTCTCTCATGCAAGGAAGGCTCAATCCTTTCCAAAGTAAATGCCCTATCTCTGTTCCCTGACTCTTCCCATCACCTCTTATTCCTAGTTGCACATCCAGGAAGCCTGAGCTGAAGGAGAAGACGGGGAAAGTGAGAGTGACAAGCTAGCAATGCCAAAGTATCCTTAGTAGAAGGGAAAGAGATACTTATATATTGATAATTGCCAATCATTCATTCATTCATTCACTCATTCACCAGGAACTTCCTGAGGACCTTCTCTGTTGGCACCAGATGCTGTGTGGAGGACAGAAATGTCTATTTCATAACCTCTGCCCTCAGAGTTCTTCCAGCCTAGTAGGGAAGACAAGCTTGCACCCTAGTAAGAAAATGGCAGGTGAGGCTGGGTGTGGTGGCTCATGCCTGTAATCCCAGTGTTTGGGAGGCTGCAGCGGGCAGATTGCTTGAGCCCAAGAGTTCGAGACCAGCCTGGGCAACATGGTGAAACTCTGTCTTTACAAATACTAGCTGGGTGTGGTGATGTGTTCCTGTGGTCCCAGCTACCTAGGAAGCTGAGGTGGGAGGATCACTTGAGCCCAGGAGACAGAGGCTATAGTGAGTCATGATCTTATCACCTTACTTCAGCGTAGGTAACAGAGTAATACCCTGTCTCAAAAAGTAAAAAAGGTCAGGCATTGAATAACACTACACAAGGACTGTCTGTACCAAGGGGCTAGGGCTGTACTTCCCAGGGAACATACTCTGAACATTTTCTGCTTATAAATTTTGCCTGTAGCCTGGGTGGCCCTAGGCCAAAGGAATGCGTGTTGATGCCATAGAAAGACAAATTTCAGTTCAACAAAAGAATAATGTCTTTTTTTTTTAAGTCTTTTTTTTTTTTTTTTTGAGATGGAGTCTCACTCTGTTGTCCAGGTTGGAGTATAGTGGTACGATCTCAGCTCATCACAACCTCTTCCTCCTGGGTTCAAGCAATTCTCCTGCCATAGCCTCTCAAGTAGCTGGGATCACAGGCATGTGCCACCACACTCAGCTAATTCTGTATTTGTAGTAGAGACGGGGGTCTCACCATGTTGCGCAGGCTGGTCTCGAACTCCTGACCTCAGGTGATCCACCGACCTTGGCCTCCCAAAGTGCTGGGCTTACAGGCGTGGGCCACCGTGGCCGGCCCAAAAAAGTCTTTTAATAAAAACATCTTGGCTATTTTCCTGATAACACAAGCTTGTTTCAAAAATAAGCAAACAAAAAAACCTCCAACACCATAGAGACAGCAAAAGTCCCCCTATAATCACATCTACATGTAATGGGATCAACATTGTTAGCAGTTTGGTACTTTTTTTTCAGAATTAATACTTTTTCTACACAAATAGACTCAAATTAAACACATTTTTGAACCTGATTTTCTTTTTAACTATCCAGAAAATTTTCATTTGAGTACACCTAGATCTCACTCACCTTTTTTTTTCTTATAGCTATATATAAAAGAATAATTAATATTCAATACCCCCATTGGTAGACATTTAGGTGTTTCCTCATTTTTGTTGACTCTTCCAAATAATGGTGCATGTGGTGAGTTTCCATCAGCAGAGGTGCTTAGGACTAGAGTATCGCCAATCATGAAGTCATAACTGAACTCAAACATTAAATGGGAGGGTGGACCAGATAACAGCCCCGTCCTCACCCCAGAACACCACCTCCCTGGCCACGTCCAGCACCTCTAAGTCAACAGAGGTCAGTCCTATTACAGAAAGGGCTTCCAACATCCTCCTGCTTTTCACAGCCTTGACCTTGAACCAACCCCTCCATCCATCCTCGGCTCCCAATTCTCCTGGTTTCTTTTCGTTGTTAGTGCTATTGAGATGGAGTCTCGTTCTGTTGCCTATGCTGGCATGCAGTGGTGTGATCTTGGCTCACTGCAACTTCCACCTCCTGGGTTCAGGCAATCCTCCTGCCTCAGCCTCCCAAGTAGCTGGAATTACAGGTGTGTGCCACCATGCTTGGCCAATTTTTTAAATATTTTTAGTAGACATGGGTTTTTGCCATGTTGGCCAGGCTGGTCTCAAACTCCTAACCTCAGGTGATCCACTCGCCTCAGCCTCCCACAATGCTGGGATTACAGGCATGAGCCACCATGCCTGGTCTCTCCTGGTTTCTTCTCTGAAGTCTCATCTTCCTCCAGGCCTCAAGCTGGGCACCTCCTTGGCTTCTGCTGGGAACCTCAGCCTTGGGAAGTGGGGCCCTATGAGCAAAGGGGCCGATGTCTAAGGAGATAGTCAGTCCAGCCTGACACAATACCTTCCCTCCCTCATCACCCAAGCCTTGCTGCCCAGAACCCCCCACTCAACAGCTGACATATCCAGTAACACCTGCCAAGGAGAGACCCAGGCCTTGTGCTGGGCTTGGGGGCCAGAGGGACCAGCCAGAGAGACCCCTGCCCTCAAGGATCTCCTGTTGGTTTTACCCATACACAAATAACCGTGGCTTCATGTGCTAAGTTTCAGGCCAGGAGGATACGAAGAAGGTTGGCAGGGCCAATAATTATCTAGTCCAGGGGTTGGTGAACCTTTGCTGTAGAGGCTCGGATAGTAAATACGTGAGGCTTTGCAAGCCATATGCTCACAACTACTCAACTCTGCCCCTGCCGTGAAAGCAGACAAGATAGAAACAAATGGGTGTGGACAGCAGCAGGTGGTGGGCGGGATTCGGCCTGTGTGGATGGCGCGTGAACGCCTGGTCAAGCCCAGTGGTTCTCAGCTTGGCTGCACAGTGAAGCCACCACGGGAGTTTTTAATTACGGGGGGTGGGGAGCAGGGCTGGAATGTACAACCCGGGTTGAAAACCACTGGTGCAGGGACCAGCGGAGGCTTCTCGGGGTGGTACTGTTTGAGCTGCATCATGAAGGCCATAGGACCTGCTCACTTACTTTTTATATTTATTTATTTATTTATTTATTTATTTTTGAGACAGAGCCTCACGCTGTCACCCAGGCTGGAGTGAAGTGGCGAGATCTCAGCTCACTGCAACCTCCGCCTCCTGGATTCAAGCTATTCTTCCACCTCAGACTCCCCAGTAGCTAGGACTACAGGCACGCACCACCACGCCCATGCTGCCCTTTTTGAATTTTTAGTACAGACAGGCTTTCACCATGCTGCCCAGGCTGGTCTCCAACTCCTGACCTCATCTGATCCACCCACCTTGGCCTCCCAGAGTGCTGGGATTACAGGTGTGAGCCAGCGCCCCCGGCCAGCTTTTAATTCTTTTTAACTTGTATTTTAGATTCAGGTACGTGTGCAGGTTTGTTATAGAGGTAAATTGCGTGTCACAGGGGTTTGGTGTACAGATTATTTTGTCACCCAGGTAATGAGCATAGTACCTGATAGATGGCTTTTTGATCCCCTCCCTCCTCCCAGCCTCCACCCTTAAGTAGGCCCTGGTATCTGTTGTTCCCTCTATGTGTCCATGTGTTTTCATCATTTAGCTCTTACCTACATGTGAGAACATGCAGTATTTGGTTTTCTGCCTGTGTTCGTTTGCTAAGGATAATGACCTCCAGCTCCATCCATGTTGCTGCAAAGGACACGATCTCATTCTTTTTTCTGGCTATGTAGTATTCCATGGTGTGTATGTACCACATTTTCTTTATGCAGTCTACCGCTGATGGGCATTTAGGTTGATTTTATGACTTTCCTATTGTGCATAGTGCTGCTGACCTGCTCACATCTAAGAGAGGAAGCTGAGCTCCAAGCCTGGACCTGCCCATCTTTCTATGACGCAGTGTTGTCATTCTGGAAAGAGCTGGTTTCCTTGCACAGACTTGAGACTGTCCACCAGATTCAGCAAGGAAGACACCAGATCTACAGAATCTGCAGGGTCTTGGCCGCCCTCTGGGCCTGGCTAGGGCTTGGCAGTGGTTCTGGGCAAGGGCTGAGTGCCCCCAGTGGCGGGGCTCCCTGGCAGAAAACACAGAGGGGACAAGCATAGGCTTTGGGCACAATGAGACCTTGGGCTGTGGAGTGAGGAGGAATCGTGGTTGAGCTCAGCTCTGCTATTAACAGGCAGCAAGACCCTGGGCAGCTCACTGGGCCACTCTGAATCTCAGTTTTCTCATGTGTGCACTGGGCATAATACCTGTGGTCATTTCACGACAGTAACAACCACTGCCACTGCCTCCCTGGTTGTTGTAAGGACTCAAGCCCAGGACCTGCAGTGGCACGATCATATCTCACTGTGACCTGAACCTTCTGGGCTCAAGCAATCCTCCCACCTCAGCCTCCCAAGTAGCTGGGACTACAGGCACACACCACCACTCCCAGCTAATTCTTTCATATTTTGTAAAAACAGAGTCTCACTCTATTGCCCAGGCTGGTCTCGAACTCCTGGCTTCAAGTGACTCTCCCACCTTGGCCTTACAAAGAGCTGGGGTTACAGGCGTGAGCCACCGTGCCCGGCCCCCTTAATACATTTTCAACTCAGAAAGAAGGATGGGGTTTCTCTCATTCTATGCTTGTAGCCTCAGGGTCTAGCACAGTATATGGCACAAAGTATTGCAAATAATGCAAGAAAATTAGCCAGGCGTGGTGGCGGGCGCCTGTAATCCCAGCTACTCTAGAGGCTGAGGCAGGAGAATCACTTGAACCCGGGAGGCAGAGGTTGCAGTGAGCCGAGATCACGCCATTGCACTCCAGCCTGGGTGACAGAGCGAGAACCCATCTCAAAAAAAAAAAAAAAAAAAAAAAAGGAAGGGAGAGAGGGAAGGAGGAGGGGAGGCAAGGGAAGGAGGAAAAACAGTTTGAAGCTAAGAGCAGCCCACAGGGGAGGTAGCCAAGGGTCATCAGCAATGCTGAGCTCCCTGCTGAAAAAGGAGCAATGTTAAATGTCACTAGGTGACAATTTCCTTTGGTCTGAACTGTAATTTCCTGCAGGAAGCATTATGCATTTTCTGAGGACATGAAGACAGATTTACTTTTTTTTTTTTCTTTTGACAGGGTCTCACTCTGTCACCCAGGCTTGTGTGCAGTGGTACAATCATAGATCACTGCAGCCTCTACCTCCTGGCTTCAAGCGATCCTCCTGCCTCAGCCTCCTAAAGTGCTAGGATTATAGGCCTGCGCCATTGCACCCAGCCAGATTTGCTTTTTAAATTAGATGGTGGTGGTGTAAGAAACATCCACTGATACGGTTTGGATATCTGTCCCCTCTAAATCTCATGCTGAAATGTGATCCCCAATGTTGGAGGTGGGGCCTGGTGGGAAGTATTTTGGTCCCTCATGAAAGGCTTGGTAATAAGTGAGTTCTCATTAGTTCAGGAGAGAGCTGGTTGTTTAAAGGAACCTGGCATCTCCACCTCTCTCTTGTTCCTTCCTTCATTGTGTGATGTACCTACTCCCCCTTCTATCATAAGTAAAAGCTTCCTGAGGCCTCACCAGAAGCTGAGCAGATGCTGGTGCCATGCTTCTTGTAGAGTCTGCAGAAACACAAGCCACGAAAACCTCTCTTCCTTATAAATTGCCCAGCCTCAGGTATTCTTTTATGGCAATGTGAAATGGACTAGCACACCCACAAATCTAAACAAGGTCCTTGAAGGGTTGATGGGGGTGTTTGGTGTGAAACAGTGCTCAGAGCTGGTATCAGGTGGAACCGGGCACCCCAGGCGTGTCACATCTCTCCAGGGGGTGGGGCAGTGGCTCCACTATTCACCAGCCCTGTGCTTGGACAAGTCTTGATTTTCTCATCTGATAAATGGGCACATAATGTACCTATTCTTATGGTTGTTATAAGAATTAAACTAATTCTTAACGTAAACCATGCTGGATAATATAGGCAGATCCAGTCTCTACCAAAAATTTAAAAAAAAAAATTATCCAGGTGCTATGGCACATGCCTGTAGTCCCAGCTACTTGGGAGGCTGAGGTGGGAGGATCACCCAAGTCTGCTGCAATGAGCTATGATTGCACCACTGCACTCCAGCCTGGGTGACACAGCGACACCCTCTCTCAAATAAATAAAACAATAAATAAATGTAAATCTCAAGCTATTTAGAGCAGTACTGGGAACACTGCCTGGTGTTTGCCATTATTATCATCATATTATTATTACTATTGTCACCATCGTCATCCTCACCTCTTTCTGGTCCTGTCACTCTGTGACTGCATGTTCAGCCCCACCTCCCAGTTCCAGAGGCAGAAGATATGAACTACTGTAATGCACTATCCGGTGACCCCTCCCCAAACACACACCCTTTCTTCCATTCCAGCATTTACAGCTGTCGCTGTCATTGCCTCGGGAAAGGGATATTTTCAATAAGCAGAGGAAGGGCTTCAAAGGTATCAAAAACCTCTGAATTCACGGCAGGCAAAACCCACAGGAGGTCACGGCACTGCCCTTTGCCCCAGAAGAGACAGAGTCCCCCAAACTGGGGACAAGGAGTTTCAGAGCAGGAGCTAACTGGGAGTCGATGCTGGTGCCTAGAAAGACGGAAGAGCCCCAGGGAAAGGTGACAGTGACAAAGGTACCTGTTCAGCACCAGCCCTATTTCCCAGATGGGAAAGTTGAAGCAAAGATAGATTCGTAACTTTTGCCCGGTTTCGTGGTAGCCTGGCTGCCCAATAAAAAACAGAGCCCTGTTTCAGTGTCTGTGAACTTCCGTGGGGTAAATACTCCCACCGTGGCTGAACTGAAGGGACCTCTGTGACGTCACTGAATGTGGAGCTGGGAGGAGATTTGCACAATGGGCCTTCGTGAGCAGTCCCGGTAGCTCCAAGCCTGCAGCTGGCTTGTGGCAGGGCTGAGGTCTGAGCTTGGGTTTATGATTCCTGGAGCTGTAGCGAGTTTCCACTGCACTCTGCGGACTCCCAGCAGGCAGAGGATTCCTGATCAGACCCACCTCGGGCAGGCCTGCATTGTGAGGTCCTCATGGAAAGTGGGGCTGGGGGCCCTCCATCACTGGCTCTGCCAGAACTGCTGCAGAAGTGTCGAAGGTGACTGTGCCATCCCACAGTCACTGTTCCCAATAGTCCAACATAGTCTGGGGTCTGAAGGAGGCTGGGCATTTGTTCTTTTTAACAGAAGAGGCAGGCGCAGGCAAGTGATGGAGCTGGGAGGCTCTGAGGACACTGAGGGAGGATTTCAGGGAGGACCAGAACTGACATCTCACTAGGAGGCCACGCTGTACCTGCCAGCCTGATTCTAGGGACGAACGTGGCCACAACAGCCAGGGGAATCATCAAGGAGCCTATCAGGCCCCATCTCTGCTGTGGCAGGGGTGGCTGCCGTGTGCCCTGGGGCCTCCCCAGCCTCCACTGCCCCTGCTCCAGGCTCTCATCCCCCGGCATGTTCTCCACCCCATATGGCTCCATCTGTGCCATCCTCAAAGCCAGCCCCTCTCTCTCTCTGGCCCCAGACCGGCTGTTTCCCAAATATCCAGCCACTGCCTTGTATGAATTAACAGCCTACATGCTGTGCTTCTGCAACCATCTGTGATAAAGGACTAAGACTCCCCCAACCCCCTTAATTTTCTTCTCTTTCTTAGACATGGGGTCTTGCCCTATTGCCCAGCCTGGAGTGCAGTGGAGCAATCATAGCTCACTACGGCCTCCAATTCATGGGCTCAAGTGATCCTCCACCCACCTCGACCTCCTGAGCAGTTGGAATTATAAGTGTGTGCCAACATGCCTGGCTCCCACTTAATTTTCAATCTGTCTTGAACAAATTCTTTTCATAAAAAATAAAAATGAAATGAAAAAAAAATGCATACAAAAGGCAAGCATGGGTGTCCAGCAATGTCAATTTGCTATGAAAGCTTCCATTTATTTCCATGTCTGTCCTTACATCACGAAGGATGTTTGCAAATGGGCAATGGCCCAGGGACCACACTTTGAGTAGCACTGTTCTGCAAGGCCCTTTTTTCTCCTCTGGCCTTGGCTGGCTACGTCCACCTCCTGATCCTATGACTGGGGCTGCACCTGCTCTATCCTCCAGCCCAGTACTTCACAAATTTAAAGGTGCTCCAAGATCACCCGAAAAGTTTGTTCACATAAAGCCTCTGATTGAGCAGGTCTAAGGTGGGATCTGAGATTCTGCATTTTGAGCAGGCTTCCAGGTGAGGTCGATGCTGCTGGGCCCAGGCTTTGGCCAGGTGAGGGGCTCAGCCCAGCCCAAGCCTCCCGTCCTCTCCCCATGGTCCTGGTGGCAAATGGCCATGACCAAAGATCCAGCCACCTCATTCCTGCCTCTGAATCTCCCTCCAGCCGGCAGATATTTAAAAGAAAGCATGAGAGTTCAGGGAGTGAACATTCTTCCAGATGTTCTTTTCAGATGTTCCTCTCACCACCCTCTGATAATTTTTTCACTTCAAGGACCATCTCGTGTTTCCACCTCCCCGTGCATGGGTGCTGGCTGACGATCTGATCACAGGAGCCGCGTGAAGGTTCTGAATCTCCATGGTGCCATCTCCAGTTTCCGGGCACCACGTTCCTCTCAAGAATGAATGGCGATTTCAAAGGACCCCAACACCGAGTGATGGCGTGCAAGGTATTACCGAGAAGTAAACTTCGAGCAGTGAAGACAGATGGATGAGATGGAGCTGTGATTGAACACGTCTCAGAGGCTAAACATCTAAGAAACAGTCGCAGAGGACAAAGAACACATTGATTTTTAAATAAGCCATTCACAATGGAATGAAAAATGGAATTAAAAGGAATTTTGGGCAAATAAATGACTGCAGGTAGTAAATTAAGATTCCATAACATCACGTCAAAAAGGTCGTTGCAAGTTAGGGGGAAATAAATGGGCTTTTAAGAAAGACTCTTTTTTTCTTTTCCCATTTTCTGAGTAAATATCATCATGATATAAAACATTTGGAAAATAACACAGAAGGAGATAAAGCCATGCGCGTGTCAATGCCTTAGCTTGATCTTTATGTGTAATTTACAGTTTTGTCTCCCGTTTCTCCAATATTGGGTTTTAAAAAGGGACCTCAGCCAGGCGCAGTGGCTCACGCCTGTAATCCCAGCACTTTGGGAGGCTGAGGTGGACGGATCACAAGGTCAGGAGTTCAAGACCAGCCTGACCAACATGGTGAAACCCCGTCTCTACAAAAAATACAAAACAAAATTAGCCGGGCATGATGGCGTCTGCCTGTAATCCCAGCTACTAGGGAGGCTGAGGCAGGAGAATCGCTTAAACCTGAGAGGCAGAGGTTGCAGTGCGCTGAGATCACACCACTGCACTCCAGCCTGGTGACGGAATGAGACTCTGTCTCAAAAAAAACAAACAAACAAACAAAAAAAGAGACCTCTAGATATTAATACCTTGAGGTTACTTTGGTTATTTCTAGAATCACATGGGTTAGCAATGATTACTTGGCAATACAAATAATCACCGGAATAGTGGTGGCCCCACCCCAAAACCCCATCCGCATCTTTGGCAACCTCTAAGGAGTCCTTCCACCGATAAAGGCCCCACCGACAGCATGAAACCTCCTGACCGGACTTGTCTCAGAAGTCCCTTGGGGCACCCAGATGACACCGGGAGGGAGAACAGATGTGAGGATATCTGAGGCATGATGCTGCCCAGTTTGGCAGGGGAGACGGTGGGGAAGGTGTCAAGCAGCACTCCAGCAGAGAGAAGAGTGGGTCAGAACTGCAGAGGCCAGAGCAAGGCCAGGCTGGGGAGCCGTGGACAATCAGGGGATGCTGCGTGCAGGGGAAGGGGCCCGGGGTACACGGTGGGACTCTGAAGTTGTGATGAGGAATTGGGTCTTTATCCTGAGAGCCACGGGAAGCCACTCCAGTGTTTTAGGCAAAAAGATGGGGGTCCCGTTACCCTGATGACTTTAGCATATTGAGGAGGCATTCCAGCTTCTGGGGTGGGAGCAGTTTATAGGGGACAAAAGTGGGTGTGCAAAGACCACGAAGAAAGTTGCTGGATTCACCCAGGTAAGTCCTGTTGCAGCCACAGACTAGGACAATGGAAGTGGAGACAGAGAAAAGAGAAGGAGACATAAAGAGAAGGCCCTGGGCTTGTGGTGGTCAGGAGGGTCATGGTTGGTGAAGAAGAAGCAGGGGCGTCCATCGGGACTGCAGGTTTCCAGCTTGCACAAGCAGAGCCACTTATGGAGGGAGAGACGGAAATAAGATTGCATTTGGGGGCGTGAATATCATGAATGAGTCTTGGACATATTGATCTGAGGTGCCTTTGAGAATCCGAGTAGAAACACCAAGGAAGCAACCGCATATGGCATCGGGTGGAGTGGAGTGGATTCTTCTAATATGGGAGCCCTCGGCCCCGTGGCCACGGAGGATGAGGAGCTGTATGTCACAGAAGGGAAGACAGCCCTGTAGGGAACCAGAGACGGCGTCGGTGCACAGGACCAGGAGAAGTGGCTGTGGGAGCCGGGGAGAGAGCGATTTGGGAGGCGGGTGGGTGCCGTGCCAGGCTGCCGAGAGCTGCTTCGTGGAGTGAGGGGGTGGGAGCCAGATTGGAGGGGGCTGGATGGTGAGTGGGAGGTGAGGATGTGGAGACAGGCCCTTCACAAAGCTCCCCCACAGCAAACAGGAGAGAGAGAACAGGAGCCATTGGGGCATGCAGTTGACATGCCCATCCCTGCTGAGCCAATCCCGTGAATGTGTAAGGAGCCAGGTTGAGGTCACCCCTTCCCTGTGCACAAACCACTTTTGTCCATGCTGGTTGATCTTGCAGATCTGAGATCTGATGGCTTTGCGTTGGGCTGGGAGTGCAGCGAGCACTGGCATCAAGGAAGGGGGCTTTGGACGGTTCCTACTCCATCTCCTCTCTCTTAGAAGATAAATGCATCCCAGTGATAGACAGATAGCTGCTACCACTGGCCCCCAGCCCCAGACACCATGGGAAGAGAAGAGGATCAGAGACCCAGGCACAACTCCCACCGAGGCGTTCACTCTCAAATCACACCAAGTCGCTTAGATTTTCCTAAATGTGCTTCGTGTGTCGGCCCCTCCTGGCCTTTGCTCATTCTGTTCCCTGTGCCTGAAATAGCCTCCCTCACCCACTGCCGATCTGTCTGGTGGATTCTGCATGAGTATTGAAAAACTCAGCTCAGGAGTCTCTTCTGTGAAGCCTCTTCTTCTTCTTCTTCTTCTTCTTTTTTTTTTTTTGAGACGGAGTCTCGCTCTGTCGCCCAGGCTGGAGTGCAGTGGCGCAATCTCGGCTCACTGCAAGCTCCGCCTCCCGGGTTCACATCATTCTCCTGCCTCAGCCTTCTGAGTACCTGGCACTACAGGCGCCTGCCACCACGCCCGGCTAATTCTTTTGTATTTTTAGTAGAGACGGAGTTTCACCATGTTAGCCAGGATGGTCTCGATCTCCTGACCTCGTGATCCGCCTGCCTTGGCCTCCCAAAGTGAGCCACTGTGCCCAGCCTCTGTGAAGCCTCTTCTATCCTCTGCCTCCCACTGGGGTGGGACTGGCCCCTCCTGCCTGAAGCCACTTGCAGGAGACTCAATTGTGGCACCCAGTGTACTTTGCTGTGGTGTGAGCAGGGGGCTATGAACTCAAGTGTTTCAGCCTGTTGTTGCCATGTGGGAACAGGGGCCCAGTGTGGCCAGATCTCTGCTTTGTCATGAAAAGCCCAAAACCTTGATTTTTGATTTCTTGCCTTGTTTTGTTTTGTTTTGTTTTTTCTTTTTAGATTCAGGAGTACATGAGCAGGTTCATGACATGGGTGCATTGCATGATGCTGAGGTTGTGCTTCAGCTGATCCCACTATCCAAACACTGAGCATAGTACCCGATGGGTGGTTTTTCAACCCTTGCCTCCCTCCTCCCCGCTCTTGCAGTCCCCAGTGTCTGTTGTTCCCATCTGTATGTCCATGTGTACCCAATGATTAGCTCCCACTTATAAGTGAGAATATGCCATATTTCTTTTTCTGTTTCTGCAAAACCTTGATATTTTAACATGAAATCTCCTGATTTTTAAAACTCAGCCTAAATTTAAGAATTTTGAAATCACCATGCAAGCCAAACAAAATACATCTGCAGGCTAGATTCTCCAAGGATTACCATTTGCCGCTTGCTGCGGGCCCCCTTTTCAGGCAGGCAGTGTATCTTATTTGCCCTGCACAGAGGGAGTTCTCTAACGGGGGTGGGGAGAGGGGGGCGGAGGCAGGGAGAGGGGAACCCCAGCTTTGTTTCCAGAAACGTAATTGTATCATTTCATAAAGTCCTCACAACAAAGCCTCAAGGTAGGCATTAGCTCATTTTCCAGCCAGGAAAACTGAAGCTCCAAGAGGTGAAGCGAGTTACCTGGGGACTCACAGCTAGTAAATTGCAATGTTAATTCCAACCCTGGTCTGTTTCTTCAGGTGTACCACAAGGGCGGAATGCATGAAGTCAGCCAGGCACTCAAACCGTGTCTGCGACAGGGGGCACTGCATAACTCTCTACTATACTTAATAGAATTAATACTGCTTGTTTGTTTGTCTGTTTGTTTGTTTGGTTTGGTTTTTCAAGACAGGGTCTTATTCTGTCGCCCAGGTGGGAGAGCAGTGGCGCCATCATAGCTCGCTGCAGCCTTGATCCCCCGGACTCAAGTGATCCTCCCACCTCAGCCTTGCTGAGTAACTGGGACCACAGGCACATGCCACTACTCCCAGCTAATCTTTCAATATTTTTGTAGAGACAGGGTCTTGCTATGTTGCCCAGGCTGGTCTCGAGCTCCTGGACTTAAGTGATCTGCCCGCCTCAGCCTCCCAAATGCTAGGACTACAGGAGTAAGCCACCGAGCCTGGCCTAATATTGTTAATAATTAATACCATAATTTATTGAGCTTCTGTGTTTCTAGGTGCTGGGACAGAGAGGAAACCAGGAAAAGCAGGCTCCCAGCTCTCGTGGAGTGTGCGCCGAAACAGGCCAGACATAAACACGAAGATAAATAAACAAGCAATTTCAGAGAGTCCTAAGTGGTACAGAGGGAGGTTCAGGGGTCGCAGGAAGGAAGATCTGCCTTCCCAAAAAGCTCTGGGGGTTTCCATCCCCGACACAGTGCCACATTCCCCAGAGAGGCAGGTCGCTCGTTTGGCACAGCTGAATTCCCTCTGGGATCCAATCCAACAGGTCTCATTGTCTTCCACACATTGTTAAACCAGATCTGAGCATTAAGTATTCAAGAAAGCTCCAATCTGCAAATATTTACCTTTCATTCCGCAGCATCTGACCCTCCCCTCGGGAGGCCCGATTAAGACAAAGGAGGGCACGACGGGCAGGGTGACGCTGGGAGGGTTTAATTCTAGATGTTTCTCAGGGGGTGGGGCAGGAATTGGGGGGTGCAGGCTCTCCAATCCAGCAAATCCAACACATGTGCATACTAGCCCTTCCACATGACCATGTGCACACGCATATGCACACACACACATGTGCGCGCACGCACGCACACACACACACACACACATACACATAACATGCTTTTCTTCTACAGCTCTGAAAACCATTTCAAATCTGTCCAACTGCTCCTCAACCATGCAACTGGCTCTTGCAGAGGGTAATCCAACAGGACGTGGGGGGTGGGGGTAAGAGCAGGGAAGGGACAGTTTAATTCCTTCCTGTCCATCAGCCCCCGCAGGGCACCACCTTGTCCCTGGTCCCCAGGAGGACAGCAGGAGAGACTTGGATGAAATGGGCTCCAGAAAGGCCTCTCCCACGGATAGGAAAGGTGGGGGCGTGAGGGAGCCCATGAGCTCTGTCCCAAAGAGTGCATCATCCCAGAAACCCACACACGGTCTGTCTCTCACTTCACCTGCCCCTCCCACGATGAGCTCCTCAGCCATGGGACTCCCCTCACTCCTACTGTGTGCCCAGGTCCCAGCTCAATACCCAGCAGAGACAATTGATCAGGGCTCAGAGGCCACACAGCACAGGGAAGGACTATGGGGCCTGGGCTTAAATCCCAGCTCTGGCACTTACCAGCTGTGTGACCTGGGGCAAGTTGCCCTCCCTAAATGCGCCTCCATTTGCCATCTGTAAAATGGGGGTGACAATAACACTTACACCTCAGAAGGGCATTGCAGAAATTAACTGAGTCACATCTAAGGTATTTAGAGGACGGCCTTATACAGGGCCAGAGATAATAACGTGATTATTAGCCATGATTCGAAACACCCTTGCCATCTCCATCCTAAGCTGGTCATGACCAGGCTCACGCTTCACTCTGGGGTCTGGTGAGGGCATTAGGAGCAGAAGGGACAAGAACTCACACACACAAAGCCCTCCACGTGCCAGGCACTGGGGGTGGCATGTCACGTGGTTTTCAAATTTGAGCCTCCCTGAGACACGAAGAGCTCTGGACTCTCCCATCCTGGGTCAGAGGAAACAGGCTCAGAGGGGTTCGGCGCCTCACCCCAAATTACATAGCAGCAAAGAGACAGACTTGGAAAACTCACTCCAAACCCCTGTTCTTTCCACAGCACCGTCTGTGCCCCATGGAAGAGAAGGAAACCTGGGCAGGTGGGGCCATGGATCGCCCTCCCTTGAGTCCCTGGCTGCAGCTCCAGGGATGCTGGCCACTGTAGGATGTCAGCCCTGCATCTGAGCCATGCCGAAAACCTATGCAGACATCTATGTGCTTCGAGCCCTTTGTAGGGAAGGCACAAAAAAAAAGGGAAAGAAATAGAACAGCCTGGCTAAGCTGAAATGCTCTCCTTAGAGGGGAAGGGAAATAAAATTTGATGAACCTCTGCATAATGTTCAAGTTATGAATGTGTAAAGTGATATTCCGCACATATGCTGGGAAGAATTCATCTTGGGGCTGAGCTGTTAGGAGCCATTGGAACCAGGGCAACAGCAAACAGCAGCTTCTCATTGATGGGGTACGGAGAGGTCCTGTCTTCTGCCTCAGCAAAACAAGGTGCGTTTTACCCACAGATGCCGCAGGAGGTGAATCTCCGTAGCAGGGGTGGCAACTGACCGCAGTGCTAACGGGGCAGCTTTGGACATCTGGTTGCTTATGTGTCTACTGCAAACACTTGCTGAGTGCCCACTCCGGGCCCTGGGCCAGGCTGGGCATTGCCACCATCCACAGCCTCGGACGAGGTGAGTTGCATGCCAGGTTAGCCGGATCTTCCTGGCCACTGCTGCCTGGCCCGGGACTGAACACCTGACCTACACCGGGCGATCACATCCTCTCTCCTGGGGCTTTGGCATGGAAGTGCTGGGATGCTGAATCAGCAAGATGATGGTGGAGATGGAAATAAAAGAGCATGAGGGAGCCAGGGCTGAAGCCTCCAAAGACGAGAGTCCAGTCCAGTCAATCACTAGAAAACCCTGAATGAGCTCCTACTAGGTGTCTGGCCCAATTCTAGGTGCCTGGTTCAGAGTGGGAAACAAGATGGCAGAGGTCTTCTATTCCAGAGCTCACAGTCTGCAAACTGGCAAACAAAGAAAATCCTGGAAGATTGTATCAGGTGCTATGAAAAAATAGAAATGGTGCCAGGCATAGAGGCTCATGCCTGTAATCTCAGCACTTTGGGAGGCAGAGGTCAGAGGATTGCTTGAGGCTGGGAGTTTGAGGAGATCTGGGGCAATCGATAGCAAGACCCCCATCTTTACTAAAAATGAAAAAAATTAGCCAGTCATTGTGGCGCATGTTACTTGGGAGGCCAAGGTGGGAGGATCACTTGAGCCCAGGAGGTTGAGGCTGCAGTGAGCTGTGCTTGTGTCACTGTACTCAGTCTGGGTGACTGATATGGTTTAGCTGTGTCCACCCAAATCTCATCTTGAATTGGAGTTCTCGTAATCCTCATCTGTCGTGGCAGGGATCCAGTGGGAGGTAATTGAATCATGAGGACAATTATCCCTATACTGTTCTCATGATAGTGAGTTCTCCTGAGATCTAATGGCTTTATAAGGGACTTTTCCCCACTTTGCTGGGCACTTCTCCTTGCTGCCGCCATGTGAAGAAGGACGTGTTTGCTTCCCCTTCTGCCTTGCTTGTAAGTTTCCTGAGGCCTCCCCAGCCCTGCTGAACTGTGAGTCAATTAAACCTCTTTCCTTGATAAATTACCCAGTCTCAGTTATGTCTTTATTAGCAGCATGAGAACGGACTAATACAGCAACAGAGTGAGACCCTGTCTCCAAAATATAAAAAATAGCAGTGAGCTAGAGTATCTAGGATAAGGTTGTGGGGAGTGTGTGTTTAGACCCAGTGATTAGGAGAGGCCTCACGGGAACATCCTGAGGCACAGTAAGTAGAAAGGTCCCAAGGTGGGGATGCACTTGGAGTGCCCGAGGGATGAAAAGGAGGCCGATGTGTCCGGGGGATGACACGGTGGCAGGCTGAGAGAGGGGCCTGTAACAGTCAGAGTACCTGTGTGGGCCTCCCCACCCCATGAGCTGCCATGCTTCTCTGCTGACTGAAGCCCTCCCAAGTGCCCCACAGGGAGTCCAGCTCCTCAGTGCTGCCCCACCCTGCAGCCTCCTGTCCCTTTCCTCCTCCTCTGCTGAGCGCTAAGGATGTGCAGTGATGCCTTCCCTGCCACCGAAAGGCATTAATGCCCTTCTCCTTCAGCTCCCCCGGAAGCAGGCCCTGTGATAAGGATTTGGGTACAGGTAGTTTTCTTGAGGGGAGGTGGTCCCAGGAACTATGGGTAGGGAAGAGGGTAAGTGCGACACGGAAGGGACAGAGCCAGTAGAGGATGTGATAAGGGCTGATCCCTGCTAAGGGCACCTGGAGACCAGTCCCATGGCAAAGCATGGCCCAGGCCATTTTGCAACCAAGGGTGGGAAGGTGGGTCTTTATCCCTCAACACCCAGCAACTCCTGACAGCATCAGTCTCCTGGGCATTCCAGTAAGCCCCACGTGTTGGGCAAAGCAGATTCTGGGATCAGAGAGGGTCCTCAGGCTGAGAGTCACATGGACTTGTGGGAAGCCCCCAGCCTGCGCATGAACTGCAAGTACTGAGCAGATCTGTCCAGGGCATAACAGCACCTGCATGGGCTCGAGCAGCTGCTTGAGTTGAATCCTGGGGCTGCCTCTTGCATCTGGGTAGCCTGATTCTGAGGCACTGCCAGCTCTGATTTTCTTCATTCTAGGAAATAGGCACGCAGACCTGGGCCCCAACTCCCCCTCCATCACTGTGCAACCTTACATAAGTGTCTTAACTTCTCTAAGCCTCAGTTTTCCTCATCTGTAAAATGGGGCTAATAGGCCTAACTGCATAGTGAAGTCTTAAGGATGAAATGAAATGCCTAGGCACATGGCCTGGCACACAACATGTGCTCCATAAATGGCAGTTATGATGGTTGACTCTGACTTAGGGTTGCTGTTCTACATCCCCTCTCTCAAGAGGAGAGACTGGGAGCATAGGGACCCCTGGCCAGATTGGCCATTCGTGGGTACCTCTAGATACTACTACTGATTGGGATAGGCCTGGGAGACAGACAGAGCTCAGAAAGAGTAACATAGGCTGTGATTCTTCAAGGCCTGCCACAAACACAGGCACAGCAGCTCTAGGGATGTGGGCTGAGCTAAAGAGGCAGCAGCCCCTGACAGCCCAGAAGAGACTGGAGCAGCTAGCACGGTGTAGATTGGCACCAGGTTGGAGAGTGGCAGTGGTAGCTGGCCCATAGGAGCAGTTCTGGGTGAAGCCAGGAGAGCAGTACAGAGTGAGGTGGATACAGCAGTAACAATGAACTCACTCCCTGAAGGGAGGGCTCAGAAATTTCAGGTTTCAGGCTGCTGATGCTCTCTCTGAGTGGCTTCATCAGAAGAAGGTGTCTGGGAGGAGTTCTGCCTAAGGATATCTCCAGCTTCTGAATTCCTGAAATTCATCCAGCCAGCCATCTGCCTGTCTGTCCTTCCACTCATACCTACTCATCTATACCTCTGCCTACTTACTTATCAATCCGTTCATCCAAGCATTCATCCATCTACCCATCCACCCACTCACCAATCCATCCATCCATCCATCCATCCATCCACCCGTCTGTCCACTTGTCCATCCATCCATTCACCTACCTATCCACCCTATCCACCCAATCATCCATCTATCCATCCATCCCTCCACCTACCCATCCACCACTCATCCATCCATCCATCCATCCATCCATCCATTCATCCACCCGTCTGTCCACTTGTCCATCCATCCATTCACCTACCTATCCACCCTATCCACCCTATCCACCCAATCATCCATCTATCCATCCATCCATCCATCCATCCATCCATCACGTATCCATCCACTCACTCATCTATTCATCCATCCATTCATCCAGCCATCCATCTACCTACCCATCCACCCACTCACCTGTCCAGCCATCTGTCTATCCATCTACCCACCCACTGTTTATTGTCACCTCCTCTATTCCCAGCTGCACTCTGAAGACTTGGGTGATTACATGTAGTTCCTGACATTGAGAAGCCATCCTCCTCCTGCAGCCATCACCAGTCCCACAGCTGGGTCCTCTTTTCACTCAATGCCATGACAGAGCCCAAGAAGGAAACCTTGGTTCAGCTTCTTTATCTCTTTATCATGGTTCCAAGAAGCATAGGACCTAATGGTAAATGCTCAAACTTGGTTCCCTTCTGGGTTTCTAGTGCTTTGATCACATAAGCCCAAAGCAACCTCATGATCCATAAAACATTAAAATATCCCAGAAATTCCGACATAGTGATGTCCAAACTCTTCCTTCTTCCACCTCCCCCCTCTATAACCTCTGTCATACCATTCACTCCAGTTTTCGACTGGGGCCCGGTGGCCACTGAGGCCAGGCCATGGACTTCAGAGTCCCCGTGGTGGCCAGAGGTAACCCCCTGTGCACTGACCTCTCCCGGAAGTACTTGATGGCCTCAGGGTCTATGAAGGTCGGCTCCTCCCGGTAGCCCTGCTCAAAGACCTTGCGCTTGTGCCGGAACTCAATGACCGTCTTGGTGTAGGAGTTGAGCGTGGTGACAGAGGCTGCCATGCAGCAGGTAAAGGAGCCCCACGCCAGGCTGCCAAGAGATCAGGAGAGAGATGCCATGGTGAGGGTGGGTGAGGGACAGGAAAAATCCCACACCCACCAAACATTCATTCATCCCTGCACAGCTGCTTTTTCCTCTGGTACCTAAGCAGGCACTGCCATAGAGAAGGGTAAGACTTGGTCCCTGCCCCACTCACAGTCTGGGAGACAGAGAATTATCTGCACACTGTGATGTAGATGTAACAGAGTTCATTATGGGGAGGCAAGAAGAGCGTGAATCACTCTGTCCAAGGGGGCTGGCATCAAGGAAAGTTACCCAAAATACAGCGACACTTATGCTCGGCCTGGTAAGAAAAGTGAGAGTTGGTCAGGGGAAAGGACATTCCAGGAGAAGGAATAGCGTCTACAAAGGCATGGAGGCATCAGACAGCAGGGAATGTTCCACAAACTATGGGAGGTTTGGGGAGCAGAAATGAGGATGCATGAGGAGATTAGCTGGAGTTGGTGATGGAGAAGGAGATGGGGGCAGACATCCTAAAAACTCATTTTTTTATGAAAGTTAAGTTACCTTTGTTCATGTATGACCTGGGGAAAGATGCCAACCCTTTCTGTTTCACATTCCTCATGACTATTTTCTTTTAAAGACAGGGATTCACTCTGTTACCCAGGCTGAAGTGCAATGGTGTGATCATAACTTACTGCAGCCTCAACTTCCTGGGCTCAAGTGATCCTCCTGCCTCAGCCTCCCAAAGTACTAGGATTATAGGTATGTGTCACTGCTCCCAGTACCTCACGTCATTGTGATGGACAATAGCATTACCTCATAGGGTTGTTACAAGGATTAAAGGAGATGATCCACTAAAACTATCTTAGAATAGTGTCCAGCACATAGTAGGCACTCAAGAAAGTCTTGCTGTCATTATTATCATTAATATTAACATCCTCACTACCCAATTCCATATGATTTGGTTTGTAAACTCTCCCCCTGAGAGATGAGGTTATAATGAATGACCTGCTTGACTCTCTCCTCCACAGCTTTCTCTACAGCTGGGACTTTTGGCAGCCCTCATTTGATGTACATGTTAAGCCCAGCCCAAACGTGGAGAATTTATCCCATCCACAGTTGGAAAGGTAGGAAGGGTGGGGTAGAGCTAGGAGACTCAGCTGACCCAGTTCCACCTCCAGAAATGGCCTGCCTGATTCCTCTGATCAAGACGATGCATTCAACATTTAGTACCAGGAGTAGGGTACCTGCCTGGCCTCAGTTACATCTGGCCTGGTTCCTGGATCCCTGTTCTTCAGTCTCTGCCTTGGTAACTGGTTTCCTCCAAATCAGGGACTCAGTTTTGTTGTTCCAACCCTGCATTGCCTGGGAGCTCCAGGCCTCCCCTGATGCCAGCCCACCCAGCTGGCCTCTGAACATCATCACCACCCCTGCATTCCCCATAGTCAATGAAGCCCACTGCCTGCACCCACTGCTTTTCCCTTTGACAGCCCCTGAGCACCCCAGAAGGAAAGCAAGGAAAAAATCTGAGGACTCAGCCTTTCTCAAAGAGATCCTCAAAAGGATCATCTGTTTCCCTTAACACCAAACCCATTGATAGAGTTCCCGTTTCTTTCATAAGGAGCTGATGTAGATCTTCCAGAAGCCCTGAGTGTCTGTAATAGACAGTTTTAGGGCATCAACCTGGCCCCTCTAAGAGCTTCCCTTTCCACCAAAGTGTCCAGCGTGTTACTCACCAACCCCCACCATTCACAGATGACCGGTCAAGGGCTGACCATCTGGCCAAAGTTGGTCCAATCAGATACTCTCTCCTGAGCAACAAAGCTGAAGATTCTACTTCAGCCTGGGATGTCTCTTTATACTAGCATGATGGAAACTCAGAAGCCGAGGATGGAGAATGAACAAGTAGGCTTTTTCTGGATTCCATGAGTATGGAGTATGTTGGTGTTGCCTGATCATAAGCCATTCTTCCTTTTGGTAACTGCACTCCAAGGTTCTGTTAAGGGATCACTCCTTCCTTCTTCTCAGGCCGTTAGGTTTGTGTGGGGCTGGCCCCAACCCCAACCTCTATGTGAGCACATGATCTCAGCCTGGCTAATGAAAATGCCGCTGTTCTCTGGCCATAGTAATTGGTTGGGGGTGGGCACGTGACCCAAGTCAGGTTCATGAGACTCAACTCCTGAACTTGGCTGAAGCTACTGGGAAACAAAGCTCATCTTTCTTCTGTGGTGCTAAGCTGGTGGGGTTTGAGACAAGAGTTGCTGGGGACCCTCTTGCCACCACCCAGCCTGAGAATGAAGTTGACCCAAAAGAAAGCAGAGCCATGAAAAGGGGCTTGATCCCTGAGCTGAAGCCATTTACCTGAACTTTTCAATGATGGAAGTCTCAATTCCTTTCTTTTTAATTTTGTTTTCCTTGACTTTTGTTTCTACCCTGAAGCCAGTTTGAATTGGGTTTTGGTCACTGGGAACCAAAGTTATCATACGTTTACTTGCTATAAATTCTCTTCTTTTGCATGAGTTAGTTTTGACACAAATTTCGAGTTTTTATAGCCAAGGATCTTAAGGGTGACCAAGTCTGACTCAACCCTGATGTCCCAGTCAGGGGACAGAGCAGGGGATTCTCAAACTAAAGGCTTGAGCAAAAATACCTTTCAGGAGTGGTGGAGTCCAATGACTGAGTGTGTGGAGGGAGCTTCCCTGGGGAGGGAGGGGGTTTGCTAGAGCCCAGGGGCCCCAGAAACAGATGATATGGGGTGGAGCAGAGCCAGACAGTCAATGACTGGACAGGTGCAAAGTCAGACTGAGCTAGAAGAAAAGCCTACATCCCCGCCTTTCCATCTACTTTACATGCAAAATCTTTTTTCAAATAACATGTCGTCCAGAGCTTGATTCCTCAGGCTTTCCGCATCCCAGCCCTATGGTCTCTTTTCCACTCCTCAAAAACCCAAAGCTCATTCCCAGCCCTACCTCCCCCATTGCCTTCCCTCCCTCAGGAATCCCTGGACTTTCCCAGGCTCTTTGCCCAGCTGGTCCCTTCTCACCTGTGAATGTCACCCCTTCCTCAGTGGGCATTTTCTGTCTACTATCTCTAAGAAGCCCCCTCTCCATCATTCCGTATCACATGTCCCTGTTTAGTTTCATCACAGCCCTCATCACACCCTGTAATTCTCTTTATCTTTTTTCCTTTCATTTGTTTACTCTTGTTTTTAAATTTTTCCTTTTGAGATAATTACAGATTCACAAACAGCTGTAGGAAATGATATAGAGAGAGAACCCATGTACCCTTTAGCCAGTTTTCCCCAATGGTAAACTCTTGCAAAACTAGTGTAATACAATATTACAATATCACAAGCAGGATATTGACATTGATACAGTCAAAATACAGACCAAGGATCTCTTCTGTGCCATTTATAGCTACGGCCACTTCTCGCCTGACCTCCCACAAATCCTGTCAGCCACCAGTTCTTCATTTCAATAATTTTACCTCTTCAAACATTTTACATAAATAAAATCATACAGGAGTATGTACGGGATTGGCTTTTTTTCACCCAACATAATTATCTGGAGAATCATTCAAGTTATTGTGTGCATCAGTAGTTTGTTCATTTATATTGCTAAATACAGTATTCCTGCCAGCAATGTATGAGTTTCTCCACATCCTCACCAGAATTTGGTGGTGTCACTATTTTTATTTTAGCTATTCTGATAGATGTGTAATAATAGCTCATTGTGGCTTTAATTTGAACTTCCCTAACAGCTAATAGGGTTGAACAACTTTTCGTTTGTTTATTTGCTATCTGTATATCCTCTTTGGCAAAATGTCTATTGGTGTTTTTTGCCTACTTTCTAATTGGATTGTTTTGTTGTTGTTTCCTACTGAGTTTTCAGAGGTCTTTATATATCCTAGATATTAGTTCTTTGTCAGAAACGTGGTTTACAAATATATTCTCTCAGTATATAGCTTTCTCTTAAACCTCTTAATAGGGTCTTTTGCGGACCAAAAGTATTTAGTTTTGATGAATTACAATTAATCCATTTTTCCTTTTATGTGTTCGATATCAAATATAAGAACTTTTTGCCTAGCCCTAGATTCCAAAGATTTTCTCTTATTTTTCTAAAGGTTTTACAGTTTTACATTTTATACTTAAATCTGTGATCCATTTTAAATTAATTTTTGCAAGTGGTGTGCAGTTTAAAGTAAGGGTGATTGTTTATCTTTGCCAGTGAATGTCCAATAGCTCCAGCACTATTTGTTGAAAAGGCCATTCCCTGCCCGCCCCACCACCACCACCACCACACCCCCACACAGTGAACTGATTTGTACCTTTGTCAAACATTAGTTGGGCGGATCTGTATTGGTCTATTTCTGAGTTCTCTATTTTTTTTCATTGATCTATGTGCCTATCCTTCCACTAATATCACACAGCTGGATTATTGTAGCTATACAGTAAGTTTTGAAATTGAGTACTCTAAGTCATTCTGTCTTATTCTTCTTTATCAAAATTGTTTTAGAAATTCTAATTCCTTTGCCTTTCCATATATATTTTAGAATACTTTTCTCTATATCTACAAAAAATTTGATGTATTCACTATATATTGTGTGTTCTGATTCATGAACATAGTATACCTACCCATTTATTTAGATCTTCTTTGATTTCTTTCTTTGGTATTTTTCTACGGGTTACAGTTTTCAGTGTACAAGTCCTGTAAGTGTTTTGTTAGATTTATGCCTAAGTATTTCACTTTTTTAGTATAAATGATATATATTTTTAATTTTGTTGTCCAAATGTTCATTGCTAGTTTATAAAAATACAATTGATTTTGTATTTTTATCTTCTATCCTAAGACAGCACTAAACTTATTTATTAAGTCTAGGCTTTTTTTGGTAGATCGCTTGGATTTGTCTACACAGATAATTATGACATCCACAAATAGGTGTAGTTTATTTCTATTACAATCTGTATACCTTTTATTTTATTTTCATGTCTTATGTCTTGCCTGTCTTTTATGTCTTATTTCTAGTTAGAACTTCCAGCACTATGTTGAATAATAGTGGTGTTCCCAATCTTAGAGAGAAAATAGTCTTTCAACATTAAGTATAATGTTAACTGCAGATGACAAGATGGTCTTTATCAAGTTGAGGAAGTTCCCCTTTACTCTGAATTTTCTGAGAGTTTTTTAAAAAGTATGAATCAATGTTGAATTGTGTCAAATGCTTTTTCTGTATTCATTGATATGGTCATGTGATTTTTTCTTCTTTAGCCTGTTAATATGGTGAATGACACTGATGGATTTTTCAAATATTGAAGCAGTCATGCTCCCTAGAATAAACCCCACTTATCATGATGTATAATTATTTTTATATATTGCTGACTTCCATGTGCTATTGTTTTGCTAAGGATTTTTGTATCTCTATTCATGGGGCCTATTAGTCTGTGGTTCTTTGCACTATCTTTGGTTTTAATAACAGAGAGATGTTAGCTTCATAAAGTGAACTGCAAAGTTTTCTCTCTTCTTCTATTTTCTGAAAAAAACATGCTAATTCTTATTTAAATATTTGGTGAAATGTTCCAGTAAAACCATCTGGACCTGGAGATTTCTGTTTTGAAAGTTTTTATTTATAAACTCAATTTCCTTAGTAGTTATAGGGATATTCAAATTACTTATTTCGCATTTGGTAAGTTGTGGCAGTTTGGGCTTTTAAAAAAACTGATCTGTTTCATCCAGGCTGTCAAAGTTATGTGTGTAGAGTTGTTTGTAGTATGCTCTTACTATATTTTTGATGTCTCAAAGTCTGCAGCAACATCCTCTGTTTCATTCCTGAATTGGCATTTTGTGTCTCTCCTCTGTCTGCTCTCTCTGTCACTCTTGCGAGAGGTTTGTCAATTTTATCTTGTCAAAGAACCAGCTCTTTTGTTTCATTGATTCTATTACTTTTTGTTTTCAATTGTATAGATTTTTGCTCATCTTTCTTTTGCTGGCTTTGGGCTTATTTTGCCCTTCTTTTTCTAGGTTCTTGGGATGAGAGCTGATTTGACTTGAAACATTTCTCAATTAGATCCTATTGGTTGATGATGTTGAATTCTTTTATATCTTTGGTGATTTTCCATTTGGTTGTTCTATTAATTGTTGAGAAAGCTATATTGAAATATCTAATTATAGTTGTGAATTTTCCTATTTCTCCTTTCAGCTACATCAAATTTTCCTTTACAGATTTTCAGCTCTGTTGTCTGGTGTATACACTTTTAGGATTGCAATGCCTTCTTAGTGGATTGACTCTTTTATCATTATTTAATGTCTATTTCTGGTCATTTTATTTACCTGAGTCTACTTTATCTAATATTAATATAACTAGTCCTGCTTTCTTTTGATTAATGCTTACATGAGAGATGATTTTCATCCTTTTACTTCCAGCCTATCTATCTCATCATACTTGAAGTGAGTTTCTTATAGACAGCACATAATTTTGGGTCACATGTTTTAAATCCACTTGACCAATTTCTGGCTTGTAATTGGTGTATTTAAACCATTTACATTTAAAGTGATTATTGATATATTATGGCTTAAACCTGTCAACTAATTTTGTTCTTTCCTGCTTGTTCTGTTTTTTGTTTCTCTTTTTTTTTTTTCTTGCATTCCCATGGGTTTCTCAAACAATTCTTGATTTATCTATAGTGATTTTGAGTGTATCTCTGTATATAGGTTTTTCAGTGGTTGCTCTGGGTCTTACATTATATGTACATAACTAATCACAGTCAACTGGTGTCAACATTTGAGTAAAGCATAGAAATCTTGGCTCCTTTTGTGACCCTTTACCTTCCTTCATTTATAACATAATTGTCTTAAATATTTCCACGGTATACATTTAGAATCACATCAGACTATATTATGATTTCTGCTTCAACCATCAAACATAATTTAGAAAACTCAAAAGGAGAAAAAGGAGAAGTAAAGTTTCTCTGTCCATTTTTCATTCATTCTTTCTTATATTCAGAACTTCCCTTTTTCAAATTTCCATTTTGTTTAGAGAACTTCCTTTAGCCTTTCTTTTAGGGTAGGTCTGCCGGCAACAAATTTTCTTAGTTTTTCTTCATCTGAGGATGTTGTGATTTCCCCTTCATTTCTGAAGTATATTTTTGCCACATACAGAATTTTAAGTTGATAGTTCTTTTCTTTCAGCATTTTCATTTTCTTTTTCTTTGAAAATGTTGTGCCACTTCCTTCTAGCCTCCATGGTTTCTGATGCAAAATCCACTGTTGCTTGAATTTTTTTCTCTATAGTTAGGGAGGATGTATTCTCTCACTGTGTTTTGTTTTTTGTTTTTTGTTTGTAACTTTAGTTTTTTTTCAAGTTTGACTATGATGTGTCTTGGTATGGATTTCTTTGAATTTATACTATTTTAGAGATTCATTCAGCTTTTGATTCTGAAGGTTTATGTCTTTTACGGGATTTGGGAAGTTTTCAACCATTATTTCTTTCAGTACTTTGTCCAGTCTCGCCCTCTTTCTCCTTTTCTTCTGGGACTCCAATGTTATACTTTTGGTTATAGTTCTAGAGGTCCTTAAGGCTCTGTACATTTTTTTAAAAGTTATTTTCTCTGTGTTGTCCAAATTAAATAATTTCTATTGTCCTTTCTTCAAGTTCATTGATTCTTTCCTTCATCCCTTCCATTCTGCTGTTGAGCCCCACCATTGAGCTTTCTATTTTGGTTATTGAATTTTTTAGTTTTAAAATTGCCATTTGGTCCTTCTTTCTATCTTCTACTTCTTTCCTGAGACTTTCTATTTTTCCAAGGGTTTTTGCAACTACTTGTTGAAGCATTTTTATGATGATTTCTAACGCTTCTGTCATTTCAGCATTGGGATCTATTGATTATCTTTTTTCGTTCAAGTTGAGATCTTGCTGGTTCTTGGCATGGTACATGATTTTAATTGCAACCTTGACATTTGGGGTATGTTTTGAGACTCTGGATCTTGTTTGAACCATCTGCTCTAACTGGTTTCCTTTCACATCATTCTGGCAAGGTGGCTTTGGTGAGGTGGAAGCTCTGCCCAGTTACTTCCAGGTAGGGGTAGAAGCCTAGGTCTCCCACTGGGTGAGTGTATTAATCCGTGTAATTTATAAAGCAAAGAGGTTTAACTGACTCAGTTCAGCATGGCTGAGGAGGCCTCAGGAGACTTATAATCATGGCGGAAGGTGAAGAGGAAGCAGGCACCTTCTTCACAAAGCTACACACGAAGGAGAAGTGCCAAGTAAAGGCAGAAGAGCCCGTTATAAAACCAGCAGATCTCATGAGAACTCACTATCACAAGAACAGCATGCGGAAACCACTCCCATGACCCAATTACCTCCACCTGGTCTCTCCCTTCACACATGGAGATTACCGGGATTACAATTCAAGGTGAGATTTGGGTGGGGACACAAAGCCTAATCATATCAGCCACCACTGACATTCAAGATGAAGATGGTTCCTGGTTCTTACCAGGTGAGGGTGGGGGTGGGAGTTCAGACTCCCCATTAGGCCTCTGCTGATACCTGGCTGGGAGGGGCCCAGGGGCCTCATCACTGCTCCCCAGACATCACTGACACCATGGGGAGGGAGATGTTCTTACTACTGCAAGGCAGTGGCAAAAATCCTGACTCTCCACCAGTTCTCCTCTGACACAATCCCTGCAGGGAGAAAGAGGGGCACCTTGTTACTGCCCAGCAGAGATGAAAGTCCACCTGGCGATTGTCACCAAAATCTAAGCACCCCATTCCCTTGCCGGCATGAGTGTGGGTGAAGCCACAGTTTTTTTCTTTTCTGTAATGTGTGACTGGAGTAGTGAAGTTATTGTTAAATGTTTTCTGTCTCAGTGGGCTGACCCTTTCTTGGTCCTTTGCCTAGAGAAGGCGGACTTCAGTTGGGCATTGTTTTAATCCTGCCCTTTTGGCATGTCTGAATTGCTGACTTCTTCAGCTCCAAATCTGGGCTATATAACACGAAAAGGACTCAGCAATGTGTTGTTTCTTGGTCCCTAACCAGCCTACTGTCTTCTTCCCACCTTTCGGAGTCTTCTGATGTCTGTTTTATCTTTAGGTCCAATGATTTTAGCTGCATTGAGCAGGAGGAATAGGGAGAAGCATGTCTACTCTGTCTTCTCAGAATTGGAATCCTTAGTGTTTGTTTTTTAAGATTATATCCTCTTCTATCCCAGAATGCCAGCTTCATGAAAATGGGAGCCTTGTTCACTTCATTACTATCCTTGTTCACTTCACTACTGTCCGTTAGCACCTAGAATGGTGCCTGGCACATAGTAGGTGCTCAGTAAATACTTGTGGAATGAATGGATAAACACAGATAAAATAAAAACAGAAAAAGACAGATATGAAAACATAGCTCTGGTTTTAGCGTGGGTGAGTTATCCATGAGCCTTCATCTCCCTCTTCCTCTCACCCCCCAGGGCCCCAACGCACCCACCAAATACACAGTTTGAAAACTTTGGGGCCAGAACACCTGCTGTTTTAGCAGCTTGCACTTCTGAACTGGCACAGGGAGGTGCGTGGGTGATTGGCCTGGTTTCCGGAGCCAAGAGCAGATTGGACACCATAGGGAGAAAAGGGGAGGGTGGTGACAGGGGTTGTCAATTCTTCATCCCCTGGAAGCAGCAGGGGCAGCGGGACACAGGGGGAGCAGATTTAGAGACACATGGACACCACTTTGCAACCTACTCCAGGCCCTACCCAGTGGGGAGGTTGTAACGGGTCACTAAGGAAGGCTGCCCTGGCTGCCTGCAGACCAGAGGGCTACAGATTCACCACATGGGGCAGGGCTGGGCGCAGATGCATAATCCAGGCCACCCTCAGGGCCCAAGAGCTGATGGGACTAGGAGTTGGATAGTGGCAGGCTCTGAGGGCCCAGCTGGTCCCTCCGTGGCCCACAGGGCACCCTTGGGCAACCACATCCTTTTCCCCAGCCCTGGTCTTAGAATAAAGCAGACCACAGCCACTTGCCTTGGGTGGATGAGGACGGGCAAACTTCCTGCTGATCACACAGCCTCTCAGCAGAGACATCAGCACACACACCCCTCCAGTTGTCTTTGGGGCCCAGGATCTGGTAGGGTCACAGCGGCAGACTCAACCCTTTAAGGGATCGGCCTGCTGGAATACCAGCTAACCCCTGCATAGAGGGGGCGCCGCCTGGGGTCCCCAGAGAGGAAAGAGGTTGGTCTGCTGTGTCCACATATTCATAGAGACTAGAAAGGAGGGAGGGACAGCAGTGAGGCCTGTATTCCACAGGGACAGGGCCCCAGAAGCAGAAAGGGGCCACTAGGACAGGATTGAGAACCTTCCCTAGATCTGGCCCAACTTGCTGCTCTCTTGCTGTGTGACATGGGCCAAATTGCTGAACTTCTCTGGGCCCTCCAGCTCTTATAATCTTCCACACCACGATGTCCCACTACCCTCAGTCTGCAGAGTGAATGCTTGAGATAAGATTTCACTGTGTGTGCAGCAGTAGGAGGAGACCTTTTCCCATTCCTCTCCAGGTGGATCAAATGTAAAACAGAAGCAGAAAGTGCCGGGCTAGCTTTCCACACTCCTGTGGTCACCAGGAAAGCTGACATTCCAAGCAGGGGCCACAGACTCAAATTCCTGCAAGGTCAAGCAGATGATGACTAAGTGAGGAAGCATGGGTAAATGTAAGGCAATAGGGCGCGGTGGGGACTGGGGTGAGCTGGAAACCAGACGCCTATCTAAAGGTTCAGCCATTCTCAGCCTTATCGGCAGGCTGCCTGGTGGCAATTCTGGTTAGGCAGGAACAGATCTTCCAATGATCACGAACCAGAAACCTGGACTTTTATGTAGAAGTTTTACCATTTTAGATGTTAGAAACAAATCCAAACTTTTATAAGACACGATGGCAGGGCTAAGAAAACATCTGCAGGCTGGGTTCAGCCCCGGCTGCGCGCAGTGCACAGCATCCAAGGCTAATTGTGTGACTTTCAAGCTGTGTCCTGGTCCCTGAAGGAGGATGGCAGCTCCTCTCCTGGGGATCAGTGACAGGACCAGGCAGCTCAGGGCTTGTAAAGTGCCTCTTACTGTGCACAGCACAAAGTAGGTGTCGTAACCTTAATCTTTTTTTTTTCTTTCCTTTTTCTTTTTTGAGGTAGAGCCTCCAGTCCAGACTGGAGTGCAGTGGCACGAACACAGGTCACTGCAGCCTCAACCTCCTGGGCTTGAGTGTCCCTCTCACTTTACCCTCCTGAGTAACTGGGACTAGAGGTGTGCACCACCACATCCAGCTATTTATTTTTTATTTTTTATTTTTTTAGAGATTGGGTCTGGCTATGTTGCCCAGGCTGGTCTTGAATTCCTGGCCTCTGGTGATTCTCCCACCTTGGCCTCCCAAGGTGCTGGGATTACAGGTGAGCCACTTTGCCCGGCCCCAACCTTAATCTGATCCACTTGGTCCCTGCCCCCTTAAGCCAAGCAGCTGCTTGGGTGCCCATCAGGGTCCTGACCTGACATTGTCACAGGTAGAGAGAGCTGAGACACGGCGCCAAAAGGAGGAGTGGGCGGGAGGACTTGTGCTCACCGAGCACACTGGGCTGAGTGCTCCACATGCGTTGATTCACTCGCTCCTTGTGTTGGTTACTGTCTCCAAAGCTGGCCTCCAGGGAGCCACACCTCCCGCGGTTCACGCCTCCCCTTGAAGTTGGCCCTGTCACTTGCTCTTAACCCACAGAATGCAGCAGGAGTGACACTGTGCGACTTCTGAGGTTGGCTCATACAGATCCTGTGGCTTCCACCTGGGTCTCCTGGAACACTCACTCTTGAGATAGTCTCTCCACGTACCCAGCCTCCACACTGTGTGAAGCCCCTCCGGCCACCAGCCACCGCCAGCTGGCACCAGCTGCCAGCGTCGTGAGGTGCCACCTTGGAGGTCTACCCCAGTCATGCCCAGATGACCTCAGCTTCAGCTGACATCCAACTGAAGCTTCAGGGAAGACCCCAACAAGCACCGCCCAGCTGAGCCCGGTCCACCACCAAACGTAAGAACAAATAACAACGCATTTTTACTAGTTACTATTATTACTACATAATAACACATTTTTACTAGATTTGGGGGTGATGTGTACACCTCAATAGAGAAATGAACACAATTCAAGAGATCCCCATGAGGTGGAAATTCGGGCTGTCCCATTTTCCAGCTGAGGACACAGAGGTGCAGAGGAGGTAAGTGACCTGGCCAAGGTCCACAGCTGATGAGGGGCAGGGGCAGGATCTAAACCCAAACTGTCTGATTCCAGGGGCCACACTGTCAACCGCCCTTCCATGCTGCCACGGTGGCCCAGCACTGTGTGTCAGGGTGAGATTTGAACCCCGGGCTGTCAGACTCTTAACTAAGGGGACCTTCTATTTCTTCTTTTTTTTTTTTTTTGAGACGGAATGCCGCTCTGTCGCCCAGGCTGGAGTGCAGTGGCGCGATCTCCACTCACTGCAAGCTCCGCCCTCCGGGTTCATGCCATGCTCCTGCCTCAGCCTCCCGAGTAGCTGGGACTACAGGCGCCCGCCACCTCGCCCAGCTAATTTTTTTTTTTTTTTTTTTTTTTTGTATTTTTAGTAGAGACGGGGTTTCACAGTGTTAGCCAGGATGGTCTCGATCTCCTGACCTCGTGATTCGCCCGTCTCAGCCTCCCAAAGTGCTGGGATTACAGGCGTGAGCCACCGCGCCCGGCCTACTTCTTACAAAGGTGTCCCTCTAAGAAGCTGGCACTCAACAGGCTTTGAGCACCTCAAAACCCCTCCAGCTTCCAGAGCCCCTGCAGCTTGTTCTTCCCTGCTGGGCAGGAAGACAGAGGCCGGTGCCATCTCTTCTCGGAGCTGTTCTCCTCTCCAGTACCGGAGGAGGGAGCAGGGGAGGCTCTCGGGCCAGAATTTTGACAAACGGCCTCACATATATTAAACAAGAGAGATGACATGCTGCAGCCCTGGTGAGGCCCCAGATGTGAGGGATGAAAAAATGGGCTGATCCATCTCACAGGTCTCAGTGACAGGGAGAAATGGATCCACCCTAAAAGGGGCTGCACACGGGGCCTCGGGCTTTAATAAGTCCAATGAGAATTTGGTGCCCCTTGGGAGGCCAGCCCCTGAGGAAGGAGCACAGGAGCAGGGCAGAAGGCTCTGCCTTCCAGGGAAAGAGTGTTCCTCTGGCTGACACCAACAGGCTTGACTTGAGACACTGAGCACAAGCGGAGAGAGCCAGGGCCTTCTGGAAAGGAGGACTGAGGGGCAGGAACCAGTTCCCACCAGGGCAAGTGATTCAACCTTTCTGACTCTCAGCATCTGCATATGCAACACGAGGTTACTGCATGTGCTAAACTTCATATCAGTAGCATGATATTGCTCATGTTAAATTTCATATCACTAGCATGATACTGCATGTGTTAAATTTCATATCAGGAGCAGCAATATAGGGGCTGGTGTTGACTAAGCACACACCATGTGTCGAACATCACGGAAAGCACATCAATGAACTCTCTTATTATTACCCATCTTCTCAGAGAGGCTTCTAGTATGGCTGTGGAGCCCGACTGCCTGGGTTTGAATCCCAGCCCTACCCTTCACAGCTAGATGACCTCGGGCAGGTTACTTAAGTTCTCTGTGCCTCCATGAAATACCTACCTGATTCGCAGCACATCAGTGCTCAGTAAATCTAAGAAATTATTACATACATGGTCAACACTCACAAATGTTAGTTCCCTTCTTTTGTGCCCTTCTCTAGCTCAAGGAGATGAACTTCCAAGGTCAAGGTCTCAGGGAGGAACAGTTGCAGGAGGAAAGGTCAGAGCCTCATCTGGCTTCCCTGGGATTGTTCTACTTAAAGAGATTGGGGCCAGGGTTCATGGGCCAAGGTCCCTTCAAGGCAAATGCTTTTGGTTTTAAAAGGATGGAGTTGAGCAGAGAGTGGAGATGGAGTTGGGGTGATCACTGAACTGGAATAGGATCTTTTAAAAATTATAATCATAGTCCCTCCTGCTCCATTCTGAGATGCTCTCTCACCTCCAGGTCCTTGGACCTGCTGTTCCCTCTGCCTGGCACCCGATTCTCTCCTGTTTTGCCTTCGAAATTCTTCCTGGAGACCCACCCCACCCAAAGCTGTGTCAGTCAATGCCCTTCCTCTGTGCTCCTGCCTGTGAACTCCCCTCGCCACACACATCTACATCACAGCACAGTTCAGACACGGCTGGTTCACACGTCTCAATCCCTGTCGCAACGCTGTCTCAGCACCGCGGCATCCCCAGCACTGAGAAGAACAGCTGTCCTAGAGGAAGTACTCAGTGAATATGTATTAAATGACTGAACGGATAAACGCTCTCCAACTACCAGCCCCAGACTTGGATGCCCTGTTAGTGGACGATTGTGGTCTCTGTCTTTCCAGCCTGAAGAGACTTCACTTCCTTCTCTTTCTGTCCAAGGGTTTGGGTGAAGCTAATGCCACTCTCTGGACCATGCGACTCAGGTCATTCCAGTCTCCCCCAGAGTCTAAATCATTGGTTCAGGTTTGGTCACATGACTTAAGCTAAGCCGATGAAAGTCATAACCAGGATTTTAGCTGGAAATATGGGAAAGAAACCCCATCTCTCTGCTGGTATTGCTACATTTTTAAGATGGAAGTCTGGCACTCCAGCCTGGGTGACAGAGCAGAGACTCTGTCAAAAACAAAAAAAAAAAAAAAAGGAAGCCTGGTCTGTGCGATGTGATCATCTTTGCTAGCATCTTTGCTAGCACTGGGGGAAAAGCTGTTTGAGAATGAAGCCAACACTAATTCAAAGGGAAGAGAGACAAGAGAGACACAAGATAAGGAGAGGGCATGACTGGGTTCCAGATGAAATCTGGTCACCTGGATCCAGCTGTGCCTGAAGCAGACTTTGTGGTAGCTCACACAGCATCTATTCCATCCACTCACCATTTGAGAGGTTTTGACTCATTCTTAGCTCCAGAGGTGGGCTTGGTCAAGCTAAGGGAATAAGCTCATGACATTCCCCCAGCTGTGGCAAAGATTAAGGAGAGAGAACATGACCTAAGCCCACCAGAGGGAAGTTTGGGAATCTAGTCAATATGGGAGAATGAGAAGCCCTTTCTCTCCTACAAGGGAAGGAGGATTTACCCAGCCTTAGGAAGAGCTCTCCCCAACAGGGAAACCAGCCCAGCAACAAAGTAAACATGTGGAGGGCACCGAGCTCAGATGAGTACACAGAGGAAGAGAACTCAGCCCTTCTGACCTCAGTGACTCTGGATCAAACATGTCCTGAAGTCCACACCATAGCTGTGCTTGTCCTTTCCATGAACCAACGTATGATATCTCCTTACTTAGACTGATGTGAGTAGGTTTTTCTGTCACAACCCAGAGCACTTTAGCTGTTCCACCTGGACGTTCCAGTTACACAAACAAATGAACACCCCTTGTTCACTTAAGCTTGGGATTCTATCACTGGTAAGCAAAAGAACCCTGACTAATCACGCCTTTCATATGCACACCCCGCTTTGAGGTGCTGACCTGTTCCCTGTATTTAGAGCTCCTCACTGGAGTCCACCTACCCCATAGGGCCACCCAGAACCCTCCACAGCTCACCTAACTTGAGGTCTTGCCAGCTTCCATCTCCAACCTTCCATAGCATGCCTCTTAGGCAGGGGGAGGCAGAGGGCCAGAGAGTAAGTATTTTTGACTTTGTGAGCCATTCAGTCTCTGTCACCACCGCCCAGTGCTGCCATCTCAGTGTTAAAGCAGCCATGGATAATACAAAACAATGACAGTAGCTGTGTTCCAAGAAAACCTTATTTATGGACATTGAAATTTGAATTTCATGTAACTTTCACATGTCACAAAACAGCATTCCTCTTCTTTTGATTTATTTTCTTAGCATTTAAAAATCCAAAAGCTATCCTTAGCTTGAGGGCTGCATATAAACAGGTGGTGGGCCAGCTTTGACCCACAGGCCCTAGTTTGCCAATCTCTGCCCTGGGGTCTCAAAGTGCCTTTGGACTGCAGTCCCTCCAACTCTCCCCATTTCTCCCACCACCCCACCCCACTGGGCTGAGCTGCTGAAGTCCCAGCATGCCTTGGGCCTCTGGTGCCTGAAGCTGCTCTTGTCCTGAAGGTCGAAGCCACTTACCAGAAGGACCACCCGTAATCCCAGGAATGGGGTCTCCAGTCTTCAGGGCCGAGGCTTACGGTGACCTGGAACACTTGTGTGTACATCATGTGGGCGACCATTCCCAGGAGGCCTGCGGGGCAGAGAGCAGAGAAAAGCGTCAGGAAGTAAGGAAGGGCTTCGTCCCCACACACCCACGGCCTCTCTGCTGCCTGCCTGCCTATGATCACTGTGGAGAACAGGGACCCCTGGGGAAGGACCCCTTGGGAGGCTGGACGGGGTAGTTCTCTTTTCTTTCTTTTTGTTCTTAAGACAGGGTCTTGCTCTGTTGCCAGGCTGGAGTGCAGTGGCACAATCATAGCTCACTGCAGCCTCCAACTCTTGGGCTCAAGCAATCCTCCCACCCCAGCTGCCTGAGTAGCTGGGACTACAGCCGTGCACCACAATGCCTGGCTAATTTTTAAAACTTTGTGTAAGGATGGGGTCTCACTATGTTGTCCAGGTTGGTCTCAAACTCCTGAGCTCAAGTGATCCTCCTGCCTCGGCCTCCCAAAATGCTGGGATTATAGGCATGAGCCACCACTTCTGGCCCAGAGGTTGGTGGTTTTCTAAGCCAGACCAAGGGACTTGAGTTTGGGCCAGAGGCAAAGGGGAGTCCTGAAAAAAATTTAAGCAAAGGAGATGCAGAGTCAGATCTGTGTATAGGTTAGCGAACTCTCTGTAAAGGGCCAGAGAAGCAAATATTTCAGGTTCCATGGGCCACATGGTCTCTGTTGGAACGACTCAACTCTGCTGTTGTAACACCAGAGGAGCTGCAGACAATACAGAAATGAGTGAGCATGGCTGTATTCCAATAAAACTTTATTTACAAAAACAGGCATTGGGGCAGATTTAGCCCACAAGTCTTAGTAAGTCATGAAATCAACTTCATGGATTTTTTTGTTTTTAGCCTGTTGCCTAGGCTGGCATGATCATAGCTCACTGCAGCCTCAACCTCCTGGGCTTAAGCGATCCTTCCATCTCAGCCTCCTAAGTAGCTGGGACTACAGGTGCATGCCACTATGCCAGGCCAATTTTTTGTATTTTCGTTTTTGTAGAAATGGGGGTCTTGCTATGTTGCTCAGGCTGGTCTCAAACTCCCGGGATCAAGAAATCCTCCCACATCAGCCTCCCCAAGTGCTAGGATTAGAGGCTCAATTGTTTATATTTAAAGCATTTTCCCCCATCTAGTAAGAAGAGCCAGCTGTAGAGTGGGCTTTGGCTGGGGTTGGGGGACCATTATTTTCTCAGTGTTTTGTAGAACTTCCACTCTTTTAAGACAAAGGAGAGAGAACTGCCTGGCTGCTAATGGGAGAAAGGGTTCCCCAAAAGCCTGTCATATTTCTGTTAGTACTAGTGAGCTTGAGCATTTTTCACATTTATTAATCACTTCTATTTCTTCTTCTTTGAATGTCTGTATCTTTTGCCAATTTTCTTTTTGTTTTTAAAAATCTTTTTCCTTAGCAATTGGCAGGAATTCTTTGTATGGTCTGAATATTAATCCTATCTGCTGCATAGATTACATTTAAAAAAAAAAAAAGACTTTTTTTTTTTTTTTTGAGACTGAGTCTCCCTCTGTCACTCACGCTGGAGTGCAGTGGCTCCATCTGGGCTCACTGCAAGCTCCACCTCCCAGGCTCAGGTGATCCTCCCACCTCAGCTTCCTAAGTAGCTGGGACTACAAGCACGCACCACCACACCCGGCTAATTTTTGTATTTCCTCTGCTGATTTTAAGGGACACTTTTATACCATATTCCCAGTCCCACAAATACACGAGTGCACCTCCTAACTTGTCATTCTGTCCCACTGATCTTTCTCTGTGTTCCTGCATCAGTACCACACTGTTTTAATCACTGTAACTTTACAATACAATCTGTTTTCTGAAGGGACGAGTCTTTCCTCTTTCCTCTTTATTACTGCCCAGTGCTGAGTCTTTCTGGAATTGAAGCTGTTTCCACTCAGAAGGGTGTTGACCCCTTTCTTAGTCTTCTGCCGGTTCCTTTTCTGAGGGCTGGAATATTCATGAGAAGGACCACTCCTTATGCCAGGATAGTAGGAGCACAACAGTATTTTAATACAAAATCTCCCACCCAGAAGCTGGACTTAGCCTATTGGCAAAATAATTAATTTTCTGAACTATTAGTTTAGAAAAGCATTGATTCCTAAATTAAATTCTATTTATCCCCAAATATGAAAGACCATGCTTTAAGGAAATTCAATAAGTAAAAATTACAGTTCACTTAAAGATACCTTGGTGGAACTCTCTGATTGCATTTTAAAGATTCTGCTTCAAAAATCTGACCCTTGCCTATGTTTTCAAAAGCATGTTAATTGTGTAAAGCAAGGTCCACCCCCAGCATCTGTCCTACAAATCCTCATCAGAAGGCATAATTTCCAACTCATCTGAATTAAAAAGTGACTTTTTGGTGAGTTACTGCACCTCCTGAATTACAGGAGACTAAATGAATGAGGCTTTCCTGCTGCCGTGATTACTTCCTGGCTTGGACTCACACCAGGAAACCCACAGCTGTAAATCTCTCCTTGTGGTTTCTGGAATCTCCCAACTCCTGAAACTATAAATGGAATTCCCAACCGCTGTGGTCAGGTGGGTATGGTTTCTCCAGGCCCCAAGGAAACCTTGGAGAACACTGGAAATGGGGGGATGTTGGCCAGGGGGCCAGAGCTGGGCTGGGTGTGGTGCTCCCCAGAACACAGAGCAGGAAGAGCTGTCATGACTCCTAGCCCTGCCCTCGGCTAGTCCAAAATGAGGAAGCTGAATTCTGTTAAGTCCAGGAATGTTGAGTCCAGGGGGGCTGAGAATTAAGAGACAACGTCAAGCGCATCACAAGGTGAACCCAGAGGAAAGCAGAGCCAGGAAAGTGAAAGAGAGAGCCCAGCTTCCAGCTCTGTCACTGATGTGGTGTGGATCTGTGTCCCACCCAAATCTCCCGTCAAATTGTAATCCGCAGTGTTGAAGGAGGGGCCTGGTGGGAGGTGACTGGATCATGGGGGAAGATTTCCCTCTTGCTGTTCTCGTGATAGCGAGTGAGTTCTCATGAGATATCCAGTTGTTTAAAAGTATGTAGCACCTCCTCCTTCACTCTCTTCGTCCTTCTCCAGTCGTGTAAGACATGCCTGCTTCCCCTTCACCCTCTGTCATGATTATAAGTTTCCTGAGGCTTCCCAAGCCATGCTTCCTGTACAGCCTGCAGAACCATGAGCCAATTAAACCTCTTTTCTTTACAAGTTACCCAGTCTCAGGTAGTTCTTTATAGCAATGTGAGAACGGACTAATACAGTCACTTACCAGCTTTATAACATTGGGTAGGTTGACTTTCTGGGCCTCAGTTTCCTCACCTGTCATATGGGGATAATAATAGTACCTACCTCATAGACTGGTATGAGGATTCAGTGGCTTATATTTATAAAGCACTTAGAACAGCACTGGGCACAAAATAAGCTCCACAGAAGTTTCTTGAATGAATGAATGAAGAATATACACCTGAGACTCACTATGTAGGCCCACTAGGCTGTATGAGGCTCTTGCCTCAGCCTTCTGAGTAGCTGGGATTACAGGCGCCCACCACTACGCCTGGCTAATTTTTGTATTTTTAGTACAGACGGGGTTTCATCACGTTAGTCAGGCTGGTCTTGAACTCCTGACCTCAGGTGATCAGCCCACCTCGGTCCCAAAGCGCTGGGATTGCAAGTGCTCGGCCTTGAAATGCCTATTCTCTATCTAAACAGGGATAGCAAGCATACAGGTGAAGGGCCAGGTCTGCTATTCAGGGAGTAGTCAGAACCGAAGACTTAAATGCGTGAATCATATGTGAATGATAAATAACACAGTGTGCCTAGAAGAGGTCGCCTGGAGACAGACTGTAGGAATAGGAGAGAGAAGGCTCCCAGGATAAAGCCAACATCTGATCTTAAGCAGAGTAGGAAGGACCAGCAAAGATAGCTGAGGCGGAGTGGCCAGGGAAGGCTGAGGGAAAACCAGTGTGGAGTTGTCAACTGCAAGAGGTTTAGAAGAGGAGGAGGGTAAATGATAGAGAAAGCTTTCAAAGCATAATGCTTCCTGGGGAAGTGGGAAAATGGGGTGATAGCTGGGGAGGTCCTGGGGCTCAGGAAGGCATTTTATTTGTTTATTTAAAAACATATACATGTAATACATCTATCTTTTGTGTGCGTGCGTGCGTGCGTGTGTGTGTGTGTGTGTGTGTACAGACAGTGTCCCGCCATGTTGCCCAGGCTGGTCTCAAACTCCTGGCCTCAAGCAACACTCCAGACTTGGCCCCGCAAAGCTCTAGAATTACAGGCATGAGCCACCGTGCCTGTCCGGGAAGGCGTTTTAACAATGGGAGATAGAGAATGTCTCCACGCCCATGCAGAATGATCAGGCAGAGAGGGAGAGACGGACAGAGCAGGGGAGCGAGAGGGCAATTGTGGAAGCAAGGTCCAGAGACAGCCAGAAGGTGGGAGGAGGTTCTAGAAAACATTGGAACTGGCTTTTGATGGGAATTGGGATGCGTTACCCAAGGGAGCAGGAGGACAGCATCTGAGTGAGACCCAAGTTTTGCTGGTTTGTTTTTTGGTTTTTAAGACAGGGTCTCGCTCTGTTGCCCGGGCTGGAGTGTAGTGGCACCATCAGAGCTCACTGCAGCCTCAACCTGCTGGGCTCAAATAATCCTTCTGGCCCAGCCTCCTGAGTAGCTGGGACTATAGGCAAGTGCTGCCATGCCTGGCTGACATTTTTATTTTTGTAGAGACAGGGTTTCATTATGTTGTCCAGGCTGGTCTTGAACTCCTGGCCTCAAGAGATCCTCCTGCCTCAGTCTCCTAAAGTGCCGGAATCCAGGCAGGAGCCCCTGTGCCTGGCTGGATCTGAGTTCTTGAGCAGATGAACCCCCCTCCTCTCCAGCAAGCGAGAGACAAGGTCACCAGCTGAGAGCGAGGCGGCTGACTGGGGAAGTGGGGGTTGAGGAGCAGCGAGGAGAGCGTGTGAAACAGTCTTTTCTGAGAGTGGGGAAGCACAAACACGCTGTGGAAGTGCGTGCGGCTCTCGGGGCAGCGTTGCTTGTCGTGTGAGATCCGTGTTCATGAATTTAAAGTAAGCCCAGGCAGCGTGGCTGTGGGATTCAGGTAGGGAGAGACTAGTTGGCCTGGTGACACCTGTCAGGGCCTCTTGAGTCCAGAGGACACACAGGAATGCCAACCCCAGATGCCCCAAATCATCTTTCACTTGAACACTGGGGAGAGGGATGGCAGGTTCCTGGGCCTCCCTTGAGGTGGGGGTGGACCAGAGCCCACGTGACCCCCCCCAAGGGGACAGTCTCCCACCTGGAGCTACCCCTGGGTGAGGACATAGAGCAGCCGTGACAACCCCAATTCCAGGATCCCCCTGCCTCTGGCCTGGCTCCCTTTGGCAGGGTTTGGATGCTTTATGCGAATGTCACGCTCCATTTAATTGAGATACCAGGGAGGTAGCTGATTAATTGATTTATAATAGAGTTTATTATTAAAGATGCTAAGTTATTACTGAGAACACGCGGTGAGCACTCATGTTTAAATAAATATTCTTGTAGATGCTGGGCATGCGTGTCATGTCCAGGACTTGAGACGCAGAGGGGTTGGTGGGGACCTGGAGGGGGCTGGAACCAGACAGATGGGGCGGGAGAGCTTCAAAGGGAAACCCCTGACCTTCAGCTGGTCACTGAGCAAATATCAGGCACCTGCTGTGCTTTAGGCTTTTCTACAGGGGTCAAGCGGCCTGTTCTCCCCATGCTCCCATGGGATGGGAGAGGCAGACACACAGACTGGGCACCTCTGGGCATCAGGGCAGTCAAGAGGGGCAGTCCAGGGGTCTGTGGGGTGGGGCGGTCAGAAGAGGCCCCCAGAGAAGGCGGTATAGGAGCTGAGAGTGGAAGGGTCAGAGGGAGGAGGAGGAGGGTGGAGCGGGCAGGGGAACCCACACCAGGAGAAACCCACAGGCAAAGTGGTTTGGTGTGGCTGTCACAGGCGGTTAGGTGGGGGCACGTGGGAGGTGAGAAATGCTGCTGCCGGGTAAACAAGGACATTCCATGGGAAATTTTAAGCCATCTGAGGCAGTTTGGACTTTATCCTGAGGGCCCGGGGCAGGAATTGCAACTTTCGGAGCAAAGTGGTTGGGTGGAGGAGGCGAGTATGGCTGTGGCCTGAGAAGGGCGGCGGGGGGGCAAGAGGAGCAGGAGGCAGGGAGCCTGGGAGGAGCAGCTGCAGTCCTCCCCACAGGGCAGGTGAGGATGAGGATGGGCCGGACTTGCCAGGGCGCTGAGGTGCTGAAGGCAGGGAGCCCTGGGGCACCGGGTACCGCTGAGACCGCTCACTTCCCAGCAAACCGTCAGGCACTGAAGAACCCTGGCTCAGGAATGGCAAGGGACTGGGGGAAACTGGGAGCAACTGGGTGAAGCTGTTGGAATTGACCCAATTAATATCAGCCCCAGAAGAGTCTCCCACGGAAAAAAAAAAAAAAAAAAAAAAAACGTTGAGAAACTAAAGACTGGTGTTTCAAGACACCTATCCACTGGGGGCAGAGGAGAAAATAAATCCCTTATCTGAACATATCTAAAATATGCTGATGTTGGTCACAACGGAGACCAAAGCCTGGCTTTTCCCTGTGCCCTCTGCCCTGGGGGAGCCCACGTGGCCAGGTTCACCAGCACATAAGGCCACCCCTGAGAAGCGGAGCTGACGTTTAAAACTTGCCCAGACCTATTTTTAAAGAACAAGCTATTTTTAGACACTCTCTTGAGAACCCGAAGCCTCTCTTGGTAGCATATTTCAGGGTTTATAAAGTTCCTCCTTACACATAACCTAAATCTTTCCAGCTCCAATTTAAGCTAATTTCTTGCTTTGCCCTCTGAGGACCGGGGGAGCGGGTGAGCCGGTTAGTATCTTCTTGAGAGGAGCATTTTGGGGGGTCAGCAGTTACCGAGGTGCCCCCCAACCTTGTCTTGTCTGCATAGATCATTCCAATTCATCTGCCCTTTCTCCAAAGGTCCCCTTTTAGATTCACCGGAGTCATTAGCATCACTTTGGTTGGAATTCTGCCTTTTAAAGTGAAGTGGCCCAAATCAGAGGTGGCACTTCATGGAGACTTTCCAATTTCGAGTAATGGGTTTACTGAACTTCCACCAGCCTTGTTCAGCTCAGCTGCCCCCATCCAGCCCCGCGGCAGTGAATAGGCTCAGATCCCCCAGGTGGGGTTCAGAGTGAGCCCAGAGGCCATGGCTCCAGGACCTAGTGGGTCCAGGGTAACCTAGGACAAACTGGTGGTGGGACGATTTCTGACATTAATGGACATTAATGACAGGCTGCCGGCATTTAGGTAACTAAATAGAAAGCACCCATGACCTCAGGGCACAGCTGTCCCAGAAGACTGAGAGAACAGGAGCCCGATTTGGCTTTCGAGATTTCAAGAGCCTACATCCAGGTGTTCCAAGAAAAAGGTTGAGAAGAATACGCAATCAAGCAGAGACAGTTTCTCTGCTCCTTCCACCTGGAAATCAGCTAAAGTTGCTTGCCTGGAGGGGAGCGAGACGCAGGGGAGGAGGAGGAGGAGGGAAAGGAGAGAAGAGTGGGGAGGACGGTAAAGGTCGGGGAATGGGGAGGAGGAGTAGAAGGCAAAAGGGGAGGAGGAGGGGGAGGATAAGGGGGAGAGAAGGGAGAGGAAAAGGAGAAGGAAAGCGGAGAGGAGGAGGGGGAAGAAGAGGAGGAGCGGGGGATGGTTGGTCCTCAGAAGGAATGAGCTGCACTGTGTACATATGAGCAGGGCTTCCCTAAAAGGCCCCCAGCCTCCACTTGAAGCCCTTTCCATTACATCCCCCGGGAGCCACAGGGAGGTGAACTTAGCACCCACAAAGGGTCCTTTCCCAGTCTGAGTGGACAGTGGACACCTTGCGAGCTGGGTCGTGTGCTCATGGACACAGCCAGCACATCCTCGAGGGCTGTTCAAAGAGTGATGTCCACGTGTGCCCACCTGTGTCACCTGTGTCCACCTGTGTCCCTGTGTCACCTGTATCTCCTGATGCCCACCTGTGTCCACCTGTGTTCATCTGTGTCCACTTGTGTCCTGGACACCCCACATGCCTCTTCACGTGGACTAAGCTCCATTTTGGCGGCCTTGTACTCTCACAGGTCCCCCAAGATGAGGATGGGCCTCTCACCTGGAGGATGACGGAGAGAGGACAAGGAGAAAGATCTCGGGCTTGTGACTGAATGGGAATGAGATCCAGGAGAAGGGAGAAAGGCACCCTTGGATGTACACACCCTTAACTTACAATCCTGCCCATCTCATCTCTACCTTCTACATTTCTACCCCAGAAATTCACATGCTTGAGTCCAGGAGTTCAAGGCTGCAATGAGCTATGATCGCACCACTGCATTCCAGCCTGGGCGACAGAGCAAGAACTCAATTCTTAAAAAAAAAAAACAAAAAAACTACCCTGGGACAACAGGCATCCAGGGTGCTCGATCATGATGGTGGAACTGATGAATGAGGGAATGACCCTGACTCTGCAAGGGATCCTCCCCCGGTGGATGCCGTGGCTTGTCCCCTGCTGAGGACTTTCATGCCCATTCTCCTTTGATCCCCACAACAGGCCCATTAGGTGTACATTTCACAGGTGAGAATGAAAGTGGGCTGAGGAGAGGTTAAGGGCCCGGCGAGCTGTGGTGAGTCCAGGAGTAGAGTCCACATCTCTTTTTGGTCCAACCTTCATTCATTCATTCCACATGGAGCTATTGAGTATCTACTACAAGCCTGACACTGCGCTGAGGGCTGCAGAAAAAGACCAATGGGGCCGGGCACAGTGGTACAAGCCGGTAATCCCAGCACTTTGGGAGGCAGAGGCACATGGATCACCTGAGGTCAGGAGTTCGAGACCAACCTGGAAAACATGGTGAAACTCCATCTCTACTAAAATACAAATATTAGCCGGGTGTGGTAGCGGGTGCCTGTGATCCCAGCTACTCGGGAACCTGAGGCAGGAGAATTGCTTGAACTCACGAAAGAGAGGTTGCAGTGAGCCAAGATTGTGCCACTATACTCCAGCCTGGGTGACAGAACGAGACTCAGTCTCCAAAAAAAAAAAAAAAAAAGAGACTAATGGAACAGACGTGGTCCCTACCCACTGCGAGCCTCTGCTCCAGTGGAAAAGGTAGATACTAGCAAGAAATCACCCTCGAGGGCCATGAGTCAGGGCTCGGGAGGTACAGGGTCCCTGGAGCTGGAGCCTACAGCTGGGTCCTCTGTTCTGGGGCTCAGGGAGGGCTTCCCTGAGGCAGAATGTTTCAGCAGAGCCTGAAGGAGAAGGAGGAATTAACTAGGTCACAGCTGCCCAAAGTGTGGGGCTCACCCCTCTGGGATGCTTAAGCTCATTTTAGAGCAGGATTTCTAAACCTCAGCACTACTGACATTTGGGGACAAAGAAGGCTTTGATGTCAGGGCTGTCCTGGGTGTTAGTGGATGCTTAGCACCATCCCTGGCCTTGGCCTACTGGATGCCAGGAATATGCACCCCCCATCCCCACGTACTCCCAGTCATAAACACCAGAAATGTCTCCAAACATTGGCCAAATATCCTTGTGGTGGGGAGGGCAGGGACAGTGGGGGACAAAATAATCCCCCATTGAATCCACTGTTTTAGATTTTTCATGAATGTTTTTGTTTCTATTTTATTTTATTATTCAGAAAGGGTCTTGCTCTATCACCCAGTCTAGAGTGTAGTGGTACGATAGTTGCTCACTGCAGCCTTCAACTCTTGGACTCAAGCGAGCCTCCCGCCTCAGCCTCCTGAATAGCTGGGACCACAGGTGCTCGCCCCCCCCATGCCCAGCTCATATTTTTGGTTTTTGCAGAGACAGGGTCTCCCTATGTTGCCCAGGATGGTCTCAAACTCCTCGGCTCAAGTGATCCCACCTCAGCCTCTCAAAGTGCTGGGATTACAGGCGTGGGCCATCGCTCCCATCTCCTCACGAACATTTTTACAATGGTAATTTCTTTTTGACAGTTCTTTTGTATTTATTGCAAGTGATACTGGCTTTTCATTTCCGGTGGTGATCTGAAGGTTCCTTTCTGAATGAATTTAGGTTGTGAAAACAGTGAGTGATTTAGAGAAAATGCGAAGTGAACATTGGACCTGTGGCATGTGGATGTGGCACGGTTGCAGGGGGAGAATGCAGACAGATGAAGCGGAAGAGATGCGGAGTTGGATGAGGAGTGGGGCGGAGGCTCCCATCACAACATGGGGGTGGGCTCTAAAGTGTCCCTGACAGGCCTGGGAATCCCCCAGGGAGGTGCCACATAGGTGCACACACCCATTCTCTTGGAAGTTCAAGCCCAGCTTTCTTCCAGCCTGGCAACAGATTGGTCTCTCTTTGCTTGGGCACCAGAGGAAAGGATTGGCTCAACTTTGGGGGCCCATGTGGAAGGATAAAGGTCCCTGAATACTAGACGCACACTGTTTGAGGCAAGATGCTTGCATGATGAAAGGCATAGGGGTGGACAGGAGCAGTGGCTGATGCCTATAATCCCAGCACTTTGGGAGGCCAAGGCAGGCAGATCATTTGAGGCCATGAGTTTGAGACCACCCTGGGCAACATAGTGAAACCCCGTCTCTACTAAAAAATACAAAAATTAGCTGGGCGTGGTGGTGGGCGCCTGTAGTTCCAGCTACTTGGGAGGCTAAGGCAAGAGAATCTCTTGAACCCAGGAGGTGGAGGTTGCGGTGAGCCAAGATCATGCCACTGCACTCCAGCCTGGGCAACAGAGCAAGACTCCATCTCAAAAAAAAAAAAAAAAAAAGAAAGAAGAAAGAGGAAGGAAGGAAGGAAGGAAGGAAGGAAGGAAGGAAGGAAGGAAGGAAGGAAGGAAGGAAGGAAAAAAGGAAGGAAAGAAGGAAGGTGTGCGGGGCCAGGTGCAATGGTTCACTCCTGTAATCCCAGCATTTTGGGAGGCTGAGGCAGGAGGATCACTTGACGCCAGGGGTTCAAGACCAGCCTGGGCAACATCGGGAAACCCCGTCTCTACAAGAAAACAAAAGGCAAGGGGTTCTCTGAGATCAATGGGGAGTGTGCAGCATCCTGGGGAAGCCTGTCTTCATTTCCTTCTGTGGTTTGCGCTCATGGGAGACACTGGGCGGACTCCCCCTCCCATCTTCTTTCTCTCCGTCTCTCTAGTTTTTATCTCTCGTTGTCTGTTTGCCACTGTTCTGTGTCTGCCTCTCTCTCTCCCTATCCCCTCTCCAAGACATCTAGTTAAATCTCCCCAGGTGACAAGCAGGAATAGTCACTGTATTCACGACTCCATGGTGGGCCTCCCCTCTCCTCCTGTTTTGCTCTCGGAGGGCCCTGATCGGCAGAGACGCCTGTGACCGGTCTATGCCTGCAGTGTCAGGCCCCAGCTCACCCCCCGCCAGCCAGCTCAGTCTTTGTGCCTCAGCATAGAACTGAGCCCTTTGCAAGCCACCTCGAGAACATTCCTCCCAGCACTATCTTCCATCCCTCTAGTCTCATTCGCTGAAACGCAAATCCAGCTCTTCTGGCCAGTTAAGTTTTAAGTGGTCTGAGCTTCCACGCTTCCCTGCGGCGACACTGGGATTCCATCCAATTAGTTTCACTGGCCAGGAACTAAGAAAGCTGCCTGTGCACTAAGAAAATGAGAGGATGGGCGGCCACCTTGACAAATGTCCAGAGAGCCAAAATTGACAGCCTCTCTTTACCCGGGGCACTTTACAGTTTGTAAAGCACTCGACCATCCCTTGTCCTGTGTAATCCTTGCCTTAACCCAGGAAGGCTAGGCTTCATTACACCCTACTTGACAAATGAGAGTGTAAAGCTCAGAGAGGTAAATCAACTCACCCAGGGTAACACAGCAAGAAAGGGGTGTATTTGAGTCCAGGTCTGCCCAACTCCAAGGCCAGGTGTTTTACCATTCCATCACAGTCTCTTCCACTCATTCATTCATTCAGCAAATTGTTTATTAAGCACTTTCTGGATGACAGGCTGTCTTCACGGTTCAGGAAATAAAAGAGTATATAAGACAAAAAGGTCCCCGCCCTCAAGGAGCTGGTAGTCTTATGAAGGAAGATGGGAAATAAATGTACACATTTAAAAATTCAGAGTTTAGCCAGGCACAGTGTCTCATGCCTGTAATCCCAGCAATTTGGGAGGCCAAGGCAGGAGGATCGCTTGAGGCCAGGAATTCAAACCCAGCCTGGGCAACATAGTGAGACCCCATCTCTACAAAAACAAATCAATAAAAATACCTTTTAAAATTCATAGTCTAATAAATGCTATGAAGGCAAAGAAGGGGATATGGAAGATAATGAGTGAGTCAGTTAGTTTAGCCACGGAAGTCAGGGTGGGCCTCCCTGAGAAGATGACATTTAAGCTGAGACCTGAAAACTGTGAAGGTTCTGGAGGGAGAGCGCCCCAGATGGAGAGAATGGTGAGGCAGGAAGAGACCAAGTGAGTTCACAGTTTCAGACCCAGGGCAGGGAAGGAGTGAGGAGGTTAGGAGGGGGGTGAGAGGTGGGACTGTTGCTATGAGGAGCCACAAGATGGTCGTGAGCTGTGGGAGGGGTAGGAGTGACACCATCAGCCTTATCCCATTTGGAAGTGCGTGCTGGCTCCACCTCTCTGCAGGCCCTTGGTCTTCTCCTGACTTCTGGCTCTAGGGGGCGCTCACAGAGGGGCCGCGACACCTTCCAAGGAAGTGTCTGGCTCTGCGAGGCCCACCTCTGTTCTGGGACAGGATCCAAGATGCGAAGCCTTCAAGATTGGGACCCAGGCCATATATGGCCACAGTGACAGGCGGACGAAGCTGGAGCGAGGTCATGCAGAAGCATGGAGGGGGGTCTCAGCACCATGCCCCAGTCCACCCTCCGGCAGATGCTAAGAGCTCCATCGGGGTAAGCAGCTGTGAGATTGCCCAGGGTCAGGCAAATCTAGGGGCAGAGAGGGCAGGGCCCTGGCAGCCCAGGGTATCTCATGCATCTCACTGCCTGGCCCAGGCATCACTGTCTTTGCTCCCACTGGCCCTGGAGTCCCTGCTAAACACCATCAGTTCTCACCTGTTACATTCCTTGAACAGCAGCTGGTTTTCTATCCGTCTTTATTTATTTTATTTACTGTCTTTATTTTGAGAGTTAGAATCTCACTGTCACCCAGGCTGGAGTGCAGTGGCACGATCATAGCTCACTGCAGCCTCAAACTCCTGGGCTCAGGTGATCCTCCCATCTTAGCTTCCCAAGTGGCTGAGACCACAGGCGTGCACCACCATGCCCAGCTAATTTTTTTCATTTTTGCGCAGAAACGGGGTCTTGCTGTGTTGGCCAGGCTTATCCGGAACTCTTGGCCTCAAGCATTTCTCCCAGCTCTGCCTCCCAAAGTGCTGGTATTACAGACATGAGCTGCCACACCCAGCCATCCTGCCTGTCTTCTGAGGAAGGCCTGTGACTCTGGGAGGTGCTCCCAGCAGGGGCTACCTCCAGCTCAGAGCTGGGTTTAGGACTAGGAGACCCCTTCAACCATCAGAGATTAAGGTTTAGCTGGTTTTGCAAGCTGCTGAGGAGCAGAGGCAAGGGAGGAGGAGGCTCCAGAGGAAGGGGTGGCTCTAAGGAGGCCCTGGGTGGGCAGCCTGGGCTGAGGCTCCCCAAGTCTGCACCTGCCTGCCCTGACCAGGCTCAGGTGTGAAGCCACAGAGACCCCAGGTCACAGGCTCACACAAGCTTAGCCCTGCCCTGTTCCTGAACCAGGCCTGGTCGGGCAGGAAGAGGTACAGGAGCCACATGGCAGGTGCTCAGTAAATGCTGATTGACTCTCACATAGCCTCTACCTCAGCAGGTCTGGAAGCCCCCAGACTTTCCATCCCCCACAATATCACATGGGCAGTAACTAGGGGACAGTTGCTCCCCATTCCAGACAAGGTGTTCTCTGTTCTCTGTCCTCTGGCAGAGTCTGCCAGGCCTCCACCTTCACAGAGACAAATTGTGGGTAAATGCGAACTCACACATTGTCTCAGAATAGCCATTGGGGAGTTTCTGATCCTGGGGAAAGCACATGGAAAAAACACTTGGTGGGGAGAATTTTCCCAATGTGGAGAATTTCCATCAAGGGAAAATATCCTCTTAGGGGCTCTTAGACTCCCCAGCCATCTGCAGCACCGAACAGCCTTCTGCAGGGAGGGACTGGGAGTCCAGGGAGACAGGAGCAGCTCTTCTGTGTGAAACCAGGACAGGACGCCAGCCTAGGCAGAGACCAAGGAAGTCACAGGTATGGAGGACCCTCAGAAAGGGCCAGTGGGAGGCTGGACGTGGTGGCTTATGTCTGTAATCCCAGCACTCTGGGAGGCTGAGGCAGGCGGATCACCTGACGTCAGGAGTTCGAGACCAGCCTGGCCAAAATGGTGAAACCCCGTCTCTATTTAAAACAATAATAATAATAATACAAAAATTAGCCATGTGTGGTGGCGTGCACCTGTAATCCCAGCTACTCAGGAGGCTGAAGCACAAGAATCACTTGAATCCAGGAGGCGGAGGTTGCAGTGAGTTGAGATCGCGCCAGTGTGCTCCAGCCTGGGTGACAGTGAGACTCCATTTCAAAAAAAAAAAAAAAATTAAAAAAAGGAGAAAGGGCCAGTGGGAGTGTCAGGTCTGGGAGGGAAGGAGGGTGAATTTGGCAATGGCTGTCCAAACTGAAATGCACTTTCCTTTTGACCCCGCAATTCCACCTCTAGGAATTTACCCTCAGATATATTTGCAAGTGTGGGCAAAATTTATGGACGAGGGTATTCACTATAGCAGAGGATTGGAAACACCCTAAACTTCTACCAGTAGTGCACTGATAGATTGAGCCATGGCCGTGGAAATCTGTGTCTCCATCCCTGACCTCACTTCCCGCCCCTCTTTCCCTCTCTGGTCTCCTTCTTGTCCCTTGCGTACCCCATAGCATATTCCTGCCTCAGGGCCTTTGCACACACTATTTCCACTGCTTGAGCCATTCTTCCCCCAGACACCCACGTCTTGTTATCTGTTACTATCTCAGGGCTCAGATTCCAGTCCCTTCTGCAAGGGTGACTGTGGCAATTTGGAGGCCGTATTCCCTGGGCTTCAGAAATGCCAAGGCAGACTCATCCACTCTGACGAGCCAGAGACCCTCAAGCCAAGGGAAGCCAATGGCCGAGTGGTCTTGACTCTCTCAGACGCGACCCAACCCAAGTGGACGGGTTGCACACCATTCAGCTTTCTAGTCACAGGGCACCGTCTGCCAAGCCTGCCAAGCTACCTTTTATTAAGGTTATGAAGAATGAGGACAACTTCACTCTAAGGTGATGCCATGCTCTGGTGTAATTCTTTCCCCTTAATTGCAATAATCAATAGCATATGGCAGTGGTAACAGGATGTACGTGACTATGTTATATAAGATTGTGACACTTCTCTTGCAAGGAAGCTGTCTCTCTCGATGACTTAATGAAGTAAGTAGCCACATTGGAGGTCCACAAGGCAAAGAACTGAAGGTGACCTCCTTGAGCTAAGGGTGGTCTCCAGCCAACAGCCAGCAAGAAACTGAAGCCCTGAAAGAAACCAAAAGGAGCCGAAATCTCCGAACAACCAGATGATCTTCAAACAGATCCTTCCCTTAGATGGGTTCTAAAGGGGAACTCAGCTCTGGCCAACACCCTGACTGCAGCCTAGTGCAGAGCACCCACTTAAGCCAGGCCAGGACTGCTGATCCACAGAACTGTGAGCTAAGAAATGTGTGTTGTTTTAAGTTGCTAAGGCCATGGCAATATTGTCACACATTTGGCAAACACACAGAAGTGGGCTCTGGGCCAGGCCTGATCAGGGCAGACAAAATGGCTCTGGGGCTGGCTGGTTCCCTCCTGGGTCTGCTGGGGGAGCCATGCCCATGGCCCAAACCAGGCCATGCGTTTGGTCTTGACACCTAACTACCCCTCCTGACACTAGTCTCCCAAACCTTGAACCCCAGCCTGGCTGCAGCTAGTTTCCCTTTACCAACACCTATGTTCCCCATACACGCAGACACACACATGATGCAGAATAATATAGAGCTTTGAAAACAGAGCAAGTTGAGTCCAATTCCTGACTCCAACATATTTTATGTTCTATATATGTGTGCTTGAAATAAACATATATTCCCTAGTGTTTTGTGAGAGGAAATAGAGTTCTATATATAGTTAATAATTCAAACTTACTCATTGTATTGTTCAGTAGCTCAGCTCACTTTTTTTGTCTGTTTCTCCATTAATTTCTGAGATGTGTGTGTATGTTAAAAAGTCTCTATCATTGCTGATTTATCTGTTTCTTCCTGAGGTTCTGCCAGTTATTGCTTGTTATAAAGTTTTTGTTGTTAAGAAAATATATGCTTATGACAGATATATTTTTTTCTTGTTTTGTTATTCTTTTACCCACCTATAATTTCCTTATTTGCTCCCTTATAATTTTTGGTCTTAAATTATACTCAGCGCTCATTTCAACAGCATATACATTAAAATTGGGATGATACAGGAAAGATCAGCATGACCCTTATGGAAGGTTGACATGCAAATTTATGAAGTGTTCTATTTTTACAAGAAAAAAATTCTATTGAGTCAGAGAACAAAACCATTAACCCAGCTTTATTTGCTTCATTTTCTTCAGGTATATCTTTTCCCATTCTTCTCTCTTCCACCTTTCTATGTATTTTTACAAGAAAAAAACTTCTATTGAATCAGAGAACAAAACTGTTAACCCAGCTTTATTTGGTTCATTTTTTTTCAGGTATATCTTTTCCCATTCTTCTCTCTTTCACCTTTCTATGTATTTTCAAATGTGCCTCTTGTATGGTTGGATCTTGCTGTTTTTATTTCTATAACCCAAGAGTTCTAATTTTTAACTGATGAATTTAACCCAGTTATATTTATTGTAATTTGAATTTATTTCTGCCAACTCCAGCACTTACTAAATGTGCCACTGATATCCCAGAGGTACAGTTGGGCTTGGCAACAGGGGGTCCCAGGCCCAAAGGCCTGACTCAGTTCAGGGAACTGTCATATTTAGAGATGACAGCCAAAGGAGAGCCCAAGCTCCTTATGTTGGGACAGGAGAAAGAGCTCCAACAGCCCAAGGAGTTCCTATGGCCCTGGCTCTGCTCCTCCTACTTACCCTCATTAAAGACCCACAGTACTTTGTGGCTAAGCCTATTCCAGCTGTGATAGGACTCATAGTCACAAGTGGTGACTACATAGTTCACACTGGGTTCTTAAATGGAGGAAATAAATTAATTCATGTAATGGAAAGGTGTATGGATCATTTGGCATTATACAGAGCATGATCCAGGTGTTCATATGATGAGGTCACATGCTTCCTCTCTCAAGCACCGCTGTCTCTTGGCCTCATTCTCTGGCACAGTCCCTCCATATGTTGAATCCATCAGCTCTCAGCTTACATCTTCTCATCATTAAAAAGAGCATTTCTGGTGTTCCAGCAGTTGCTACAAACATCCTAGAACTGAATCTCTTTGCCTTGATTTGTATCACATGCTCATCCCTGAACCAATCATTGTGGGCAAGGAGATGGAATGCTTTGATTGGCCAGGCTGTGGGGCCACCTCTGCAGTGAGATGTGGTGTAGTAAACATGGCGTGAGAGTGGAAAAGAGATGGTTTCCAAAGGAAAATCATTGTGTTCTAAGCTGAAGAAGGAAAAAAGGATGCTATCAAGGCAAAAAGCATAGAAATCCACCACGAACACCATGACATGGAGATGACATGGAGACAATCAGAGGCTGGGCTCAACACAGCCCTTCACTGCCTCTCTCCTAAGAAAGCCACATCCCTGCAGTTCTCAGCAAAATCCCCAGAAGCTAAAGTCATCAACTGGACTTAATCTTCTCAAAGGTGGCTGCTCTCCCCTGTGCCCACCTGCAGCCACCAAGAGAAATACTGAGAGATGAAATTACAGAATGACCTTTAGAAAAACAAGGTTTTGCCTCAGATTGAACAAATTTCCACTCCTTGGACATGAGACAACCAGAATCCAGACATAAGACCCAACAGGCTTTGACGCAGCAAAGTGGGGATTGCAAAGCCCTCGTGTGAACTCTCAGGAAAGCTTGAGACATCAGCCTACAAAGCTGAGGATGAAACCCTGCTCTCCAGGTCCAGGGCCCTCCCTGCTGGCTGCATTCTGACCTGCAGGAAGGAGCCCGGACCATGTGTGGGGGCCACCTCCAACACCACAACTCTCCCCAGCAATGCCTTCATCCGAAAACATTCACAGAGGCTCCCACTGAGTCCTACTGGGCTCCAGAAACTCAGAGATGAACAGAATACAGTCCCTGCCACAAGGCTCAGGGTTTGGTTTGGGAGACAGGTTTGTTCTGTGAGGTCCCCTTAGACTCGGGATCAGCTGTGATGTCTGGTGTCTGAGACCAAGATGGCACCAGCCCCAAGCATTCTCCTGTGAGCCAGTCCAACTCACCCCCACACTCTGGGTTCCTGGCCACACTGGGCTCCAATCCAGCCATCTCCTGGGACATCCCTTACTTCCTCCAACCTCAGTCCCACTGTGCTCTAGGTCTACCAGGCTTCCGGCCCTCTGTCACCCAACTCCTGACCTGGACCTTGGAGTGTGTTTTCCTGGATTGACTAAGAATCACCCCCAGGTTCCTTTGGCTTGATACTCTCCTGGTCACCTTGGGGAGTGTCCCCTGCCCCAGCATCACTTGAGATCCAATCCTGGCTGGGAGCCCTACAGGCCTTCTCAGCCCCTGGGGGATTCAAACAACTGCCACCTGGTGGGGAGTGGAGGTAGAAGTGGCCGCACTGGATAAATGTCAACCACAGGACAGGGATGCCTCTCTCTCTCTCTCTCTCTCTGTGTATGTGTGTGTGTGTGTGTGTGTGTGTGTGTGTGTATATATATATATAGTGTTTGTGCCCTAATCACTGGCAGTAAATGCACTTTTGTTCTTTTCTTTTCTCTTTTTGAGACAGAATCTTGTTCTGTCCCAGGCCGGAGTGCAGTGGTGCAATCACGGCTCACTGCAGCCTCAAATTTCCCAAGTGATACTCCTGTCTCAGCCTCTTGAGCAGCTATGACCACAGGTGCACACCAGTATGCCCGGCTAATTTTTTATTTTATGTTTTTAGAGATGAGGTCTCACTATGTTGCCCAGGCTGGTCTCAAACTCCTGAGCTCAACCGATCCTCCCACCTCGGCCTCCCAAAGTACTGGGATTACAGGTGTGAGCCACTGCACCTGGCCAAATTCACTCTTAGTTTCTGTTTCTCTCTGGGTGTCGCTCTGTCTAGTTCTGCCTTCCTGTGTCTCTTTCGATTTCCACCTCTGTTTTTCTCTGTATATCTCTCTGCCTCTCTGTATATCTCTGTATGTCCTGTATATCTGTCTGCCTCTCTCTCTCTGTCCTCTCACATACATATGCATCCTTCCCATTCTGTAACTGACCTTGTCCACACCCTCTCTCCCATTACATGAACTACCTACCGTGTCACTAGAATACCAAATCATTACATCTTAAATACCATGAAAGTCTCAGAGCTGCCACGATATTACCAATTCTGTTACAGTCATCATCCTCAGAGCCAACCATGTGCCAAGCACTGTGCTGGGCCCTTTATATGTGCTCACTTCTTCAATCTCCACAATCCCACTATGGTCTGACTATTATCCCACTTTGGAGAAGGGGTAAAGAACTGAGGCTCAGGGAAAGGGGAGAATTTGGCCAAAGCCATACACCTGGTGTTGAGGCCAGGATCCACTCCTGAGCAATCTGCCCTCCACCCCTACCCAAATGCAGGCTCTCATTTTTGGTTTTCTTTTTTTTATTTTTTCGAGACGGAGTCTTGCTCAGGAGTGCAGTGGTGCGATCTTGGCTCACTTCAACCTCCGCCCCGCCAGGTTCAAGTCATTTTCCTGCCTCAGCTTTCCAAGTAGCTGGGACTACAGACTTGTGCCACCTCGCCAGGATAATTTATGTATTTTTAGTAGAATCAGGGTTTCACCATGTTGGTCAGGCTGGTGTCGAACTCCTGGCCTCAGGTGATCCTCCGGCCTTGGCCTCCCAAAGTGCTGGGATTACAAGCGTGAACCACTGAACCCGGCCCTCACTTTCACTTTTCTAGACCTACAATGGAGCATTTATTAGAGGGTTCAGGCTGATGAATGCAGCTCATGCCAACCCCCCTGCATTCCCCACCAGTGGCCCACCCTGGCCCAGGGGAGGAGAGAGTGCCTATTTGAAGGGACAGAAAGATTCAAATGTGTCTTCCAATCCTTTCCTGCCACAGTTTCTGTAACACTCATTCCTTCAACAAGTACTTACAGAGGCCAACTTGGTGTCTGTGGTACTAGGGATACAGGGATCACCCAGATAAACCAAGTCCTGCCTTAAGGCTCATGCTCTAGGAGGAGGGGCAGGAATAGATGCCCACCCAGATCAATGCACAAGTTCAGTTCAGACCACAGCAGGTGACGCAGTGATTACGCAGGCAGGCACTGCATGGCTCTCGGCCCAGCTCTCCCACTCATGCTGTGTGACCTCAGGCATGTTAATTAACCTCTCTGGGCCTCCTTCTCCTCATCTCCAAAATGGGGATGAGACACCTGAGTAAAGGGCCTGGCACATTGACAAAGAGGTGGGAACCACTGGGAGGCAGAGGGTGGGCCGGGCTCCCACCTCTATGACTCAGGTGCAAGCAGATCTGTGAGTGCTGCCCCCTGAGCTGTGGCAGGTGGTCCTCAGAGCCTGGCTACTGCCGGTCGCTGGACAGACTGGAGTTAGATTCTCCCCACTGAGCCCTTGCTCACTGTGTCAGAGACTCCAGGAGCTCAGCCTTTCCCCTCCACAGGGTTTTGGCCTCAGTTTCCCTGCTGGGTTCCCCACCCAACCCACTCCCTGGGTGGGTTGCCTGTGCTGCCCTCTACCGGCCAACAGGAGGAGGGTGCCTGCGGCGCGCCCACCCTGAGGATCTCCGGCGGCCCCGCCCATCCATTCGGCTTCCTCTAAGGCCACGCCCCCTGAGGCCGGCCACTTCTTGGCCACGCCCCTCAGAGGCCAGCCTTCCGGCTGAGTCGGAGCCTAGGCCTCGCAGTCCTGTCCCAACCTCCTTGCGTTTCTCCCGAGACCAGGCCCAGAAATTCCCAGCATCCCTTGCTGCACCCACTCCACTAAGTCCCTTAAAACTGCCAGGAACCAGCAGTTCCTCCAGAGTAGGTTTTACTTCCAATTTTTATTGAACGTATTAAAATTCTTACCTCTTCCCACCTCCCCAAAGCCCAATTTCTATTTGGCCCTGTGCCTGGGGCCAGGCTCATTTGTATGAAAGGCTCGATGGCCTGCAGACTCCCCCAGCCCAGGCTTCTAGCAACATGCAAAGGATGTGGCGGAATTAAATCACGAATGACCAGCCGGGCAGGGGAAAATGACAGGGGCCTGCCCCGTCTGTCCCACCTCCGGAAGACTCACTGGCTGTTCCCTCCCCAGCCGACAGGTCATAATCCCCTTCTAGAATCTTCAGACCCTTCTGCAGGCCACTGATATGCGTCTAACACTCATTTGACTAACATTTATTAAGCATCCTCTGTATGCAAAGCGTGGGGCCAGCCACAGGGGATATGGCCGTAAATATGGCAAGGCCATTCCTCCAAGGCTAATGAGGAGAGTGACATAAACAGTGACGTGAAATCAATTATTACAAATGCTAAAATAGAAATAGGTCCAGCTACCATCTAAAACTGGCAGCCCACGGGCTGAATCGAACCTGCAGATGTTGGCAAGAGCTGTAAAAAAAAAAAAAATGATGATATTTTGGGGCCAACATTTTAAAAACTTGGAGGATTTCCATTAAAATATGGGAGTTTTGGCTTCTCTTGTAAAAAATCAGAAACTCAGGCAACACTGGGTCCACATTTCTCCTCGACAACCCTCAGCTGGAGCTGGGCCGGAGCTGGGCCGTTTCATGAGGGCCTGCGGCTGCCAAGCCCTCAGCAGTGCTGTTGTCTGCCGGTCTGCTGCCCTCTACCATAGCTCCCGCCATATCCGCAACTTGCTCACTCATCCACATTCCCTCCCAGGCCACTCAAGGCATCTGAGTTTCAGCCTCTGAGAAGGGCCTGAAGGAGGTAAAAGGTCTGTGTTCCCTGGATTGGGGAAAGGCTTCCAAGAGGAGGTGAGCTTGGAGATGGGCTTGGAAGACCAGCACATGTTCACTAAGAGGCAGGGGGAGGAGGGGAGGAAGGAGGAAAGAAGATGTGAGTGTGGCAGCCAGCAGGTGGGAGCAGGGCTCGGGGTCTCCTATCCTCCCAGAGCTGGGGGTCTCCTGCACTGATGGGGCTCCTCACTGAGGATGGGCTCAGCTCTCCTCTGATCTTCTAGGACCTTCCTTGGACAGGTAAGAAAAAGGCTACAGGTGAGTGCAAGCTATGGAGGTGGAGAGAACAGAAGAAGGAGGACCTTCAAGGCTCTGGGGATTGCAGAGGGGTTTTGAGGAGAGTCAGTGGCCTTCCCTCTCACAGGATTAACACTTTGATGATGGGCTGGTATACAGCAGGTGCTCAGTAAATGGGAACCTGTTTGCTGCTGTTTGCTCCCTGTGTCTCTCTTGTTCCTCCTTTGTCTCTCATTTCCTTCTTCCTCCCTCCATCTCTCTCTGCTTCTCTCTGTCTCCCTCCATTTCTCTCCTTCACTCTCTCTCTCTGTTTCCATCCGTCTCTCTCTCCTCTCTCTCTCTCTGTCTCCCTCACTCCCTCTCCTTCTGTCTCTGTCTCCATCTCTCTCCTCTCTATCTCCATATCTCTCTCTCTTCTCTCTCTCTGTCTCCATCTCTCTCTCCTCTTCTCTTTGTCTCCCTCCATCTCTCTCTCCTTCTCTGACTCTGTCTCCCTCCATTTCTCTCTCCTCTCTGTCTCCATCTGTCTCTGTCTCCTTCTATCTCTTTCTCCTCTCTGTCTCCCTCCATCTGTCTCTCCATCTCTCTCTGTCTCTCTCCATGTCTCTCTCCTTCTCTCTGTCTCTCTCCATCTCTCTCTCCTCTCTGTCTCCCTCCTTCTCTCTCTCTGTCTCTGTGTCTCTCCATCTCTCTCTCTCTGTCTCCCTCCCTCTCTCTTTCCTTCTCTGTCTCTGTCTCCTTCCATTTCTCTCTCCATCTCTCTGTCTCTGTCGCCATCGCTCTCTCTCCTTTTCTCTCTCTCTCTCTCTGTGTCTGTCTCCCTCCATCTCTCTCTGTCTCCCTCCATCTCTTTCTCTTCTTCTCTGTCTCCCTCCATCTGTCTCTTTCTCCCTGTCTCTCTCCATCCCTCTCTGTCTCCTTCTCTCTCTGTCTCCCTCCATCTCTGTCTGTCTCCATCCATCTCTCTCTCTTTCTCTCTCTCTCTGTTGCCATCCATCTCTCTCTCTGTTCTTTTCTCTCTCTCCTTAAGTGTGTGTCTCCCTCCGTCCCAGGGCCCATTCATCATCTTCCTCTGCCTTCCATCTCCTGGTCCATCTCTTACCTTATCAGGGACCCTCCACTCTCCTCTCTTCCTTGCCCCGCCCTCCTAGCCTGCAGAGACTGAGATGTGATGATGGAGTATTTCCTATAAGAGGTCCTGCCTCAAACCTCACATGCCCAGAATGCACCGCCGTCCTCCTTCAATGTTCTTGCCCTCGTGGGATGACTCCCTGTTTCCCCATCATGGTTGCAGCCTGGCATCTGCATCCTCCATGATGCCTACTCTTGCCCTCCAGTTTGTGGATCATCAAGTCCTACCAGTTCTGCTTCCCTAGAGCCCATCCACAGTCCTGCGTTCCCTCTGCCACCATCTCCTTGTGGCCAGACACCTGCAGTCACCTCCTAGCCGGGCTCCCCAGTCTGTACCGGCCCTGCCAGCCCTTCCTGTACCCCAGCAACAGTCTTTGTGAGACTCACCCTGACCTTGTCACTCCTTCACTTAAAGCCGTCGGTGGTTTGTCATTGCACCCCCACACTTCCTAGCCTGGCATCCGAGTCCAGCCATGACCTGACCTCACTTTCCCCTTTCCCAACCCCAACCCAGCAGTCTTGCTGATTCCATCTCCAGCCAGTCCCAGAGTCACTGTCCCTGAACATTGCCCCATGAAAACTCCAAGTTGTCGTGACTTGGGGAGGGGGTGCTACTGACTTGTAGCAGGTAGAGGCCAAAGATCCTGCTGGACACCCCACAAGGCACAGGCCAGCCCCCAACGGCAGAGAACCATCTGGTCCAGGAGGTCCGTATGCCAAGGTGGAGAAATCCTGGTCCGGAGAATTGGGCACAGACAAGTAAAGAAATTAATTTGGAGCCGGGCACAGTGGCTCACGCCTGTAATCCAAGCACTTTAGGAGGCTGAGGCAGGCAGATAGCTTGAGCCCAGGAGTTCAAGACCAGCCCAAGCAACATGATGAAACCCCGTCTCTACAAAAAATACAAACATTAGCCAGGTGTGGTGGCACCCGTGGTCCCAGTTACTCAGGAGGCTGAGGTGGGAGGATCACCTGAGCCCAGGAAGGCTAAGGCTACAGTGAGCCATGATTGGGCCAGTGTGCTCCAGCCTGGGTGACAGAAGTAGACCCTGTCTGAAAAAGAAAACAAAGAAAAGAAAATGTGGTCAATCCATACAATGGAATATTATTTAGCCATAAAACTAACAAAGTACTGATATGAGCTACAACACAGATGAACCTTGAAAGCGTGTGAAGTAAATGAAAGAAGCCAGTCGTAAAAGATCCTATCTTCTATAAATCCATTTATAGAAAATGTCTAGAATAGGCACTTTGATGGAATAGAAAATAAAGCAGTGGTTGCCCAGGGCTGGGAAGATTGGTGGAAAATGAGGAGTGACTGCTAGTGGCATGGGGTTTCTTTTTGGGGTGATGAAAATATTTTAAAATTAAGCTATGCTGATGGTTACTAAAAATCATTGAATTATATGCTTTAAGCATGATATGTAAATGATACCTCAATAAAGCTGTCTAAAATTTTTTGAATTAAAAATCAGGAGTTAAGAAAACAGATTTTGGCCTTCCTCGAATGCCATGCATATGAGCTCTCAAGTTCACCTCTGCTGCCGTATTCCCTGATGTATTATATCTGGGCAGCTGTACTCATTTAAATCACCTCCATGGTCGCTCTGGGCATTAGATGTGAGACTCCCAGTCTGGAGTGAGGAGACCATGTGTACTGAAGTTACCAGCCTCATTCTCCCATCTCATGTCCAGCCCTAGCAGTAAAGAGCCTCTGGGGACCAGAAGGGGCCATACGGACGTGGATGGCCAGCAGTAGCCTACATGGACCAGTCCAACAGCAAAGCACATGAGCCTTGAAGCCAAAATCACTACTTACTAAGCCTGTGCCTCAGTATTCTCAACTATAAAACGGGCACAATAAGAGCACCTACTATTGTAGTGTCAGAGGCATTTGAACCAGAGTGACTCCATCTTAACGAGGGGCTGGGTAAAATGAGGCTGAGACCTACTGGACTGCATGCCCAGGAGGTTAAGCAGTCTAAGTCACAGGATGAGATAGGAGGTCAGTGGAAGATACAGGTCATAAAGACCTTGCTGATAAAACAGGTTGCAGTAAAGAAGCCAGCGAAACCCACGAAAACCAAGATGGCGACAAAAGCGACCTCTGGTTGTCCTCACTACTCATTATATGCTAATGGTAATTCATTAGCATGCTAAGAGGCACTCCCACCAGCACCATGACAGGTTACAGATGCCATGGCAACATCAGGAAGTTACCATGTATGGTCTAAAAGAGGGAGGAGCCCTCAGTTCCGGGAATTGCCCACCCCTTTCCCAGAAAACTCATGAATAATCCACCCCTTGGTTGGCATATAATCAGGAAATGATGTTAAGTATCCTTAATTGAGCAGCCCATGCCGCTGCTCTGCCTGTGGAGTAGTCATTCTTTATCCCTTTACTTTCCTAATAAAGTTGTTTTAACTTTATGGACTCATCCTGAATTCTTTCTTGCATGAGATCCAAGAACCCTCTCTTGGGGTCTGCACAAGGGACCCCGTTCCAGGAGCAATAGCGCTGGACAGAGGTCATGTCTCAGCACACAGTAGGTGCTCAATAAATGTGAGCTACTGGTGTTAAGATTCTTGTTTGTGATTTCAAATTCCCAGAAGTTCTAAAATCCAATGTTTTTTCGCAACTCATCTGGTCACAATACTTGACTTGGCCTAAACTTCTTTGGAACATAAGTCTGACCCGGATGGATGTGAAGCTATTTACTATCTTTATTTATCACCCCCAGCCTGCGTATGTGTTTTACAGCAGAAATATGAATGGATTTGATTATAGGGTTCTGCCCCAGCTGCTGGTGGGGTATGAGGGAATGGATAGTCTATGTCTTACATTACCTTCCAAAATCTAAAACGTTCTGAATTCTGGAACACCTTTAGACCCAAGGGTTTCAGACGGGGCACTGTGACCTGTATGATGAAGATGATAACAACAAAGATCAAACCCCGCCCCCTCTTTGCCAGATGTTGCAGTAAGAGCCAAAAATGGTGGCACAGCCCCAGGCAAAGGCAGTAGGGAGAAAACATCGAAAAATTCTGAAGATAAATCTTCTACCAGCCCAGGGGGATGGGGGCTTAGAATTAAAATTAAGGTCCTATCCAGAAATGAAATAGCTGAAGTGTTGCTTGCACACCTAGGCTCAGGGAAGAACAGCACTGGCCACCTTAGCTTTAAAGGACTGAGTTTGGAGAGACTCAGCTTGGTCCACTACCTCGGGGAAAGGAGGGGTGAAATTGATGGGAACAGAGGGGTGAAATCTGTAGCATCTAAAACACACAGGGACTCCCCATAGAGGGCCAAGTTAAGCAGGCCCAGCCCTATTGCAAATGCTTAAGGCATTAGTCCCCATACAGGGAAGACTTCCCAGGCCTCTCCCTCAATGTATCAATGGCTCTAGTTGCCCCAAACCCAACATAGCTGGGAAAGGGGAGCAGGTGACAGCTCAGCTGCAGATATGTGCTCCTGTCTCCCCACCCAGGACCCTTGTTGTATAATAAAGAATTTGACTAGCCCTAGTTCCTGCTTCCTGGGAGGGACACTCTAAATTCTTGGAAGTTTGTAATAGAAATGTCTTTGTTATTCATGAGGCCCTTGAATCACATCAGATTTGATGCTAGTGAGATGAGATGACTCAAAATGGGGGCTGCAGAGGGGTCACTAAAAAGATCAGCCTTGCAATTAGAGGGCTGGGGCTTTCAGCCAGCCTGACCTCAAGGAGGAGAGGGGACTGGAGATTGAGATCATCTACACATCTACATGGCCAATGATTCCATCAATCGTGCCTATGTCATAAAATCCCAATAAAAACTCCGGACACTGAAGCACAGGACAGCCTTTTTCTTTTTTTTTTTTTTTTTTTTTTTTTTTTGGACAGGGACTTTATCACCAAGGCTGGATTGCAGTGATGCAATCATGGCTCACTGCAGCCTCCTCAACCTCCCAGGCTCAAACAATCCTCCTGCCTCAGCCTCCCGAGTAGGTGTGTGCCACCATGCCCAGCTAACAGGCAAGCTTCCTGGATGGTGAACACATGATGTGTTGGAGGGTGATGCGTTCTGATTCCACCAAGAGACAGCACGGGAGCTCTGCATTGAGACCCTCATCGACCTTGCCCTATGTGTTTCTTCCTTTGTCTGGTCTTGATCTGTGTTCTTTATAATACAGCTGTCACCTTAAGTAAAGTGTCTTCTGAATTCCATGAATCATTCTAGTGAATTATCGAAGCCTTATATTTGTAGCCAGTTGGTCAGAAGTGATAATGGCCTGGGGACTCCTGAACTTGCAGCTGGCATCTGAAGTGGGAGCAGTCTTGCTGAGGACCATGCATTAAACCTGTGGAGTGCAATGTTGCCTCTGGGAAGATGGCATCAGAACTGTATCACTATAGACCAGCTGGTGTCAGAATCCCTCCCTTGTCTTGACTTGACTTTCTGTGGCAGACGTTGTCTTGCCTCCATCCATATCTCCTTGGCCCATGCCAGGCGTCCCCTGTGGCTTTGGTTAGGCAGTTCCCATGCATGTTGGTGACTTCTTTCCTCAAAGACTTGCTTTCTTCAGTGGAGAAGGCTGGAGATTATGGGGAGTTAATGTCTCAGGAGTGACCCTAAACTAATGGTGAATGGAAACTGGTGAGCAAATATCACTGCTTTCTCACCCCTTGAGTGAGCAGTTTGGGGATGTGTTCTACTCAGCCTCCATGAGGGACTGAGCCCCAGTGGCCCACAGTGGTTATCTTCTCATCAATACTCCCTTTAATGTCTTTCCTCCCTTCCTGGAATCCTTCTCCACTCTCCCACCATACTTGCTAAGATCACCTCCTAAAGAAACTGCTTGCACCTAAATCTTCATCTTAGGGTCTGCTTTGGAGAAACTCAAAATAAGACCTCTGCCATTCCTGGGGTACTGGATTGTTCAGCTCCACTGTGGACACTCTGATAATCTCCCAGTTTGACAACACATTCGGTCTTGTATCAAGCAGTTCATTTTGGCAACCACTTGCCTACTGTTGCCTGATAATCCTGCTTGGCCTATGACTGAGCCCACATCATGAGCATGCCAACAGACCCATGCACCAAACCTGGCTAATCAGAGTAATTCATCCTCTGGCATGGTAATTTGTTTAGAAATAAGTCTATGAACCTGGTTGGTCCAATTATAGTCCTCTTTGGACAAAACTCCAAGCAGACACTATTGGAAAGGAGCTCTCTCTACCTCTAGAATTTTAAGTGAGCCTGGGCTACTTGTAGCCATCCTCTCTGCATGGACAGGGCCTGACTGAGAATGATACTAACACACAAGAAGGCAGAGTTTAGAGATATAGATTCCTGATTACATGATCACCTGGATGTAGCTGTGCCTGAAGCCCAGCCCCTCCACTTTTCAATTACTGAACCAACAGATTTCCAGCAAGATCCCCTTTTTTTTCCTCCAGCTAATTTGATCAGGTTTTCACTTGCAAATAAAAGGATCTTTAATCATATGTAAATATTCATCTTCTGACTTAGGCCCTCTGCATTTTTAAACACAAAAATACTTGCCCTCTAGGCTATGAGCAAGAAACTGAGTCTGCCAGGCCAGGGAAACTGAACAGAAGGGGCTATGGATAAGGGATTCTTTCAGCACAGGTTAAGGTGGAGAGGTGACTAGTGGAATTAGGGTCCCAGGAAACTTGTCCTAAGATAATCTGTGGCCATTTACAGGAAGAAGCATAAAACCAAAAGCCGCCACAATAAGAGTAAACTCCAAGAAAATGCCAAGGAATTAAGGAGAAGTGGAACAGGAAGGAAGCCTTGCTTGGGGAAAGGTGTCATGATTGAACACAGAACTTAGATCTGAGCTTCCTGGCAGCCGATGGAAAAAGGCAAACTCAGTGAACTCATGGCTCACATTCACTCCTAAAAGGCAGCACAGATGAGACTGTAAGGCAAATGGCTCTGCAAATTTGCTTTCTGAGAAGCCACATGCTGCCTGGCTCCTGGCACTGGTACCAGGCCCAGGGGAGTTGCACTCTTCCTGCTTACAACCTAGTTTCTGAGGATGTGGGTATGGGCAGTGGAGTGTGGTTGGCGTGCTTTGCTCCCCCAGGCCTCCAGGTCCCCAAACTCCTGTCAAAAACACACTGGTGGCACCCACCCCGCAGGCCATAGAGGAGTGTGCTCTTCAACTCGGTCCACACTCTTAAGATGGCACCTGAAACTCGGATTTCAAAGAGTTACCTTGTCTTTGGTAATCTGGGTTTTATTGTGAAATTTCATTTTTTCTTTAGGTAACAAAATAGACTCTTGATGATTTCTCCACGAGGCTGATTATTTCCTGGAGATGGACAGGTTTCTCTTTGTGCCAGTGCTGTTCTTCCTGAAAGCCCACAGTTAGCCAGACTGTGCAGGAATTTTCCAAACGACTTTCTCTTTTTCCCTAAGTAGATCAGCCTCATTTTTCGGAGGAGCTGGGGGAGGAACAGAAATTTGCCCAGCCCGCTCTCACAGCCCTTTCTGGATCTAAACCCCCGGCCACTGGGGAACAAGAGGGTGGCAGAGTCCTGTCTTCCCCCACACCTCTCGACCGAAGTCACAAGACGGGGAGGAGTGGGGACACGGGCAGCTGAAGCCATCCCTGGTTTCGAATTAGTCTTGCTCTGCTGGGAGAGCACAAGAAAGGCCGTGGCCCAGTTCAGGGCCACATTATGACTTTTATGGGCCCTGGGCACTTTTGCCATCATAGACCTGTTCCTCCATAAAAGATGTATTAAGATTTACCTTTTATGACAGTAATGGTATAAAGACAAATATGACCCTGTCTAGATTCGTTTTTATATCTTCATTATCATTATATTCTTTTTTCTTCTGGCTTTAAAAGAAGTCAAAATTAAACATTTTATGGGTCCCTAGAAGTATCGTGGGCTCCAAGCCCTGTGCTGGCTAGAGAAGGTGACCAAGAGAGTCAGAAGTCACCACTCCCCACTTCCCATTCCCCGGCCCCTCCCCCACCCTGTCCTTCAGCCCTGGAGGGAGGCACCTTCCTATGTAACCCTCTGCTGCCAGCAACACTGAGTGGGGAGACAGCCTTGACCCTTTTTCTCCCTGCACTGAAGCATCCAAACCCCAGCCCCTGGGCCCCAGCCTCGAAAATTGCCCACCCTTGATATCTGATCAAATGCCCCAGCCTCATTTTGAGAGTGCTGGTCCCTGGGGCCAGATCTGCCCCTCAGTTTATTCAAAGGCAGCTAGGAATAGTAACAATAACAACCTGAAGTCCTGGGTGCAAAGCCCTGCTCAGAGCACTTCACCATGGCAGACTCTAGGGTTCAACACGTTACTAGCTATGTGGCTGCAGGCAAGTCAGTTTTCTGATCTGAAGAATGAATATAATGTTAGTCCCTCTCTCTTGGAGGAGTAAAGAGATTAACACATGTGGCAGGCTTACCCCAGGGCCAGCGCATAGTAGCATCTGTTAAAGAAAAAAAAATGTTTTTTGAGAGACAGTCTTGTTCTGTTCTGTTGTCCAGGCTGGAGTGCAGTGGCATGATCCTAGCTCACTGCAGCCTTAACTTTCTGGGCTCAAGGATCCTCCTGTCTCGGCATCCTGAATAGCTGTGTATTAGTCTGTTTTCACACAGCTAATAAAGACATACCCAAGACTGGGTAATTTACAAAGAAAAGGGGTGTAATTGACTCACAGTTTTATATGCCTTGGGAGGCCTCAGGAAACTTACAATTATAGTGGAAGGGGAAGCAAACATGCCCTTCTTCACATGTCAGCAGGAAAGAGAATGAGTTCTGAGCAAAGGAGGAAGCCCTTATGAAATCATCAGATCTCTTCAGAACTCACTCACTATTGTAAGAACAGCATGGGGGAAACTTCCCCCATGACTCAGTTACCTCCATCTGGTCCCACCCTTAACATGAGGAGATTATTACAATTCAAAGTGAGATCTGGGTGGGGACACAGAGCTAAACCATATCAAGCCGGGACTGGACTACAGGTTCACACCAATATGCCCAGCTATTTTTTTTTTTTTTTTTTTTTTTTCATAGAGACAGGGTCTCACCATGTTGCCCAGGCTCATCTCAAACTCCTGACCTCAAGTGATCTTCCGCCTTCAGGCTCCCAAAGTGCTGGAGTTACAGGCATGAGCCATCACACCCAGCCCGTTAAAGAAAAACTTATCTAAACACTCTAGGTAAAAACGGTAATGAGGACTTATTTAAGAGGGACCACCGCCATGGGGGTTTGCAGTAGTAGGGAGAGATCGGGCTCAACTCTGAATACAAGGACAAATGGAGATTCGTAGCCAAGGAGCAGGATGGGGTTCACAGATGAAAATCACTATGGGTAAGGGTCTTCTGGCTAAACTGACTCAATAGGGTTTTTGCTGAAGGCATGCCAGGGTGATAACACAATCAGGGATGAGGGAGGAGGAATTTGATCAGACATCAAGGGTGGGGGGTTTCAGATGCAGCAGGATTCTTGCTAAAACGGGACTGAGTGGACCAAGGACAGAGCCCAAGATTGGGGTCTAGTCAGAAGGAGGACTCAGAGGGCCCTGATTCAAACTGGGTCAAAGGAGAGAGTCTTTATTACATCTCGGTCAGTACTGGCTATTGTGATTAATCATGATGAATGAATGAATTATAATTCACTTGTCCTTCAGTATCCACAGGGGATTGGTTCTAGGACTCCCCATG